>NC_089860.1:4760093-5111828 GCF_036373705.1 Amia ocellicauda
TGTGCTCAATTGCAATACACATGCTTACTAATGGAATTTTACAACATTTCTTGTTGTTTCAGGTCAGAACTGACTCGGTTTCAAGAGTTTGTTGAATTGTAATGTTTTCTTTCAAATATACATGTAATCTCTTCACCTATGACAGAGAGTGCTCTAAAGTATAGTGTGGGAGCATATCAGAATGAAAGAAGCTTGTTTTGGATGGTTTTGCAATAACTTCAATTTGTAAAGTTTGATGTGCTCAATTGCAATACATATGCTTACAAATGGAATTTTACAACATTTCTTGTTGTTTCAGGTCAGAACTGACTTGGTTTCAAGAGTTTGATGAATTGTAATGTTATCTTGCAAATATACATGTAAACTCCTCATCTATGACAGAGAGTGCTCTAAAGTATAGTGTGGGAGCATATCAGACTGAAAGAAGCTTGATTTGGATGGGTTTGCAATAACTTCATTCTGTAAAGTTTGATGTGCTCAATTGCAATACATATGCTTACAAATGGAATTTTACAACATTTCTTGTTGTTTCAGGTCAGAACTGACTTGGTTTCAAGAGTTTGATGAATTGTAATGTTTTCTTTCAAATATACATGTAATCTCTTCACCTATGACAGAGAGTGCTCTAAAGTATAGAGTGGGAGCATATCAGACTGAAAGAAGCTTGTTTTGGATGGTTTTGCAATAACTTCATTCTGTAAAGTTTGATGTGCTCAATTGCAATACATATGCTTACAAATGGAATTTTACAACATTTCATGTTGTTTCAGGTCAGAACTGACTTGGTTTCAAGAGTTTGATGAATTGTAATGTTATCTTGCAAATATACATGTAAACTCTTCACCTATGACAGAGAGTGCTCTACAGTATAGTGTGGGAGCATATCAGACTGAAAGAAGCTTGTTTTGGATGGTTTTGCAATAACTTCATTCTGTAAAGTTTGATGTGCTCAATTGCAATACATATGCTTACAAATGGAATTTTACAACATTTCATGTTGTTTCAGGTCAGAACTGACTTGGTTTCAAGAGTTTGATGAATTGTAATGTTATCTTGCAAATATACATGTAAACTCTTCACCTATGACAGAGAGTGCTCTAAAGTATAGTGTGGGAGCATATCAGACTGAAAGAAGCTTGTTTTGGATGGTTTTGCAATAACTTCATTCTGTCAAGTTTGATGTGCTCAATTGCGGTACATATGCTTACAAATGGAATTTTACAACATTTCATGTTGTTTCAGGTCAGAACTGACTTGGTTTAAAGAGTTTGATGAATTGTAATGTTTTCTTTCAAATATACATGTAATCTCTTCACCTATGACAGAGAGTGCTCTAAAGTATAGAGTGGGAGCATATCAGACTGAAAGAAGCTTGTTTTGGATGGTTTTGCAATAACTTCATTCTGTAAAGTTTGATGTGCTCAATTGCAGTACATATGCTTACAAATGGAATTTTACAACATTTCATGTTGTTTCAGGTCAGAACTGACTTGGTTTCAAGAGTTTGATGAATTGTAATGTTTTCTTGCAAATATACATGTAAACTCTTCACCTATGACAGAGAGTGCTCTAAAGTATAGTGTGGGAGCATATCAGACTGAAAGAAGCTTGTTTTGGATGGTTTTGCAATAACTTCATTCTGTAAAGTTTGATGTGCTCAATTGCAGTACATATGCTTACAAATGGAATTTTACAACATTTCATGTTGTTTCAGGTCAGAACTGACTTGGTTTCAAGAGTTTGATTAATTGTAATGTTATCTTGCAAATATACATGTAATCTCTTCACCTATGACAGAGAGTGCTCTAATGTATAGTGTGGGAGCATATCAGACTGAAAGAAGCTTGTTTTGGATGGTTTTGCAATAACTTCATTCTGTAAAGTTTGATGTGCTCAATTGCAATACATATGCTTACAAATGGAATTTAACAACATTTCATGTTGTTTCAGGTCAGAACTGATTTGGTTTCAAGAGTTTGATGAATTGTAATGTTATCTTGCAAATATACATGTAAACTCTTCACCTATGACAGAGAGTGCTCTAAAGTAAGTGTGGGAGCATATCAGACTGAAAGAAGCTTGTTTTGGATGGTTTTGCAATAACTTCATTCTTTAAAGTTTGATGTGCTCAATTGCAATACATATGCTTACAAATATCATTTTACAACATTTCATGTTGTTTCAGGTCAGAACTGACTTGGTTTCAAGAGTTTGATGAATTGTAATGTTTTCTTTCAAATATACATGTAATCTCTTCACCTATGACAGAGAGTGCTCTAAAGTATAGAGTGGGAGCATATCAGACTGAAAGAAGCTTGTTTTGGATGGTTTTGCAATAACTTCATTCTGTAAAGTTTGATGTGCTCAATTGCAGTACATATGCTTACAAATGGAATTTTACAACATTTCATGTTGTTTCAGGTCAGAACTGACTTGGTTTCAAGAGTTTGATGAATTGTAATGTTTTCTTTCAAATATACATGTAATCTCTTCACCTATGACAGAGAGTGCTCTAAAGTATAGAGTGGGAGCATATCAGACTGAAAGAAGCTTGTTTTGGATGGTTTTGCAATAACTTCATTCTGTAAAGTTTGATGTGCTCAATTGCAGTACATATGCTTACAAATGGAATTTTACAACATTTCATGTTGTTTCAGGTCAGAACTGACTTGGTTTCAAGAGTTTGATTAATTGTAATGTTATCTTGCAAATATACATGTAAACTCTTCACCTATGACAGAGAGTGCTCTAAAGTATAGTGTGGGAGCATATCAGACTGAAAGAAGCTTGATTTGGATGGGTTTGCAATAACTTCATTCTGTAAAGTTTGATGTGCTCAATTGCAGTACATATGCTTACAAATGGAATTTTACAACATTTCATGTTGTTTCAGGTCAGAACTGACTTGGTTTCAAGAGTTTGATGAATTGTAATGTTATCTTGCAAATATACATGTAAACTCTTCACCTATGACAGAGAGTGCTCTAAAGTAAGTGTGGGAGCATATCAGACTGAAAGAAGCTTGTTTTGGATGGTTTTGCAATAACTTCATTCTGTAAAGTTTGATGTGCTCAATTGCAATACATATGCTTACAAATATCATTTTACAACATTTCATGTTGTTTCAGGTCAGAACTGACTTGGTTTCAAGAGTTTGATGAATTGTAATGTTTTCTTTCAAATATACATGTAATCTCTTCACCTATGACAGAGAGTGCTCTAATGTATAGTGTGGGAGCATATCAGACTGAAAGAAGCTTGTTTTGGATGGTTTTGCAATAACTTCATTCTGTAAAGTTTGATGTGCTCAATTGCAATACATATGCTTACAAATGGAATTTTACAACATTTCATGTTGTTTCAGGTCAGAACTGACTTGGTTTCAAGAGTTTGATGAATTGTAATGTTATCTTGCAAATATACATGTAAACTCTTCACCTATGACAGAGAGTGCTCTACAGTATAGTGTGGGAGCATATCAGACTGAAAGAAGCTTGTTTTGGATGGTTTTGCAATAACTTCATTCTGTAAAGTTTGATGTGCTCAATTGCAGTACATATGCTTACAAATGGAATTTTACAACATTTCATGTTGTTTCAGGTCAGAACTGACTTGGTTTCAAGAGTTTGATGAATTGTAATGTTTTCTTTCAAATATACATGTAATCTCTTCACCTATGACAGAGAGTGCTCTAAAGTATAGAGTGGGAGCATATCAGACTGAAAGAAGCTTGTTTTGGATGGTTTTGCAATAACTTCATTCTGTAAAGTTTGATGTGCTCAATTGCAGTACATATGCTTACAAATGGAATTTTACAACATTTCATGTTGTTTCAGGTCAGAACTGACTTGGTTTCAAGAGTTTGATTAATTGTAATGTTATCTTGCAAATATACATGTAAACTCTTCACCTATGACAGAGAGTGCTCTAAAGTATAGTGTGGGAGCATATCAGACTGAAAGAAGCTTGATTTGGATGGTTTTGCAATAACTTCATTCTGTAAAGTTTGATGTGCTCAATTGCAGTACATATGCTTACAAATGGAATTTTACAACATTTCATGTTGTTTCAGGTCAGAACTGACTTGGTTTCAAGAGTTTGATGAATTGTAATGTTATCTTGCAAATATACATGTAAACTCTTCACCTATGACAGAGAGTGCTCTAAAGTAAGTGTGGGAGCATAACAGACTGAAAGAAGCTTGTTTTGGATGGTTTTGCAATAACTTCATTCTGTAAAGTTTGATGTGCTCAATTGCAATACATATGCTTACAAATATCATTTTACAACATTTCATGTTGTTTCAGGTCAGAACTGACTTGGTTTCAAGAGTTTGATGAATTGTAATGTTTTCTTTCAAATATACATGTAATCTCTTCACCTATGACAGAGAGTGCTCTAAAGTATAGAGTGGGAGCATATCAGACTGAAAGAAGCTTGTTTTGGATGGTTTTGCAATAACTTCATTCTGTAAAGTTTGATGTGCTCAATTGCAATACATATGCTTACAAATGGAATTTTACAACATTTCATGTTGTTTCAGGTCAGAACTGACTTGGTTTCAAGAGTTTGATGAATTGTAATGTTATCTTGCAAATATACATGTAAACTCTTCACCTATGACAGAGAGTGCTCTAAAGTATAGTGTGGGAGCATATCAGACTGAAAGAAGCTTGTTTTGGATGGTTTTGCAATAACTTCATTCTGTAAAGTTTGATGTGCTCAATTGCAGTACATATGCTTACAAATGGAATTTTACAACATTTCATGCTGTTTCAGGTCAGAACTGACTTGGTTTCAAGAGTTTGATGAATTGTAATGTTTTCTTTGAAATATACATGTAATCTCTTCACCTATGACAGAGAGTGCTCTAAAGTATAGAGTGGGAGCATATCAGACTGAAAGAAGCTTGTTTTGGATGGTTTTGCAATAACTTCATTCTGTAAAGTTTGATGTGCTCAATTGCAATACATATGCTTACAAATGGAATTTTACAACATTTCATGTTGTTTCAGGTCAGAACTGACTTGGTTTCAAGAGTTTGATGAATTGTAATGTTATCTTGCAAATATACATGTAAACTCTTCACCTATGACAGAGAGTGCTCTAAAGTATAGTGTGGGAGCATATCAGTCTGAAAGAAGCTTGTTTTGGATGGTTTTGCAATAACTTCATTCTGTAAAGTTTGATGTGCTCAATTGCAATACATATGCTTACAAATGGAATTTTACAACATTTCATGTTGTTTCAGGTCAGAACTGACTTGGTTTCAAGAGTTTGATGAATTGTAATGTTATCTTGCAAATATACATGTAAACTCTTCACCTATGACAGAGAGTGCTCTAAAGTATAGTGTGGGAGCATATCAGACTGAAAGAAGCTTGTTTTGGATGGTTTTGCAATAACTTCATTCTGTAAAGTTTGATGTGCTCAATTGCAATACATATGCTTACAAATGGAATTTTACAACATTTCATGTTGTTTCAGGTCAGAACTGACTTGGTTTCAAGAGTTTGATGAATTGTAATGTTATCTTGCAAATATACATGTAAACTCTTCACCTATGACAGAGAGTGCTCTAAAGGATAGTGTGGGAGCATATCAGACTGAAAGAAGCTTGTTTTGGATGGTTTTGCAATAACTTCATTCTGTAAAGTTTGATGTGCTCAATTGCAATACATATGCTTACAAATGGAATTTTACAACATTTCATGTTGTTTCAGGTCAGAACTGACTTGGTTTCAAGAGTTTGATGAATTGTAATGTTTTCTTTCAAATATACATGTAATCTCTTCACCTATGACAGAGAGTGCTCTAAAGTATAGAGTGGGAGCATATCAGACTGAAAGAAGCTTGTTTTGGATGGTTTTGCAATAACTTCATTCTGTAAAGTTTGATGTGCTCAATTGCAATACATATGCTTACAAATGGAATTTTCCAACATTTCATGTTGTTTCAGGTCAGAACTGACTTGGTTTCAAGAGTTTGATGAATTGTAATGTTTTCTTTCAAATATACATGTAATCTCTTCACCTGTGACAGAGAGTGCTCTAAAGTATAGAGTGGGAGCATATCAGACTGAAAGAAGCTTGTTTTGGATGGTTTTGCAATAACTTCATTCTGTAAAGTTTGATGTGCTCAATTGCAGTACATATGCTTACAAATGGAATTTTACAACATTTCATGTTGTTTCAGGTCAGAACTGACTTGGTTTCAAGAGTTTGATGAATTGTAATGTTTTCTTTCAAATATACATGTAATCTCTTCACCTATGACAGAGAGTGCTCTAAAGTATAGAGTGGGAGCATATCAGACTGAAAGAAGCTTGTTTTGGATGGTTTTGCAATAACTTCATTCTGTAAAGTTTGATGTGCTCAATTGCAGTACATATGCTTACAAATGGAATTTTACAACATTTCATGTTGTTTCAGGTCAGAACTGACTTGGTTTCAAGAGTTTGATTAATTGTAATGTTATCTTGCAAATATAAATGTAAACTCTTCACCTATGACAGAGAGTGCTCTAAAGTATAGTGTGGGAGCATATCAGACTGAAAGAAGCTTGATTTGGATGGTTTTGCAATAACTTCATTCTGTAAAGTTTGATGTGCTCAATTGCAGTACATATGCTTACAAATGGAATTTTACAACATTTCATGTTGTTTCAGGTCAGAACTGACTTGGTTTCAAGAGTTTGATGAATTGTAATGTTATCTTGCAAATATACATGTAAACTCTTCACCTATGACAGAGAGTGCTCTAAAGTAAGTGTGGGAGCATAACAGACTGAAAGAAGCTTGTTTTGGATGGTTTTGCAATAACTTCATTCTGTAAAGTTTGATGTGCTCAATTGCAATACATATGCTTACAAATATCATTTTACAACATTTCATGTTGTTTCAGGTCAGAACTGACTTGGTTTCAAGAGTTTGATGAATTGTAATGTTTTCTTTCAAATATACATGTAATCTCTTCACCTATGACAGAGAGTGCTCTAAAGTAAGTGTGGGAGCATATCAGACTGAAAGAAGCTTGTTTTGGATGGTTTTGCAATAACTTCATTCTGTAAAGTTTGATGTGCTCAATTGCAATACATATGCTTACAAATGGAATTTTACAACATTTCATGTTGTTTCAGGTCAGAACTGACTTGGTTTCAAGAGTTTGATGAATTGTAATGTTATCTTGCAAATATACATGTAAACTCTTCACCTATGACAGAGAGTGCTCTAAAGTATAGTGTGGGAGCATATCAGACTGAAAGAAGCTTGTTTTGGATGGTTTTGCAATAACTTCATTCTGTAAAGTTTGATGTGCTCAATTGCAGTACATATGCTTACAAATGGAATTTTACAACATTTCATGCTGTTTCAGGTCAGAACTGACTTGGTTTCAAGAGTTTGATGAATTGTAATGTTATCTTGCAAATATACATGTAAACTCTTCACCTATGACAGAGAGTGCTCTAAAGTATAGTGTGGGAGCATATCAGACTGAAAGAAGCTTGTTTTGGATGGTTTTGCAATAACTTCATTCTGTAAAGTTTGATGTGCTCAATTGCAATACATATGCTTACAAATGGAATTTTACAACATTTCATGTTGTTTCAGGTCAGAACTGACTTGGTTTCAAGAGTTTGATTAATTGTAATGTTATCTTGCAAATATACATGTAATCTATTCACCTATGACAGAGAGTGCTCTAAAGTATAGTGTGGGAGCATATCAGACTGAAAGAAGCTTGTTTTGGATGGTTTTGCAATAACTTCATTCTGTAAAGTTTGATGTGCTCAATTGCAATACATATGCTTACAAATGGAATTTTACAACATTTCATGTTGTTTCAGGTCAGAACTGACTTGGTTTCAAGAGTTTGATGAATTGTAATGTTATCTTGCAAATATACATGTAAACTCTTCACCTATGACAGAGAGTGCTCTAAAGTATAGTGTGGGAGCATATCAGACTGAAAGAAGCTTGATTTGGATGGTTTTGCAATAATTTCATTCTGTAAAGTTTGATGTGCTCAATTGCAGTACATATGCTTACAAATGGAATTTTACAACATTTCATGTTGTTTCAGGTCAGAACTGACTTGGTTTCAAGAGTTTGATGAATTGTAATGTTATCTTGCAAATATACATGTAAACTCTTCACCTATGACAGAGAGTGCTCTAAAGTAAGTGTGGGAGCATATCAGACTGAAAGAAGCTTGTTTTGGATGGTTTTGCAATAACTTCATTCTGTAAAGTTTGATGTGCTCAATTGCAATACATATGCTTACAAATATCATTTTACAACATTTCATGTTGTTTCAGGTCAGAACTGACTTGGTTTCAAGAGTTTGATGAATTGTAATGTTTTCTTTGAAATATACATGTAATCTCTTCACCTATGACAGAGAGTGCTCTAAAGTATAGAGTGGGAGCATATCAGACTGAAAGAAGCTTGTTTTGGATGGTTTTGCAATAACTTCATTCTGTAAAGTTTGATGTGCTCAATTGCAATACATATGCTTACAAATGGAATTTTACAACATTTCATGTTGTTTCAGGTCAGAACTGACTTGGTTTTAAGAGTTTGATGAATTGTAATGTTATCTTGCAAATATACATGTAAACTCTTCACCTATGACAGAGAGTGCTCTAAAGTATAGTGTGGGAGCATATCAGTCTGAAAGAAGCTTGTTTTGGATGGTTTTGCAATAACTTCATTCTGTAAAGTTTGATGTGCTCAATTGCAATACATATGCTTACAAATGGAATTTTACAACATTTCATGTTGTTTCAGGTCAGAACTGACTTGGTTTCAAGAGTTTGATGAATTGTAATGTTATCTTGCAAATATACATGTAAACTCTTCACCTATGACAGAGAGTGCTCTAAAGTATAGTGTGGGAGCATATCAGACTGAAAGAAGCTTGTTTTGGATGGTTTTGCAATAACTTCATTCTGTAAAGTTTGATGTGCTCAATTGCAATACATATGCTTACAAATGGAATTTTACAACATTTCATGTTGTTTCAGGTCAGAACTGACTTGGTTTCAAGAGTTTGATGAATTGTAATGTTATCTTGCAAATATACATGTAAACTCTTCACCTATGACAGAGAGTGCTCTAAAGGATAGTGTGGGAGCATATCAGACTGAAAGAAGCTTGTTTTGGATGGTTTTGCAATAACTTCATTCTGTAAAGTTTGATGTGCTCAATTGCAATACATATGCTTACAAATGGAATTTTACAACATTTCATGTTGTTTCAGGTCAGAACTGACTTGGTTTCAAGAGTTTGATGAATTGTAATGTTATCTTTCAAATATACATGTAATCTCTTCACCTATGACAGAGAGTGCTCTAAAGTATAGAGTGGGAGCATATCAGACTGAAAGAAGCTTGTTTTGGATGGTTTTGCAATAACTTCATTCTGTAAAGTTTGATGTGCTCAATTGCAATACATATGCTTACAAATGGAATTTTCCAACATTTCATGTTGTTTCAGGTCAGAACTGACTTGGTTTCAAGAGTTTGATTAATTGTAATGTTATCTTGCAAATATACATGTAATCTCTTCACCTATGACAGAGAGTGCTCTAAAGTATAGTGTGGGAGCATATCAGACTGACAGAAGCTTGTTTTGGATGGTTTTGCAATAACTTCATTCTGTAAAGTTTGATGTGCTCAATTGCAATACATATGCTTACAAATGGAATTTTACAACATTTCATGTTGTTTCAGGTCAGAACTGACTTGGTTTCAAGAGTTTGATGAATTGTAATGTTATCTTGCAAATATACATGTAAACTCTTCACCTATGACAGAGAGTGCTCTAAAGTATAGTGTGGGAGCATATCAGACTGAAAGAAGCTTGATTTGGATGGTTTTGCAATAACTTCATTCTGTAAAGTTTGATGTGTTCAATTGCAGTACATATGCTTACAAATGGAATTTTACAACATTTCATGTTGTTTCAGGTCAGAACTGACTTGGTTTCAAGAGTTTGATGAATTGTAATGTTATCTTGCAAATATACATGTAAACTCTTCACCTATGACAGAGAGTGCTCTAAAGTAAGTGTGGGAGCATATCAGACTGAAAGAAGCTTGTTTTGGATGGTTTTGCAATAACTTCATTCTGTAAAGTTTGATGTGCTCAATTGCAATACATATGCTTACAAATATCATTTTACAACATTTCATGTTGTTTCAGGTCAGAACTGACTTGGTTTCAAGAGTTTGATGAATTGTAATGTTTTCTTTCAAATATACATGTAATCTCTTCACCTATGACAGAGAGTGCTCTAAAGTAAGTGTGGGAGCATATCAGACTGAAAGAAGCTTGTTTTGGATGGTTTTGCAATAACTTCATTCTGTAAAGTTTGATGTGCTCAATTGCAATACATATGCTTACAAATGGAATTTTACAACATTTCATGTTGTTTCAGGTCAGAACTGACTTGGTTTCAAGAGTTTGATGAATTGTAATGTTATCTTGCAAATATACATGTAAACTCTTCACCTATGACAGAGAGTGCTCTAAAGTATAGTGTGGGAGCATATCAGTCTGAAAGAAGCTTGTTTTGGATGGTTTTGCAATAACTTCATTCTGTAAAGTTTGATGTGCTCAATTGCAATACATATGCTTACAAATGGAATTTTACAACATTTCATGTTGTTTCAGGTCAGAACTGACTTGGTTTCAAGAGTTTGATGAATTGTAATGTTATCTTGCAAATATACATGTAAACTCTTCACCTATGACAGAGAGTGCTCTAAAGTATAGTGTGGGAGCATATCAGACTGAAAGAAGCTTGTTTTGGATGGTTTTGCAATAACTTCATTCTGTAAAGTTTGATGTGCTCAATTGCAATACATATGCTTACAAATGGAATTTTACAACATTTCATGTTGTTTCAGGTCAGAACTGACTTGGTTTCAAGAGTTTGATGAATTGTAATGTTATCTTGCAAATATACATGTAAACTCTTCACCTATGACAGAGAGTGCTCTAAAGGATAGTGTGGGAGCATATCAGACTGAAAGAAGCTTGTTTTGGATGGTTTTGCAATAACTTCATTCTGTAAAGTTTGATGTGCTCAATTGCAATACATATGCTTACAAATGGAATTTTACAACATTTCATGTTGTTTCAGGTCAGAACTGACTTGGTTTCAAGAGTTTGATGAATTGTAATGTTTTCTTTCAAATATACATGTAATCTCTTCACCTATGACAGAGAGTGCTCTAAAGTATAGAGTGGGAGCATATCAGACTGAAAGAAGCTTGTTTTGGATGGTTTTGCAATAACTTCATTCTGTAAAGTTTGATGTGCTCAATTGCAATACATATGCTTACAAATGGAATTTTACAACATTTCATGTTGTTTCAGGTCAGAACTGACTTGGTTTCAAGAGTTTGATGAATTGTAATGTTTTCTTTCAAATATACATGTAATCTCTTCACCTATGACAGAGAGTGCTCTAAAGTATAGAGTGGGAGCATATCAGACTGAAAGAAGCTTGTTTTGGATGGTTTTGCAATAACTTCATTCTGTAAAGTTTGATGTGCTCAATTGCAGTACATATGCTTACAAATGGAATTTTACAACATTTCATGTTGTTTCAGGTCAGAACTGACTTGGTTTCAAGAGTTTGATGAATTGTAATGTTTTCTTTCAAATATACATGTAATCTCTTCACCTATGACAGAGAGTGCTCTAAAGTATAGAGTGGGAGCATATCAGACTGAAAGAAGCTTGTTTTGGATGGTTTTGCAATAACTTCATTCTGTAAAGTTTGATGTGCTCAATTGCAGTACATATGCTTACAAATGGAATTTTACAACATTTCATGTTGTTTCAGGTCAGAACTGACTTGGTTTCAAGAGTTTGATTAATTGTAATGTTATCTTGCAAATATACATGTAAACTCTTCACCTATGACAGAGAGTGCTCTAAAGTATAGTGTGGGAGCATATCAGACTGAAAGAAGCTTGATTTGGATGGTTTTGCAATAACTTCATTCTGTAAAGTTTGATGTGCTCAATTGCAGTACATATGCTTACAAATGGAATTTTACAACATTTCATGTTGTTTCAGGTCAGAACTGACTTGGTTTCAAGAGTTTGATGAATTGTAATGTTTTCTTTCAAATATACATGTAATCTCTTCACCTATGACAGAGAGTGCTCTAAAGTATAGAGTGGGAGCATATCAGACTGAAAGAAGCTTGTTTTGGATGGTTTTGCAATAACTTCATTCTGTAAAGTTTGATGTGCTCAATTGCAGTACATATGCTTACAAATGGAATTTTACAACATTTCATGTTGTTTCAGGTCAGAACTGACTTGGTTTCAAGAGTTTGATGAATTGTAATGTTTTCTTTCAAATATACATGTAATCTCTTCACCTATGACAGAGAGTGCTCTAAAGTATAGAGTGGGAGCATATCAGACTGAAAGAAGCTTGTTTTGGATGGTTTTGCAATAACTTCATTCTGTAAAGTTTGATGTGCTCAATTGCAGTACATATGCTTACAAATGGAATTTTACAACATTTCATGTTGTTTCAGGTCAGAACTGACTTGGTTTCAAGAGTTTGATTAATTGTAATGTTATCTTGCAAATATACATGTAAACTCTTCACCTATGACAGAGAGTGCTCTAAAGTATAGTGTGGGAGCATATCAGACTGAAAGAAGCTTGATTTGGATGGTTTTGCAATAACTTCATTCTGTAAAGTTTGATGTGCTCAATTGCAGTACATATGCTTACAAATGGAATTTTACAACATTTCATGTTGTTTCAGGTCAGAACTGACTTGGTTTCAAGAGTTTGATGAATTGTAATGTTATCTTGCAAATATACATGTAAACTCTTCACCTATGACAGAGAGTGCTCTAAAGTAAGTGAGGGAGCATAACAGACTGAAAGAAGCTTGTTTTGGATGGTTTTGCAATAACTTCATTCTGTAAAGTTTGATGTGCTCAATTGCAATACATATGCTTACAAATATCATTTTACAACATTTCATGTTGTTTCAGGTCAGAACTGACTTGGTTTCAAGAGTTTGATGAATTGTAATGTTTTCTTTCAAATATACATGTAATCTCTTCACCTATGACAGAGAGTGCTCTAAAGTATAGAGTGGGAGCATATCAGACTGAAAGAAGCTTGTTTTGGATGGTTTTGCAATAACTTCATTCTGTAAAGTTTGATGTGCTCAATTGCAATACATATGCTTACAAATGGAATTTTACAACATTTCATGTTGTTTCAGGTCAGAACTGACTTGGTTTCAAGAGTTTGATGAATTGTAATGTTATCTTGCAAATATACATGTAAACTCTTCACCTATGACAGAGAGTGCTCTAAAGTATAGTGTGGGAGCATATCAGACTGAAAGAAGCTTGTTTTGGATGGTTTTGCAATAACTTCATTCTGTAAAGTTTGATGTGCTCAATTGCAGTACATATGCTTACAAATGGAATTTTACAACATTTCATGCTGTTTCAGGTCAGAACTGACTTGGTTTCAAGAGTTTGATGAATTGTAATGTTATCTTGCAAATATACATGTAAACTCTTCACCTATGACAGAGAGTGCTCTAAAGTATAGTGTGGGAGCATATCAGACTGAAAGAAGCTTGTTTTGGATGGTTTTGCAATAACTTCATTCTGTAAAGTTTGATGTGCTCAATTGCAATACATATGCTTACAAATGGAATTTTACAACATTTCATGTTGTTTCAGGTCAGAACTGACTTGGTTTCAAGAGTTTGATTAATTGTAATGTTATCTTGCAAATATACATGTAATCTATTCACCTATGACAGAGAGTGCTCTAAAGTATAGTGTGGGAGCATATCAGACTGAAAGAAGCTTGTTTTGGATGGTTTTGCAATAACTTCATTCTGTAAAGTTTGATGTGCTCAATTGCAATACATATGCTTACAAATGGAATTTTACAACATTTCATGTTGTTTCAGGTCAGAACTGACTTGGTTTCAAGAGTTTGATGAATTGTAATGTTATCTTGCAAATATACATGTAAACTCTTCACCTATGACAGAGAGTGCTCTAAAGTATAGTGTGGGAGCATATCAGACTGAAAGAAGCTTGATTTGGATGGTTTTGCAATAATTTCATTCTGTAAAGTTTGATGTGCTCAATTGCAGTACATATGCTTACAAATGGAATTTTACAACATTTCATGTTGTTTCAGGTCAGAACTGACTTGGTTTCAAGAGTTTGATGAATTGTAATGTTATCTTGCAAATATACATGTAAACTCTTCACCTATGACAGAGAGTGCTCTAAAGTAAGTGTGGGAGCATATCAGACTGAAAGAAGCTTGTTTTGGATGGTTTTGCAATAACTTCATTCTGTAAAGTTTGATGTGCTCAATTGCAATACATATGCTTACAAATATCATTTTACAACATTTCATGTTGTTTCAGGTCAGAACTGACTTGGTTTCAAGAGTTTGATGAATTGTAATGTTTTCTTTGAAATATACATGTAATCTCTTCACCTATGACAGAGAGTGCTCTAAAGTATAGAGTGGGAGCATATCAGACTGAAAGAAGCTTGTTTTGGATGGTTTTGCAATAACTTCATTCTGTAAAGTTTGATGTGCTCAATTGCAATACATATGCTTACAAATGGAATTTTACAACATTTCATGTTGTTTCAGGTCAGAACTGACTTGGTTTCAAGAGTTTGATGAATTGTAATGTTATCTTGCAAATATACATGTAAACTCTTCACCTATGACAGAGAGTGCTCTAAAGTATAGTGTGGGAGCATATCAGTCTGAAAGAAGCTTGTTTTGGATGGTTTTGCAATAACTTCATTCTGTAAAGTTTGATGTGCTCAATTGCAATACATATGCTTACAAATGGAATTTTACAACATTTCATGTTGTTTCAGGTCAGAACTGACTTGGTTTCAAGAGTTTGATGAATTGTAATGTTATCTTGCAAATATACATGTAAACTCTTCACCTATGACAGAGAGTGCTCTAAAGTATAGTGTGGGAGCATATCAGACTGAAAGAAGCTTGTTTTGGATGGTTTTGCAATAACTTCATTCTGTAAAGTTTGATGTGCTCAATTGCAATACATATGCTTACAAATGGAATTTTACAACATTTCATGTTGTTTCAGGTCAGAACTGACTTGGTTTCAAGAGTTTGATGAATTGTAATGTTATCTTGCAAATATACATGTAAACTCTTCACCTATGACAGAGAGTGCTCTAAAGGATAGTGTGGGAGCATATCAGACTGAAAGAAGCTTGTTTTGGATGGTTTTGCAATAACTTCATTCTGTAAAGTTTGATGTGCTCAATTGCAATACATATGCTTACAAATGGAATTTTACAACATTTCATGTTGTTTCAGGTCAGAACTGACTTGGTTTCAAGAATTTGATGAATTGTAATGTTTTCTTTCAAATATACATGTAATCTCTTCACCTATGACAGAGAGTGCTCTAAAGTATAGAGTGGGAGCATATCAGACTGAAAGAAGCTTGTTTTTGATGGTTTTGCAATAACTTCATTCTGTAAAGTTTGATGTGCTCAATTGCAATACATATGCTTACAAATGGAATTTTCCAACATTTCATGTTGTTTCAGGTCAGAACTGACTTGGTTTCAAGAGTTTGATTAATTGTAATGTTATCTTGCAAATATACATGTAATCTCTTCACCTATGACAGAGAGTGCTCTAAAGTATAGTGTGGGAGCATATCAGACTGAAAGAAGCTTGTTTTGGATGGTTTTGCAATAACTTCATTCTGTAAAGTTTGATGTGCTCAATTGCAATACATATGCTTACAAATGGAATTTTACAACATTTCATGTTGTTTCAGGTCAGAACTGACTTGGTTTCAAGAGTTTGATGAATTGTAATGTTATCTTGCAAATATACATGTAAACTCTTCACCTATGACAGAGAGTGCTCTAAAGTATAGTGTGGGAGCATATCAGACTGAAAGAAGCTTGTTTTGGATGGTTTTGCAATAACTTCATTCTGTAAAGTTTGATGTGCTCAATTGCTGTACATATGCTTACAAATGGAATTTTACAACATTTCATGCTGTTTCAGGTCAGAACTGACTTGGTTTCAAGAGTTTGATGAATTGTAATGTTATCTTGCAAATATACATGTAAACTCTTCACCTATGACAGAGAGTGCTCTAAAGTATAGTGTGGGAGCATATCAGACTGAAAGAAGCTTGTTTTGGATGGTTTTGCAATAACTTCATTCTGTAAAGTTTGATGTGCTCAATTGCAATACATATGCTTACAAATGGAATTTTACAACATTTCATGTTGTTTCAGGTCAGAACTGACTTGGTTTCAAGAGTTTGATTAATTGTAATGTTATCTTGCAAATATACATGTAATCTATTCACCTATGACAGAGAGTGCTCTAAAGTATAGTGTGGGAGCATATCAGACTGAAAGAAGCTTGTTTTGGATGGTTTTGCAATAACTTCATTCTGTAAAGTTTGATGTGCTCAATTGCAATACATATGCTTACAAATGGAATTTTACAACATTTCATGTTGTTTCAGGTCAGAACTGACTTGGTTTCAAGAGTTTGATGAATTGTAATGTTATCTTGCAAATATACATGTAAACTCTTCACCTATGACAGAGAGTGCTCTAAAGTATAGTGTGGGAGCATATCAGACTGAAAGAAGCTTGATTTGGATGGTTTTGCAATAATTTCATTCTGTAAAGTTTGATGTGCTCAATTGCAGTACATATGCTTACAAATGGAATTTTACAACATTTCATGTTGTTTCAGGTCAGAACTGACTTGGTTTCAAGAGTTTGATGAATTGTAATGTTATCTTGCAAATATACATGTAAACTCTTCACCTATGACAGAGAGTGCTCTAAAGTAAGTGTGGGAGCATATCAGACTGAAAGAAGCTTGTTTTGGATGGTTTTGCAATAACTTCATTCTGTAAAGTTTGATGTGCTCAATTGCAATACATATGCTTACAAATATCATTTTACAACATTTCATGTTGTTTCAGGTCAGAACTGACTTGGTTTCAAGAGTTTGATGAATTGTAATGTTTTCTTTGAAATATACATGTAATCTCTTCACCTATGACAGAGAGTGCTCTAAAGTATAGAGTGGGAGCATATCAGACTGAAAGAAGCTTGTTTTGGATGGTTTTGCAATAACTTCATTCTGTAAAGTTTGATGTGCTCAATTGCAATACATATGCTTACAAATGGAATTTTACAACATTTCATGTTGTTTCAGGTCAGAACTGACTTGGTTTCAAGAGTTTGATGAATTGTAATGTTATCTTGCAAATATACATGTAAACTCTTCACCTATGACAGAGAGTGCTCTAAAGTATAGTGTGGGAGCATATCAGTCTGAAAGAAGCTTGTTTTGGATGGTTTTGCAATAACTTCATTCTGTAAAGTTTGATGTGCTCAATTGCAATACATATGCTTACAAATGGAATTTTACAACATTTCATGTTGTTTCAGGTCAGAACTGACTTGGTTTCAAGAGTTTGATGAATTGTAATGTTATCTTGCAAATATACATGTAAACTCTTCACCTATGACAGAGAGTGCTCTAAAGTATAGTGTGGGAGCATATCAGACTGAAAGAAGCTTGTTTTGGATGGTTTTGCAATAACTTCATTCTGTAAAGTTTGATGTGCTCAATTGCAATACATATGCTTACAAATGGAATTTTACAACATTTCATGTTGTTTCAGGTCAGAACTGACTTGGTTTCAAGAGTTTGATGAATTGTAATGTTATCTTGCAAATATACATGTAAACTCTTCACCTATGACAGAGAGTGCTCTAAAGGATAGTGTGGGAGCATATCAGACTGAAAGAAGCTTGTTTTGGATGGTTTTGCAATAACTTCATTCTGTAAAGTTTGATGTGCTCAATTGCAATACATATGCTTACAAATGGAATTTTACAACATTTCATGTTGTTTCAGGTCAGAACTGACTTGGTTTCAAGAGTTTGATGAATTGTAATGTTTTCTTTCAAATATACATGTAATCTCTTCACCTATGACAGAGAGTGCTCTAAAGTATAGAGTGGGAGCATATCAGACTGAAAGAAGCTTGTTTTGGATGGTTTTGCAATAACTTCATTCTGTAAAGTTTGATGTGCTCAATTGCAATACATATGCTTACAAATGGAATTTTCCAACATTTCATGTTGTTTCAGGTCAGAACTGACTTGGTTTCAAGAGTTTGATTAATTGTAATGTTATCTTGCAAATATACATGTAATCTCTTCACCTATGACAGAGAGTGCTCTAAAGTATAGTGTGGGAGCATATCAGACTGAAAGAAGCTTGTTTTGGATGGTTTTGCAATAACTTCATTCTGTAAAGTTTGATGTGCTCAATTGCAATACATATGCTTACAAATGGAATTTTACAACATTTCATGTTGTTTCAGGTCAGAACTGACTTGGTTTCAAGAGTTTGATGAATTGTAATGTTATCTTGCAAATATACATGTAAACTCTTCACCTATGACAGAGAGTGCTCTAAAGTATAGTGTGGGAGCATATCAGACTGAAAGAAGCTTGATTTGGATGGTTTTGCAATAACTTCATTCTGTAAAGTTTGATGTGTACAATTGCAGTACATATGCTTACAAATGGAATTTTACAACATTTCATGTTGTTTCAGGTCAGAACTGACTTGGTTTCAAGAGTTTGATGAATTGTAATGTTATCTTGCAAATATACATGTAAACTCTTCACCTATGACAGAGAGTGCTCTAAAGTAAGTGTGGGAGCATATCAGACTGAAAGAAGCTTGTTTTGGATGGTTTTGCAATAACTTCATTCTGTAAAGTTTGATGTGCTCAATTGCAATACATATGCTTACAAATATCATTTTACAACATTTCATGTTGTTTCAGGTCAGAACTGACTTGGTTTCAAGAGTTTGATGAATTGTAATGTTTTCTTTCAAATATACATGTAATCTCTTCACCTATGACAGAGAGTGCTCTAAAGTAAGTGTGGGAGCATATCAGACTGAAAGAAGCTTGTTTTGGATGGTTTTGCAATAACTTCATTCTGTAAAGTTTGATGTGCTCAATTGCAATACATATGCTTACAAATATCATTTTACAACATTTCATGTTGTTTCAGGTCAGAACTGACTTGGTTTCAAGAGTTTGATGAATTGTAATGTTTTCTTTCAAATATACATGTAAACTCTTCACCTATGACAGAGAGTGCTCTAAAGTTTTGTGTGGGAGCATATCAGACTGAAAGAAGCTTGTTTTAGATGGTTTTGCAATAACTTCATTCTGTAAAGTTTGATGTGCTCAATTGCAATACATATGCTTACAAATGGAATTTTACAACATTTCATGTTGTTTCAGGTCAGAACTGACTTGGTTTCAAGAGTTTGATGAATTGTAATGTTTTCTTTCAAATATACATGTAATCTCTTCACCTATGACAGAGAGTGCTCTAAAGTATAGAGTGGGAGCATATCAGACTGAAAGAAGCTTGTGTTGGATGGTTTTGCAATAACTTCATTCTGTAAAGTTTGATGTGCTCAATTGCAATACATATGCTTACAAATGGAATTTTACAACATTTCATGTTGTTTCAGGTCAGAACTGACTTGGTTTCAAGAGTTTGATGAATTGTAATGTTATCTTGCAAATATACATGTAAACTCTTCACCTATGACAGAGAGTGCTCTAAAGTATAGTGTGGGAGCATATCAGACTGAAAGAACCTTGTTTTGGATGGTTTTGCAATAACTTCATTCTGTAAAGTTTGATGTGCTCAATTGCAATACATATGCTTACAAATGGAATTTTACAACATTTCATGTTGTTTCAGGTCAGAACTGACTTGGTTTCAAGAGTTTGATGAATTGTAATGTTATCTTGCAAATATACATGTAAACTCTTCACCTATGACAGAGAGTGCTGTAAAGGATAGTGTGGGAGCATATCAGACTGAAAGAACCTTGTTTTGGATGGTTTTGCAATAACTTCATTCTGTAAAGTTTGATGTGCTCAAATGCAATACATATGCTTACAAATGGAATTTTACAACATTTCATGTTGTTTCAGGTCTGAACTGACTTGGTTTCAAGAGTTTGATGAATTGTAATGTTTTCTTTCAAATATACATGTAATCTCTTCACCTATGACAGAGAGTGCTCTAAAGTATAGTGTGGGAGCATATCAGACTGAAAGAAGCTTGTTTTGGATGGTTTTGCAATAACTTCATTCTGTAAAGTTTGATGTGCTCAATTGCAATACATATGCTTACAAATGTTATTTTACAACATTTCATGTTGTTTCAGGTCAGAACTGACTTGGTTCAAGAGTTTGATGAATTGTAATGTTATCTTGCAAATATATATGTAAACTCTTCACCTATGACAGAGAGTGCTCTAAAGTATAGTGTGGGAGCATATCAGACTGAAAGAAGCTTGTTTTGGATGGTTTTGCAATAACTTCATTCTGTAAAGTTTGATGTGCTCAATTGCAATACATATGCTTACAAATGGAATTTTACAACATTTCATGTTGTTTCAGGTCAGAACTGACTTGGTTTCAAGAGTTTGATGAATTGTAATGTTTTCTTTCAAATATACATGTAATCTCTTCACCTATGACAGAGAGTGCTCTAAAGTATAGAGTGGGAGCATATCAGACTGAAAGAAGCTTGTTTTGGATGGTTTTGCAATAACTTCATTCTGTAAAGTTTGATGTGCTCAATTGCAATACATATGCTTACAAATGGAATTTTACAACATTTCATGTTGTTTCAGGTCAGAACTGACTTGGTTTCAAGAGTTTGATGAATTGTAATGTTATCTTGCAAATATACATGTAAACTCTTCACCTATGACAGAGAGTGCTCTAAAGTATAGTGTGGGAGCATATCAGACTGAAAGAACCTTGTTTTGGATGGTTTTGCAATAACTTCATTCTGTAAAGTTTGATGTGCTCAATTGCAATACATATGCTTACAAATGGAATTTTACAACATTTCATGTTGTTTCAGGTCAGAACTGACTTGGTTTCAAGAGTTTGATGAATTGTAATGTTATCTTGCAAATATACATGTAAACTCTTCACCTATGACAGAGAGTGCTGTAAAGGATAGTGTGGGAGCATATCAGACTGAAAGAACCTTGTTTTGGATGGTTTTGCAATAACTTCATTCTGTAAAGTTTGATGTGCTCAAATGCAATACATATGCTTACAAATGGAATTTTACAACATTTCATGTTGTTTCAGGTCTGAACTGACTTGGTTTCAAGAGTTTGATGAATTGTAATGTTATCTTGCAAATATACATGTAAACTCTTCACCTATGACAGAGAGTGCTCTAAAGTATAGTGTGGGAGTATATCAGACTGAAAGAAGCTTGTTTTGGATGGTTTTGCAATATCTTCATTCTGTAAAGCTTGATGTGCTCAACTGCATTACATATGCTTACAAATGCAATTTTACAACATTTCATCTTGTTTCAAGTCAGAACTGACTTGGTTTCAAGAGTTTGATGAATTGTAATGTATACTTGCAAATACACATGAAAACTCTTCACCTATGACAGAGAATGCACTTAAGTATATTGTGGGAGCATATCAAGCTAAGAGAAGCTTAATTTGAATGGTTTTGCTATATCTTTATTCTGTAAAGTATGATGTGCTCAATTGCAATACATATGCTTACAAATGGAATTGTACAACATTTCTTGTTGTTTCAGGTCAGAACTGACTTGGTTTCAAGAGTTTGATGAATTGTAATGTATACTTGCAAATACACATGGATACTCATCACCTATGACAGAGAGTGCTCTAAAGTATAGTGTGGGAGTATATCAGACTGAAAGAAGCTTGTTTTGGATGGTCTTGCAATATCTTCATTCTGTAAAGCTTGATGTGCTCAATTGCAATACATATGCTTACAAATGGAATTGCACAACATTTCATGTTGTTTCAGGTCAGAACTGACTTGGTTTCAAGAGTTTGATGAATTGTAATGTTATCTTGCAAATATACATGTAAACTCTTCACCTATGACAGAAAGTGCTCTAAAGTATAGTCTGGGAGCATATCAGACTGAAAGAAGCTTGTTTTGGATGGTTTTGCAATAACTTCATTCTGTAAAGTTTGATGTGCTCAATTGCAATACATATGCTTACAAATGGAATTTTACAACATTTCATGTTGTTTCAGGTCAGAACTGACTTGGTTTCAAGAGTTTGATCAATTGTAATGTATACTTGCAAATACACATGGATACTCATCACCTATGATAGAGAATGCCCTTAAGTATATTGTGGGAGCATATCAAGCTAAGAGAAGCTTAATTTGAATGGTTTTGTTATATCTTTATTCTGTAAAGTTATATGTGCTCAAATGCATTACATATGCTTACAAATGCAATTTTACAACATTTCATGTTGTTTCAGGTCAGAACTGACTTGGTTTCAAGAGTTTGATGAATTGTAATGTTATCTTGCAAATATACATGTAAACTCTTCACCTATGACAGAGAGTGCTCTAAAGTATAGTGTGGGAGTATATCAGACTGAAAGAAGCTTGTTTTGGATGGTTTTGCAATATCTTCATTCTGTAAAGCTTGATGTGCTCAACTGCATTACATATGCTTACAAATGCAATTTTACAACATTTCATCTTGTTTCAAGTCAGAACTGACTTGGTTTCAAGAGTTTGATGAATTGTAATGTATACTTGCAAATACACATGAAAACTCTTCACCTATGACAGAGAATGCACTTAAGTATATTGTGGGAGCATATCAAGCTAAGAGAAGCTTAATGTGAATGGTTTTGCTATATCTTTATTCTGTAACGTATGATGTGCTCAATTGCAATACATATGCTTACAAATGGAATTGTACAACATTTCATGTTGTTTCAGGTCAGAACTGACTTGGTTTCAAGAGTTTGATGAATTGTAATGTTATCTTGCAAATATACATGTAAACTCTTCACCTATGACAGAGAGTGCTCTAAAGTATAGTGTGGGAGCATATCAGACTGAAAGAAGCTTGTTTTGGATGGTTTTGCAATAACTTCATTCTGTGAAGTTTGATGTGCTCAATTGCAATACATATGCTTACAAATGGAATTGTACAACATTTCTTGTTGTTTCTGGTCAGAACTGACTTGGTTTCAAGAGTTTGATGAATTGTAATGTTATCTTGCAAATATACATGTAAACTCTTCACCTATGACAGAGAGTGCTCTAAAGTATAGTGTGGGAGTATATCAGACTGAAAGAAGCTTGTTTTGGATGGTTTTGCAATATCTTCATTCTGTAAAGCTTGATGTGCTCAACTGCATTACATATACTTACAAATGCAATTTTACAACATTTCATCTTGTTTCAAGTCAGAACTGACTTGGTTTCAAGAGTTTGATGAATTGTAATGTATACTTGCAAATACACATGAAAACTCTTCACCTATGACAGAGAATGCACTTAAGTATATTGTGGGAGCAAATCAAGCTAAGAGAAGCTTAATTTGAATGGTTTTGCTTTATCTTCATTCTGTAAATTTAGATGTGCTCAACTGCATTACATATGCTTACAAATGCAATTTTACAACATTTCATGTTTTTTAAGGTCAGAACTGACTTGGTTTCAAGAGTTTGATCAATTGTAATGTATACTTGCATATACACATGTAAACTCCTCACCTATGACAGAGAGTGCTCTAAAGTATAGTGTGGGAGCATATCAGACTGAAAGAAGCTTGTTTTGGATGGTTTTGCAATAACTTCATTCTGTGAAGTTTGATGTGCTCAATTGCAATACATATGCTTACAAATGGAATTTTACAACATTTCATGTTGTTTCAGGTCAGAACTGACTTGGTTTCAAGAGTTTGATTAATTGTAATGTTATCTTGCAAATATACATGTAAACTCTTCACCTATGACAGAGAGTGCTCTAAAGTATAGTGTGGGAGCATATCAGACTGAAAGAAGCTTGTTTTGGATGGTTTTGCAATAACTTCATTCTGTAAAGTTTCATGTGCTCAATTGCAATACATATGCTTACAAATGGAATTTTACAACATTTCATGTTGTTTCAGGTCAGAACTGACTTGGTTTCAAGAGTTTGATGAATTGTAATGTTATCTTGCAAATATATATGTAAACTCTTCACCTATGACAGAGAGTGCTCTAAAGTATACTGTGGGAGCATATCAGACTGAAAGAAGCTTGTTTTGGATGGTTTTGCAATAACTTCATTCTGTAAAGTTTCATTTGCTCAACTGCATTACATATGCTTACAAATGCAATTTTACAACAATTCATGTTGTTTCAGGTCAGAAATGACTTGGTTTCAAGAGTTTGATTAATTGTAATGTATACTTGCAAATACACATGGAAACTCATCACCTAAGACAGAGAATGCCCTTAAGTATACTGTGGGAGCATATCAAGCTGAGAGAAGCTTGATTAGGATGGTTTTGCAATATCTTCATTCTGTAAAGTTAGATGTGCTCAACTGCATTACATTTGCTTACAAATGCACTTTTACAACATTTCATGTTGTTTCAGGTCAGAACTGACTTGGTTTCAAGAGTTTGATGAATTGTAATGTTATCTTGCAAATATACATGTAAACTCTTCACCTATGACAGAGAGTGCTCTAAAGTATAGTGTGGGAGCATATCAGACTGAAAGAAGCTTGTTTTGGATGGTTTTGCAATAACTTCATTCTGTAAAGTTTGATGTGCTCAATTGCAATACATATGCTTACAAATGGAATTTTACAACATGTCTTGTTGTTTCAGGTCAGAACTGACTTGGTTTCAAGAGTTTGGTGAATTGTAATGTTATCTTGCAAATATACATGTAAACTCTTCACCTATGACAGAGAGTGCTCTAAAGTATAGTGTGGAAGTATATCAGACTGAAAGAAGCTTGTTTTGGATGGTTTTGCAATATCTTCATTCTGTAAAGCTTGATGTGCTCAACTGCATTACATATGCTTACAAATGCAATTTTACAACATTTCATGTTTTTTAAGGTCAGAACTGACTTGGTTTCAAGAGTTTGATCAATTGTAATGTATACTTGCATATACACATGTAAACTCTTCACCTAAGACAGATAATGCCTTTAAGTATAGTGTGGAAGCATTACAAGCTGAGAGAAGCTTAATTTGAATGGTTTTGCAATATCTTTATTCTGAAAAGTTGTATGTGCTCAACTGCATTACATATGATTACAAATGCAATTTTACAACATTTCATGTTGTTTCAGGTCAGAACTGTCTTGGTTTCAAGAGTATGATGAATTGTAATGTATACTTGCAAATACACATGAAAACTCTTCACCTATGACAGAGAATGCACTTAAGTATATTGTGGGAGCAAATCAAGCTAAGAGAAGCTTAATTTGAATGGTTTTGCTTTATCTTCATTCTGTAAAGTTAGATGTGCTCAACTGCATTACATATGCTTACAAATGCAATTTTACAACATTTCATGTTGTTTCAGGTCAGAAATGACTTGGTTTCAAGAGTTTGATTAATTGTAATGTATACTTGCAAATACACATGGAAACTCATCACCTAAGACAGAGAATGCCCTTAAGTATACTGTGGGAGCATATCAAGCTGAGAGAAGCTTGATTAGGATGGTTTTGCAATATCTTCATTCTGTATAGATAGATGTGCTCAACTGCATTACATATGCTTACAAATGCAATTTTACAACATTTCATCTTGTTTCAAGTCAGAACTGACTTGGTTTCAAGAGTTTGATGAATTGTAATGTATACTTGCAAATACACATGAAAACTCTTCACCTATGACAGAGAATGCACTTAAGTATATTGTGGGAGCAAATCAAGCTAAGAGAAGCTTAATTTGAATGGTTTTGCTTTATCTTCATTCTGTAAAGTTAGATGTGCTCAACTGCATTACATATGCTTACAAATGCAATTTTACAACATTTCATGTTTTTTAAGGTCAGAACTGACTTGGTTTCAAGAGTTTGATGAATTGTAATGTTATCTTGCAAATATACATGTAAACTCTTCACCTATGACAGAGAGTGCTCTAAAGTATAGTGTGGGAGCATATCAGACTGAAAGAAGCTTGTTTTGGATGGTTTTGCAATAACTTCATTCTGTAAAGTTTGATGTGCTCAATTGCAATACATATGCTTACAAATGGAATTTTACAACATGTCTTGTTGTTTCAGGTCAGAACTGACTTGGTTTCAAGAGTTTGGTGAATTGTAATGTTATCTTGCAAATATACATGTAAACTCTTCACCTATGACAGAGAGTGCTCTAAAGTATAGTGTGGAAGTATATCAGACTGAAAGAAGCTTGTTTTGGATGGTTTTGCAATATCTTCATTCTGTAAAGCTTGATGTGCTCAACTGCATTACATATGCTTACAAATGCAATTTTACAACATTTCATCTTGTTTCAAGTCAGAACTGACTTGGTTTCAAGAGTTTGATGAATTGTAATGTATACTTGCAAATACACATGAAAACTCTTCACCTATGACAGAGAATGCACTTAAGTATATTGTGGGAGCAAATCAAGCTAAGAGAAGCTTAATTTGAATGGTTTTGCTTTATCTTCATTCTGTAAAGTTAGATGTGCTCAACTGCATTACATATGCTTACAAATGCAATTTTACAACATTTCATGTTTTTAAAGGTCAGAACTGACTTGGTTTCAAGAGTTTGATCAATTGTAATGTATACTTGCATATACACATGTAAACTCTTCACCTAAGACAGATAATGCCTTTAAGTATAGTGTGGAAGCATTACAAGCTGAGAGAAGCTTAATTTGAATGGTTTTGCAATATCTTTATTCTGAAAAGTTGTATGTGCTCAACTGCATTACATATGATTACAAATGCAATTTTACAACATTTCATGTTGTTTCAGGTCAGAACTGTCTTGGTTTCAAGAGTATGATGAATTGTAATGTATACTTGCAAATACACATGAAAACTCTTCACCTATGACAGAGAATGCACTTAAGTATATTGTGGGAGCAAATCAAGCTAAGAGAAGCTTAATTTGAATGGTTTTGCTTTATCTTCATTCTGTAAAGTTAGATGTGCTCAACTGCATTACATATGCTTACAAATGCAATTTTACAACATTTCATGTTGTTTCAGGTCAGAAATGACTTGGTTTCAAGAGTTTGATTAATTGTAATGTATACTTGCAAATACACATGGAAACTCATCACCTAAGACAGAGAATGCCCTTAAGTATACTGTGGGAGCATATCAAGCTGAGAGAAGCTTGATTAGGATGGTTTTGCAATATCTTCATTCTGTATAGATAGATGTGCTCAACTGCATTACATATGCTTACAAATGCAATTTTACAACATTTCATCTTGTTTCAAGTCAGAACTGACTTGGTTTCAAGAGTTTGATGAATTGTAATGTATACTTGCAAATACACATGAAAACTCTTCACCTATGACAGAGAATGCACTTAAGTATATTGTGGGAGCAAATCAAGCTAAGAGAAGCTTAATTTGAATGGTTTTGCTTTATCTTCATTCTGTAAAGTTAGATGTGCTCAACTGCATTACATATGCTTACAAATGCAATTTTACAACATTTCATGTTTTTTAAGGTCAGAACTGACTTGGTTTCAAGAGTTTGATCAATTGTAATGTATACTTGCATATACACATGTAAACTCTTCACCTAAGACAGATAATGCCTTTAAGTATAGTGTGGAAGCATTACAAGCTGAGAGAAGCTTGATTAGGATGGTTTTACAATATCTTTATTCTGAAAAGTTGTATGTGCTCAACTGCATTACATATGCTTACAAATGCAATTTTACAACATTTCATGTTGTTTCAGGTCAGAACTGTCTTGGTTTCAAGAGTATGATGAATTGTAATGTATACTTGCAAATACATATGAATACTCATCACCTATGATAGAGAATGCCCTTAAGTATATTGTGGGAGCATATCAAGCTAAGAGAAGCTTAATTTGAATGGTTTTGCTATATCTTTATTCTGTAAAGTTAGATGTGCTCAAATGCATTACATATGATTACAAATGCAATTTTACAACATTTCATGTTGTTTCAGGTCAGAACTGACTTGGTTTCAAGAGTTTGATGAATTGTAATGTATACTTGCAAATACACATGAAAACTCTTCACCTATGACAGAGAATGCACTTAAGTATATTGTGGGAGCATATCAGACTGAAAGAAGCTTGTTTTGGATGGTTTTGCAATAACTTCATTCTGTAAAGTTTGATGTGCTCAATTGCAATACATATGCTTACAAATGGAATTTTACAACATTTCATGTTGTTTCAGGTCAGAACTGACTTGGTTTCAAGAGTTTGATGAATTGTAATGTTTTCTTTCAAATATACATGTAATCTCTTCACCTATGACAGAGAGTGCTCTAAAGTATAGAGTGGGAGCATATCAGACTGAAAGAAGCTTGTTTTGGATGGTT
Organism: Amia ocellicauda; assembly: GCF_036373705.1. Classification (NCBI taxonomy): domain Eukaryota; kingdom Metazoa; phylum Chordata; class Actinopteri; order Amiiformes; family Amiidae; genus Amia; species Amia ocellicauda. Next base: position 4,788,607 of record NC_089860.1, read on the forward strand.
TTGCAATAACTTCATTCTGTAAAGTTTGATGTGCTCAATTGCAATACATATGCTTACAAATGGAATTTTACAACATTTCATGTTGTTTCAGGTCAGAACTGACTTGGTTTCAAGAGTTTGATGAATTGTAATGTTATCTTGCAAATATACATGTAAACTCTTCACCTATGACAGAGAGTGCTCTAAAGTATAGTGTGGGAGCATATCAGACTGAAAGAACCTTGTTTTGGATGGTTTTGCAATAACTTCATTCTGTAAAGTTTGATGTGCTCAATTGCAATACATATGCTTACAAATGGAATTTTACAACATTTCATGTTGTTTCAGGTCAGAACTGACTTGGTTTCAAGAGTTTGATGAATTGTAATGTTATCTTGCAAATATACATGTAAACTCTTCACCTATGACAGAGAGTGCTGTAAAGGATAGTGTGGGAGCATATCAGACTGAAAGAACCTTGTTTTGGATGGTTTTGCAATAACTTCATTCTGTAAAGTTTGATGTGCTCAAATGCAATACATATGCTTACAAATGGAATTTTACAACATTTCATGTTGTTTCAGGTCTGAACTGACTTGGTTTCAAGAGTTTGATGAATTGTAATGTTATCTTGCAAATATACATGTAAACTCTTCACCTATGACAGAGAGTGCTCTAAAGTATAGTGTGGGAGTATATCAGACTGAAAGAAGCTTGTTTTGGATGGTTTTGCAATATCTTCATTCTGTAAAGCTTGATGTGCTCAACTGCATTACATATGCTTACAAATGCAATTTTACAACATTTCATCTTGTTTCAAGTCAGAACTGACTTGGTTTCAAGAGTTTGATGAATTGTAATGTATACTTGCAAATACACATGAAAACTCTTCACCTATGACAGAGAATGCACTTAAGTATATTGTGGGAGCATATCAAGCTAAGAGAAGCTTAATTTGAATGGTTTTGCTATATCTTTATTCTGTAAAGTATGATGTGCTCAATTGCAATACATATGCTTACAAATGGAATTGTACAACATTTCTTGTTGTTTCAGGTCAGAACTGACTTGGTTTCAAGAGTTTGATGAATTGTAATGTATACTTGCAAATACACATGGATACTCATCACCTATGACAGAGAGTGCTCTAAAGTATAGTGTGGGAGTATATCAGACTGAAAGAAGCTTGTTTTGGATGGTCTTGCAATATCTTCATTCTGTAAAGCTTGATGTGCTCAATTGCAATACATATGCTTACAAATGGAATTGCACAACATTTCATGTTGTTTCAGGTCAGAACTGACTTGGTTTCAAGAGTTTGATGAATTGTAATGTTATCTTGCAAATATACATGTAAACTCTTCACCTATGACAGAAAGTGCTCTAAAGTATAGTCTGGGAGCATATCAGACTGAAAGAAGCTTGTTTTGGATGGTTTTGCAATAACTTCATTCTGTAAAGTTTGATGTGCTCAATTGCAATACATATGCTTACAAATGGAATTTTACAACATTTCATGTTGTTTCAGGTCAGAACTGACTTGGTTTCAAGAGTTTGATCAATTGTAATGTATACTTGCAAATACACATGGATACTCATCACCTATGATAGAGAATGCCCTTAAGTATATTGTGGGAGCATATCAAGCTAAGAGAAGCTTAATTTGAATGGTTTTGTTATATCTTTATTCTGTAAAGTTATATGTGCTCAAATGCATTACATATGCTTACAAATGCAATTTTACAACATTTCATGTTGTTTCAGGTCAGAACTGACTTGGTTTCAAGAGTTTGATGAATTGTAATGTTATCTTGCAAATATACATGTAAACTCTTCACCTATGACAGAGAGTGCTCTAAAGTATAGTGTGGGAGTATATCAGACTGAAAGAAGCTTGTTTTGGATGGTTTTGCAATATCTTCATTCTGTAAAGCTTGATGTGCTCAACTGCATTACATATGCTTACAAATGCAATTTTACAACATTTCATCTTGTTTCAAGTCAGAACTGACTTGGTTTCAAGAGTTTGATGAATTGTAATGTATACTTGCAAATACACATGAAAACTCTTCACCTATGACAGAGAATGCACTTAAGTATATTGTGGGAGCATATCAAGCTAAGAGAAGCTTAATGTGAATGGTTTTGCTATATCTTTATTCTGTAACGTATGATGTGCTCAATTGCAATACATATGCTTACAAATGGAATTGTACAACATTTCATGTTGTTTCAGGTCAGAACTGACTTGGTTTCAAGAGTTTGATGAATTGTAATGTTATCTTGCAAATATACATGTAAACTCTTCACCTATGACAGAGAGTGCTCTAAAGTATAGTGTGGGAGCATATCAGACTGAAAGAAGCTTGTTTTGGATGGTTTTGCAATAACTTCATTCTGTGAAGTTTGATGTGCTCAATTGCAATACATATGCTTACAAATGGAATTGTACAACATTTCTTGTTGTTTCTGGTCAGAACTGACTTGGTTTCAAGAGTTTGATGAATTGTAATGTTATCTTGCAAATATACATGTAAACTCTTCACCTATGACAGAGAGTGCTCTAAAGTATAGTGTGGGAGTATATCAGACTGAAAGAAGCTTGTTTTGGATGGTTTTGCAATATCTTCATTCTGTAAAGCTTGATGTGCTCAACTGCATTACATATACTTACAAATGCAATTTTACAACATTTCATCTTGTTTCAAGTCAGAACTGACTTGGTTTCAAGAGTTTGATGAATTGTAATGTATACTTGCAAATACACATGAAAACTCTTCACCTATGACAGAGAATGCACTTAAGTATATTGTGGGAGCAAATCAAGCTAAGAGAAGCTTAATTTGAATGGTTTTGCTTTATCTTCATTCTGTAAATTTAGATGTGCTCAACTGCATTACATATGCTTACAAATGCAATTTTACAACATTTCATGTTTTTTAAGGTCAGAACTGACTTGGTTTCAAGAGTTTGATCAATTGTAATGTATACTTGCATATACACATGTAAACTCCTCACCTATGACAGAGAGTGCTCTAAAGTATAGTGTGGGAGCATATCAGACTGAAAGAAGCTTGTTTTGGATGGTTTTGCAATAACTTCATTCTGTGAAGTTTGATGTGCTCAATTGCAATACATATGCTTACAAATGGAATTTTACAACATTTCATGTTGTTTCAGGTCAGAACTGACTTGGTTTCAAGAGTTTGATTAATTGTAATGTTATCTTGCAAATATACATGTAAACTCTTCACCTATGACAGAGAGTGCTCTAAAGTATAGTGTGGGAGCATATCAGACTGAAAGAAGCTTGTTTTGGATGGTTTTGCAATAACTTCATTCTGTAAAGTTTCATGTGCTCAATTGCAATACATATGCTTACAAATGGAATTTTACAACATTTCATGTTGTTTCAGGTCAGAACTGACTTGGTTTCAAGAGTTTGATGAATTGTAATGTTATCTTGCAAATATATATGTAAACTCTTCACCTATGACAGAGAGTGCTCTAAAGTATACTGTGGGAGCATATCAGACTGAAAGAAGCTTGTTTTGGATGGTTTTGCAATAACTTCATTCTGTAAAGTTTCATTTGCTCAATTGCAATACATATGCCTACAAATGGAATTTTACAACATTTCTTGTTGTTTCAGGTCAGAACTGACTTGGTTTCAAGAGTTTGATGAATTGTAATGTTAATTTGCAAATACACATGAAAACTCTTCACCTATGACAGAGAATGCACTTAAGTATATTGTGGGAGCAAATCAAGCTAAGAGAAGCTTAATTTGAATGGTTTTGCTTTATCTTCATTCTGTAAAGTTAGATGTGCTCAACTGCATTACATATGCTTACAAATGCAATTTTACAACAATTCATGTTGTTTCAGGTCAGAAATGACTTGGTTTCAAGAGTTTGATTAATTGTAATGTATACTTGCAAATACACATGGAAACTCATCACCTAAGACAGAGAATGCCCTTAAGTATACTGTGGGAGCATATCAAGCTGAGAGAAGCTTGATTAGGATGGTTTTGCAATATCTTCATTCTGTAAAGTTAGATGTGCTCAACTGCATTACATTTGCTTACAAATGCACTTTTACAACATTTCATGTTGTTTCAGGTCAGAACTGACTTGGTTTCAAGAGTTTGATGAATTGTAATGTTATCTTGCAAATATACATGTAAACTCTTCACCTATGACAGAGAGTGCTCTAAAGTATAGTGTGGGAGCATATCAGACTGAAAGAAGCTTGTTTTGGATGGTTTTGCAATAACTTCATTCTGTAAAGTTTGATGTGCTCAATTGCAATACATATGCTTACAAATGGAATTTTACAACATGTCTTGTTGTTTCAGGTCAGAACTGACTTGGTTTCAAGAGTTTGGTGAATTGTAATGTTATCTTGCAAATATACATGTAAACTCTTCACCTATGACAGAGAGTGCTCTAAAGTATAGTGTGGAAGTATATCAGACTGAAAGAAGCTTGTTTTGGATGGTTTTGCAATATCTTCATTCTGTAAAGCTTGATGTGCTCAACTGCATTACATATGCTTACAAATGCAATTTTACAACATTTCATGTTGTTTCAGGTCAGAACTGACTTGGTTTCAAGAGTATGATCAAATGTAATGTATACTTGCATATACACTCACCTAAAGGATTATTAGGAACACCTGTTCAATTTCTCATTAATGCAATTATCTAACCAACCAATCACATGGCAGTTGCTTCAATGTATTTAGGGGTGTGGTCCTGGTCAAGACAATCTCCTGAACTCCAAACTAAATGTCTGAATGGGAAAGAAAGGTGATTTAAGCAATTTTGAGCGTGGCATGGTTGTTGGTGCCAGACGGGCCGGTCTGAGTATTTCACTGCTCAGTTACTGGGATTTTCACGCACAACCATTTCTAGGGTTTACAAAGAATGGTGTGAAAAGGGAAAAACATCCAGTATGCGGCAGTCCTGTGGGCGAAAATGCCTTGTTGATGCTAGAGGTCAGAGGAGAATGGGCCGACTGATTCAAGCTGATAGAAGAGCAACTTTGACTGAAATAACCACTCGTTACAACCGAGGTATGCAGGAAAGCATTTGTGAAGCCACAACACGTACAACCTTGAGGCGGATGGGCTACAACAGCAGAAGACCCCACCGGGTACCACTCATCTCCACTACAAATAGGAAAAAGAGGCTACAATTTGCACAAGCTCACCAAAATTGGACAGTTGAAGACTGGACTCTGATGAGTTGATTCTGTTGAGACATTCAGATGGTAGAGTCAGAATTTGGCGTAAATAGAATGAGAACATGGATCCATCATGCCTTGTTACCACTGTGCAGGCTGGTGGTGGTGGTGTAATGGTGTGGGGGATGTTTTCTTGGCACACTTTAGGCCCCTTAGTGCCAATTGGGCATCGTTTAAATGCCACGGCCTACCTGAGCATTGTTTCTGACCATGTCCATCCCTTTATGACCACCATGTACCCATCCTCTGATGGCTACTTCCAGCAGGATAATGCACCATGTCACAAAGGTCGAATCATTTCAAATTGGTTTCTTGAACATGACAATGAGTTCACTGTACTAAACTGGCCCCCACAGTCACCAGATCTCAACCCAATAGAGCATCTTTGGGATGTGGTTGAACGGGAGCTTCGTGCCCTGGATGTGCATCCCACAAATCTCCATCAACTGCAAGATGCTATCCTATCAATATGGGCCAACATTTCTAAAGAATGCTTTCAGCACCTTGTTGAATCAATGCCACGTAGAATTAAGGCAGTTCTGAAGGCGAAAGGGGGTCAAACACAGTATTAGTATGGTGTTCCTAATAATCCTTTAGGTGAGTGTACACATGTAAACTCTTCACCTAAGACAGAGAATGCCCTTAATAAAAGTGTGGGAGCATATCAGACTGAGAGAAGCTTGTTTTGGATGGTAATGCAATATCTTCATTCTGTAAACTTTGATATGCTCAATTGCATTACATTTGCAATTTCACAACATTTCTAGTTGTTTCAGCTCAGATATGACATGGTTTCTAGAGTTTGATGAATTGTAATGTTATTTTGGAAATATATATGTAAACTCTTCACCTATGACAGAGAATGCCCTAAAGTATAGTAAGGGAGCATTTCAGACTGAGAGAGACTTGTTGTGGATGGTTTCGCAATATCTTCATTCTGTAAACTTTGATGTGCTCAATCTGCATTACATATGCTTACAAAAGCAAATTTACAACATGTCAGAACTGACTTGGTTTCAAGAGTTTGATGAATTGTAATGTTTTTATGCAAATATCATCAATCTCTCAGTTCTCAGTTCAGTTCTGACCCAAAACAGCAATTAATATTGTAAAATTTACTAAACAAGGTTCTCTCAGCCTGATCCGATCCAAAACAAGCTTCTTTCATCCTGTTATGCTCCCACACTATTCTAAAGGGCTTTCTCTGTCATTGGTGAAGAGTCTACTTGTATATTTGCAAGAAAACATTACAATTCATCATACTCTTGAAACCAAGTCAGTTCTGACCTGAAACAACAAGAAATTGTATACAATTGCATTTGTAAGCATATGTATTGCAGTTGAGCACATCTAACTTTACAGAATGAAGCTTGAACCAAATCAAGCTTCTCTCAGCTTAATATGCTCCCACACAATACTTAAGGGCAATCTCTGTCATAGGTGAAGAGTTTACATATATATTTGCAGCAACCTGAAACAACAAGAAATGTTGTAAAATTGCATTTGCAATTGAAGAGGCCCCAAATAGCCCCCCGTACATGAGTTCACCAAAGAGCACATAACAAGACCGGTTTGTATCAGGTGCATCTCTCTGCAGACACAAAATACAAATTTAGTACAGAACGTACATTCTGTAAAACCACAAGAAGATGGGGAAGTGGGCACACGACCCCCCTTTGCCTATCTAGACATGCATTAGATACATTTGGAATATAAATAACAAAATGGTGACATATGTCTCCATATTTGGGCAAAACCAGAAAATATTGTGTGTTTAAGTTTAATCAGGAAGATAGTGAGGATATCATAAGATAGGGGGTTGTCTCCCCCTTATTGGTTCAAACTCACCCTGTCCAGGATATCGCAATATGTATATAACATCATGTAAGCTCTATGATTTTAGGGAAGTAAGAACAGAGACCTGCGTGTCTGTGAGTATTACTTTTCTCCAAGCGGCTTGAATAAAGACTCTGTTTGATTCAATCTACTCTACAGTTTGTTTTTTCTGAGAGCAATTAAAAGGGGATTCTTCAGTTGGCGTCACGACAGGATATCACAGGAAAACCGGGTGTTCCCCACTGACCGTCTCTAAATGGGTGAGTTGGTTAATTTACCACCTATATAGATTAGGTGAGACATGGTTGGGGAAGCCCTGGGATTCCTCACAGACGCGATATCAAAACGAAACCAAAACATCAGACAGGCTGTTGGAGTGATTGCTTTATACAGAACTGGTTGGGATCTCGAGATATTGCAGATCTGCGCAGCCTGAGTGTCTGGCGCAGATATTTTGTGTTTTGTGCGCTTGGTTTTGGGCAATCCCCTGAGCGGATCTGCGCAGCTTGGATTAGCAGGCGCAGATATTTGTGTGTTATAACTGTTTTGTTTTATACTGGATACATATCCCCCGCACGTTCTAAGAAATGGAGATTGTTACAGATCATTTTATTTTGCATTAGACTAGCCCGAACTGGCAGATTCCGCCTAAGTGTGCAGCAAATAACTGTGTTGTGCTAAGTTAGCCACAAAAGAACTGCCAGGCGGATCTCAAAGAGTACTTAAGTGTATTTCGTTCAGATTGTTTAAACCCCCACATAATAGATCCAGTTAAACAGTTATATATATAAAAATGTCAGATCAGAGTGTTATTGAATTTTTGAGGGACAAAAATAAAAAGACAGAGAAGTCAATGATAGATGATGGATGGACCAGAGAGTGGTTCCCCCAGGAACACCGAGACTGGTGGAACAAACAAAATAAAGACAAAATTGAAAAGGCAGTAATTATTCTCTGCCAAGTCAGTAAAAATCAAGAGGATAAAATACAGACCATGACAGCAGTACAACATAAACAGTTGTGTGAATTACGGGTAGAAGCGGAAAGTTTGAAGCTCAAAGTCAAAGTTCTAAGAGATAGTGAAACCAAATAGAATAAATGGAGTGAAAAGGGTGGGCGTCCGCTGTGCTGCTGCGCTTGGCGCACGCACCTCAGACGACCCGGAGGAATCAGATGATGAGGAAAGTGTCGACTGGGACGATTTAGAACGCAAAGCATGGGAATATGAGCGAAATAAGAATAGCGGAGGGTTTGGCGTGGCACCCCCGCCGTACAATACAGGTACTTCGGGATTATATCCAGACCTGTCGCCTTTCCAACCCGGGCATAGAAAGCCAGATGTTAAAACAGTGCCTGCCGCTCCAATGCAGCTTAAAACCCGCACTAAAAGAGACAAGGACGGAAATACCACAGAATATACCACCCGAGTACATACTCCCCTTTCGCCAGGGGAAAAGGAAATGATTTGCGCTTCATTACCTAAATTGAAGATAAATCAAGGTAATACAGAATTTTGGGAAAAACTTGAATGAAAAGATGTTGATTCATCTTCTTCACCCTAGAGATGTTCACGTCATAGTGGAAGCCAAATGCCCTTCCAATGTATGGCTTCAATTAGAAAAACTCCGACATAGGACTGGGGACTGGGCTTGTGTGGAAACAAAAGACGTGCAAGAATGCGAAGATTTGATTGAGGCATTTGGCAAAGACGTAAAGCAAGCCCTAGGACAAAGTAAGGGGAATTGGGGAATAGTAGTAGGCATTAAACAAAATAAAGGCGATGAGTCAGTAATTGATTATGCTGAAAGAAAATTCACAGCTTATCAGGAACACTCTGGAGACAATAGAGCCAACAGAGACCAAGCTGTGTTTCTGTCAAAGTTGAAAGATGGCATGTCACAAGACACATCAAAACATCCTAGCTATGGGAAGATCTGTTGGAAACAAATATCAGGAGCTAGTGCAGTGGGCTGCTGAGGTAGAAACTAAAGCAAACAAACCAGCAGAAACTAACAAGAGAATCCCCATGGCTGCAGTCAACACCTCCCCGACTGGGCAGTGTTTTAGGTGTGGTCTATCAGTCCTGAAACTGTCAGAAGCCAAAGGCACCAAGTGGTACTGGACCGACATGTACAGTCTGTGGAAAGTCAGGTCACCATCAAAATAACTGTTGGATAGCGGGACGTGGCAATCCACCACCCAATTTCCAGAGAAACAGAAACCAACTTCAGATGTCTGAGCAGCCATGTATCGAAGATCTGTTGAAAATTATACAGGATCTGACACGCCAAATAAATAATAAATAGGATATCGCGGCCTCCTCGGTCTGCACAGGGGATCCAAGATTACACATAATGGCATTGTTAGGAGGCCGGCAATGCACAATGTTAGTGGACACAGGCGCCTCTGTTTCGATAACCGACCTTCCTCTTCCGACCACACGAAAGAAACATTTCTGGTATAGGGGGGGCTGCTTTAGTTGCATTTCTAAGCACCCCCCAGCTTTTAGAGATTTCTTAATCCCTGTTTCTTTTTGGGTGTGCAAAAACCCTGAAGGAACTATATTGGGCATTGACATTCTCTGCGAAGCAGGGGCTTTAGTAGATGCAAGGAATAATCAGATACATTGGAAAACCCCTACAGGCTCGCATAACAGCTTAACACACACACCGCGACACTGTGTGTCAGTATCAGCAATTTCTCCCACAGACATTTCGCCTCCCCCACAGTGGCCCGCTGATAGTTGTGGAGTTGTCTGTGCTGCACTTCCCCATATCTGGGCCAGACACAAACAAGATTGCGGTTTGGCTCAGGTCCCACCTATTTCTGTCCCTGGTGCAGTGCACCCAGCACACAAGCAATATCCGATTAAACCACAAGCTTTGGCTGCTGTACAGAACATAGTGTTCCAACTACAGCAGGCCGGCACCATAAGACACGCACACTCGACTACTAACTCACCTATCTGGCCAGTTGCCAAACCAGATGGCTCTTGGCATCTCACAATAGACTATACACACTTTAATAAGGTTACACCATGTCTGCATCCCATAGTTGCTAACCCCTCAACAATCTTTAATGCTGTTGAAGTATCTCATGCTATATTCTCAGTTTTGGATATATCCAATGGTTTTTGGAGCCTTCCTCTGCACCCCGATTCACAAGACAAGTTTGCTTTCACACTAGGTTCACAGCAATTTACCTGGACACGACTATCCCAGGGGTTTCACAATAGCCCCACACTGTTCCATCAAGCTCTAGCTTCTTTCCTAGAACCCCTCGATCTTACTCCTTGGGGCTCCTCATGCATCCAATATGTTGATGACATTCTAATCGCTTATTCAGATACGACCTCCCATATGGGGGCACTATCTCTCGTTCTGTCCACATTGTCCACAGCAGGGTTTAAAGTCAATCATGGAAAGTCATGGAAAGCTCAGACAGCCAAACCTGAAGTCCAATATCTGGGTCATCTCCTGTCTGTAGGACACAAGTCTATGACCGTGGACCGTAAACAAGCCATTCTTCAGATGCCTGTCCCACACAATGTCCATGCAGTACGCAAATTAATGGGATTATTAAACTATTGCCGCTCTTTTATTCCCAGTTTCACACAGATTTCACAACCGATCCAGGACCTGCTGCACAGCAGTCCTGGGCCGCTGGACTCCATCTGCTGGGGACCTCCTCAAAATGAAGCCTACAGTCTTCTCAAACAGGCCCTGGCGTCCGCTCCCGCTCTTGGATTGCTGGACCATACTTCCTCCTTTCACTTACACTTTCATGCTGATGGCTCCTTTTACATGGCAGTTTTGACGCAGGACCACGGTGGTTGTGATCGCCCTGTGGCCTACTTCTCCTCTAAACAGCCTGCTGCCACAGCAGGCATGCACCCCTGTATGTCCGCTGTTGACTGTGCAGCTTGGGCAGTATCTGCCAGCGAGCCTTTGGTTTTCTGCTCTGATGTAATACTTCATACTCAACATACCATTGTCGCCCTCTTACACACGGGTAAGTTGCGCTCAGTCTCTGATTCCCGCCATGCTCGCTGGGAGGCTGTTTTACTCCCTCGGGATAAGTCCATCCACATTGTCAAAGACACTCATTGTAATCCCGCTTCAGGCCTCTTAACCGAGGGGCCACCACACTCATGTCCCGATGTTCTCTGCCACGACGATTACTCACAGTTCTCTGAACAACCTCTAGCTTTCCCGGACAGCAAGCTATACGTGGATGGTTCCCGTTTCTATTCTGATGGTGTGCCACATACCGGTTGGGCTGTGGTCTCTCAACACGGTCAGGTTATGGAGTCTGGCTCTCATTGCTCTGCTCAAGTGGCAGAAGTGGTGGCCTTAACAGAAGCCTGCTCCCTTGCATCTGGCCAAGCTGTGAATATTTTCACTGACAGCCACTATGCCTGGGGTGTTGTGCATGATTATATGGCCATGTGGCAACGCCGGGGTTTTGTCACTACTATTGTCATTGACTACTGTCCCTATTAAGAATTTTTCTTACATCCAAGCCCTCGCTCAGGCCATCTGCCTCCCCCGCTGCTTGGCGGTGGTCAAGATTAAGGCTCACCGCCATGACTCCTTGGATCCCCATGTTTGGGGGAACTCTTTAGCGTACCATGCTGCGAAGGCAGCGACTTCTTCTCCGACTGCCCTCGTCTCCTCTCTTTCTGACTCTTCCCGGATAACTAATGTCAATCTTTCACAGCTTCAAAAGGACGCCATTGATCCTCCTGTCCATGCCTCGTTCCCACAGGCCTTCCAGGACGCTTCAGGCATATGGCGGCATCCGTCTAATTCTGGTGCCATTGCCCCTGCCTGCATACATCACACTCTGCTCGACCAATATCATGGCCCTGCACATACTGGATGTAAGGCTATGCTCGCACAGTTGTGCCGTCATTGGTGGTGGCCCGGGATGGGCCGAGATGTGGCAGTCTATTGTCAACGTTGCATTCCATGTGCTCAGACCAATCCAGGAAAGCCCATTCGCTCTGTGCCCTCTCATCAACCCCGTCCACGTGGCCCATGGGAGCACGTACAGATCGATTTCGCTGGCCCTCTCCCTAAATGCCATGGCAAAGCCTACTGTCTTGTTATCATTGACCACTTCACCAAGTGGGTGGAGGCCTTCCCTTGTCGCGATTGTTCTGCAACCACTGCAGCCCGTTTGTTGGCCACTGAGGTCATTCCCTGCTGGGGCGTGCCACGTCAGATGGATTCTGATCAGGGCACTCACTTTATGGGGAAGGTTATGAAATTGGCCTGCCTTCTCTTTCACATACCATACCACCCACAAAGCAGTGGTCTTGTGGAACGCACTAATCACACACTTAAGGAGAGCCTCATGAAGGCCCTCCTTTCTTTGGGAAAAGGCTGGAAGGTGGCTCTACCTGCTGTCTTATATAAGCTGCGTGCTGCCCCGTCCCGTCAAACCTCGCTTTCTCCCTATGAGCTTATGACTGGATGGGCTATGCAATTGCCGAGTGATCTTTGGGGCTCCACAGACACATCGGCGCCCTTCAAGGACTACCTTCCGTCCTCTGTGCCGCCCCTTTGCACACATCTCTCTGGCCTTCATGGCCACGCCCGCAATTTGCGATCTCTTCATGATCTTAGTCTCCGATCTTCTGCCCCGCCCTCCCTTCCCCCTGTTGGCTCCCATGTCATGGTTCGCCATCTCCCGCCTCGTGCGGGCCTCCGCCCTCGTTGGTCTGGCCCGCATATTGTCCTTCTCGCCACAGACTCCTCGGTCTGTGTTGACGGAGAGGAGGGCGGTTCTCAGTGGAAACACTGGTCGCAAGTAAAGTTGTATGATAAGACTGATAACTAATCCCTTTTCCTTCCAAGGGAGGCAGCTGCGATCGTCCTGCAATTTGTCTTTTACAGTGATAAAGTAACTTCTGCTTCTTCCCTCAGGATTCTTCATACTATTCCTCTGCAGCTTGTGGTTGGTGCAGAACACTTCCACAACAGCGGATCCCCACCATATGCATCACGCTGGAGAAGAACGGAACACCTTTCACCAACTTACTACAGCTTTTGGGAAGGCATTAAATGTATCAAAATGTTGTATATGCATGCATGTACCTGCAGCGGTTGACAGTGGTGCCCCGCTAGGGGCAGAACCCGTAGAGTGTGGGTTTTCACGATATTGGTGCACCTTTGGAGGCATCACTCCCAATCTCACACAATGGCGACAAAAGAACAATCGTAGCGACTCCCTCTGTACTCATTACCCTAATCAAATCTGGTATAGTCGACTGGTGGGGGGATGGGGATTTGGCTAACTTAATGTAACAAGACGGAAACTGTATTCTCTGAAATTGACCTATTCTCTCCCCTCCGAGGAATGTATATGTCAAAACGCTTCGCTACAGCGAGTGCTAGGGTTTAGTAGTTGTGTCACTATTGGAGTTCTCGGCTCACGTAATATAACGGGAATAAAATCCCAACATACACTCTATTATAACTTCACCTATAATACCCTAATGCCGTCCACCAGTGGAACATACTGGATTTGTGGCCTCAGGGCTTATTGGATACTCCCTGTAAATTTCACTGGTTGCTGCTATTTGGGATATGTGTATCCTGCAATACGCCATGTGCCCACGCTCCCGGGCATCCCTGTCAGCCATCTGCATGCAAGAGAAATATATGAGAGTACTAGATTTTTTATAACATTGTTTCCTAATTTCAGTGTAGCGCGCAATACTAAAGAAATCCGCACGATTGCATCTATGCTAGAAACTGTTGCCAATGATACTGCTGATGCTTTGTCTAACATCACCACTGAAGTGGTGGCCATCAGGACAGTCACATTGCAGAACCGTGTAGCTTTAGATTACATGTTAGCTGCCCAAGGAGGAACATGTGCCCTCATAGGTAAGGAGTGTTGTACATACATACCCGATTCTTCTGAACATATCTATGATTTGGCTGATCACATACGTAAAGTGAGTAACCAATTACGGGACACCAACTCCTCCACAGGAGGGTGGTGGTCCTGGTTAACAAATCATCTGGAGCGGCAGCGTTATGCTGTTGGTCGTGTATGCACTGGTCTTCTTCGTTTGTCTCTATCTGGCTTTACAACTCATTCATTATCTCGTTAAAAAGGCCTCTGATGCTCTTTTCCCTGTCTCCTCTGCAAGCATCTTCCCTTCCTCTGTCTTGCCCACTGGTAGAACTGCTGGGCTGAGGGAGATGGATACTTTTCTGTGATACATATATATGTATATATATATATATATGTATATATATGTATATGTATATATATATATGTATATGTATATATATATCTGGTGTCACATCCCAGCTGTCCTTAAGCACAATTATATTTGAGGTTGTGAAGTTGTGGCCAGATTAACCTTTGTGTTTCGGCTTATTCTCGCTCTGCTCAGCTTAGCCGACAGGAGAGACTGAAGAGGCCCCAAATAGCCCCCCGTACATGAGTTCACCAAAGAGCACATAACGAGACCAGCTTCTACCGGTTTGCACCAGATGCATCTCTGTGCAGACACAAAATACAAATTTAGTACAGAACGCACATTCTGTAAAACCACAAGAAGATGAGGAAGTGGGCACACGACCCACCTGAATCAACAACAAATGATGTATAATTTCATTTGTAAACAAATGTAATGCAGTTGAGCACATCTAACTTTATAGAATAATGATATTGCAAAACCATCCAAATCAAGCCTCTCTCAGCCTGATATGCTCCCACAGTGTACTTTAGAGCACTCTCCATCATAAGTGAAGAACTTACATGAGTATTTTCAGGAAAACATTACATTTCAGACAAACTCTGGAAATCAAGTCAGTTATGACCTTAAACAACAAGAAAAGCTGTAAAATTCCAATTGTAAGCATATGTAATGCAGTTGAGTATATCAAACTTTATAGAATGAAAATATTGCAAAACCATCCAAATCAAGCCTGTCTCAACCTGATATCCTCCCACACTGTATTTAATAGTATTCTCTGTCATAGGTGAAGAGTTTACATGTATATTTGCAAGAAGACATTACAATTCATCAAACTCTTGAAACCAAGTCAGTTCTGACCTGAAACAACAAGAAATTATGTAAAATTCCATTTGTAAGCATATGTAATGCACTTGAGCACATCTAACTTTACAGAATGAAGATGTTGCAAAACCATCCAAATCAAGCCTCTCTCAGCCTGATATGCTCCCACAGTGTACTTTAGGGCATTCTCTATCATATATGAAGAACTTACATGAGTATTTTCAAGAAAACATTACATTTCAGTCAAACTCTGGAAATCAAGTCAGTTATGACCATAAACAAAAAGAAATGCTGTAAAATCCCATTTGTAAGCATATGTAATGCAGTTGAGTATATCAGACTTCACAGTATGAAGATATTGCAAAACCATCCATAACAATCTTCTCTCTATCTGATATGATCCCACACAATAATTTAGGGAATTCTCTGTCACAGGTGAAGAGTTTACATGTATATTTGCAAGAAGACATTGCAATTCATCAAACTCTTGAAACCAAGTCAGTTCTGACCTGAAACAACAAGAAATGATGTAAAATTCCATTTGTAAGCATATGTAATGCAGTTGAGCACATCTAACTTTATAGAATGAAGATATTGCAAAACCATCCAAATCTACCTACTCTCAGCCTGATATGCTCCCACACTGCACTTAATAGTATTCTCTATCATAGGTGAAGACTTTACATGTGTATTTGCAGGAAAACATTACAATTCAGTCAAACTCTTGAAACCAAGTCAGTTCTGACCTGAAACAACAAGAAATGTTGTAAAATTCCATTTGTAAGCATATGTAATGCAGTTGAGCACATCTAACTTTATAGAATGAAAATATTGCAAAGCCATCCAAATCTACCTACTCTCAGCCTGATATGCTCCCACACTGCACTTAATAGTATTCTCTATCATAGGTGAAGACTTTACATGTGTATTTGCAGGAAAACATTACATGTCAGTCAAACTCTTGAAACCAAGTCAGTTCTGACCTGAAACAACAAGAAATGTTGTAAAATTCCATTTGTAAGCATATGTAATGCAGTTGAGCACATCTAACTTCATAGAATGAAGATATTGCAAAACCATCCAAATCAAGCTTCTCTCAGCCTGATATGCTCCCACAGTGTACTTTAGGGCATTCTCTATCATATGTGAAGAACTTACATGAGTATTTTCAAGAAAACATTACATTTCAGTCAAACTCTGGAAATCAAGTCAGTTATGACCATTAACAAAAAGAAATGCTGTAAAATCCCATTTGTAAGCATATGTAATGCAGTTGAGTATATCAGACTTCACAGTATGAAGATATTGCATCACCATCCAAAACAAGCTTCTCTCAGTCTGATATGCTCCCTTACTATACTTTAGGCCAATCTCTGTCATAGGTGAAGAGCTTACATGTATATTTGCAAGAAAACATTAGAATTCAGTAAAACTTTTGATACCAAGTCAGCTCTGACCTGAAACAACAATACAATTTGTAAAATTGCATTTGAATGCATAAGTAATGTTGTTGAGCACATCTAACTTTATAGAATGAAGAAGTTGCAAAACCATCCAAATCAAGCCTCTCTCAGCCTGATATGCTCCCACAGTGTACTTTAGAGCATTCTCTATCATAAGTTAAGAACTTACATGAGTATTTTCAAGAAAACATTACATTTCAGTCAAACTCTAGAAATCAAGTCAGTTATGACCTTAAACAGCAAGAAATGCTTTAAAATTCAATTTGTAAGCATATGTAATGCAGTTGAGTATATCAAACTTTATAGAATGAAGATATTACAAAACCATCCAAATCAAGCCTCTCTCAACCTGATAAACTCCCACAATGTATTTAATAGTATTCTCTATCATAGGTGAAGACTTTACATGTGTATTTGCAGGAAAACATTACAATTCAGTCAAACTCTTGAAACCAAGTCAGTTCTGACCTGAAACAACAAGATGTGTTTAAAATTCCATTTGTAAGCATATGTAATGCAGTTGAGCACATCTAACTTTATTGAATGAATATATTGCAATGCCATCCAAATCTACCTACTCTCAGCCTGATATGCTCCCACACTGCACTTAATAGTATTCTCTATCATAGGTGAAGACTTTACATGTGTATTTGCAGGAAAACATTACATTTCAGTCAAACTCTGGAAATCAAGTCAGTTATGACCATAAACAAAAATAAATGCTGTAAAATCCCATTTGTAAGCATATGTAATGCAGTTGAATATATCAGAATTCACAGTATGAAGATATTGCAAAACCATCCATAACAATCTTCTCTCTATCTGATATGATCCCACACAATAATTTAGGGAATTCTCTGTCACAGGTGAAGAGTTTACATGTATATTTGCAAGAAGACATTACAATTCATCAAACTATTGAAACCAAGTCAGTTCTGACCTGAAACAACAAGAAATGATGTAAAATTCCATTTGTAAGCATATGTAATGCAGTTGAGCACATCTAACTTTATAGAATGAAGATATTGCAAAACCATCCAAATCTACCTACTCTCAGCCTGATATGCTCCCACACTGCACTTAATAGTATTCTGAATCATAGGTGAAGACTTTACATGTATATTTGCAAGAAAACATTAGAATTCAGTCAAACTTTTGATACCAAGTCAGCTCTGACCTGAAACAACAAGAAATGTTGTAAAATTCCATTTGAAAGCATATGTAATGCAGTTGAGCACACCTAACTTTATAGAATGAAGATATTGCAAAACCATCCAAATCAAGCCTCTCTCAACCTGATAAACTCCAACAATGTATTTAATAGTATTCTCTATCATAGGTGAAGACTTTACATGTATATTTGCAAGAAAACATTAGAATTCAGTCAATCTCTTGAAACCCAGTCAGTTCTGACATAAAACAACAAGAAATGTTGTAAAATTGCATTTGTAAGTATATGTAATGCAGTTGAGCACATCTAACTTTACAGAATGAAGATATTGCAAAACCATACATAACAATCTTCTCTCTAACTGATATGATCTCACACAATACTTTTGGGAATTCTCTGTCATAGGTGAAGAGTTTACATGTATATTTGCAAGACAACATTACAATTCATCAAACTCTTGAAACCAAGTCAGTTCTGACCTGAATCAACAAGAAATGTTGAAAAATTCCATTTGTAAGCATATGTAATGCAGTTGAGCACATCTAACTTTATAGAATGAAGATATTGCAAAGCCATCCATATCTACCTACTCTCAGCCTGATAAACTCCAACAATGTATTTAATAGTATTCTCTATCATAGGTGAAGACTTTACATGTATATTTGCAGGAAAACATTACAATTCAGTCAATCTCTTGAAACCCAGTCAGTTCTGACCTGAAACAACAAGAAATGTTGTAAAATTGCATTTGTAAGTATATGTAATGCAGTTGAGCACATCTAACTTTACAGAATGAAGATATTGCAAAACCATACATAACAATCTTCTCTCTAACTGATATGATCTCACACAATACTTTTGGGAATTCTCTATCATAGTTGAAGAGTTTACATGTATATTTGCAAGACAACATTACAATTCATCAAACTCTTGAAACCAAGTCAGTTCTGACCTGAAACAACAAGAAATTATGTAAAATTCCATTTGTAAGCATATGTAATGCAGTTGAGCACATCTAACTTTATAGAATGAAGATATTGCAAAACCATCCAAATCTACCTACTCTCAGCCTGATATGCTCCCACACTGCACTTAATAGTATTCTCTATCATAGGTGAAGACTTTACATGTGAATTTGCAGGAAAACATTACAATTCAGTCAAACTCTTGAAACCAAGTCAGTTCTGACCTGAAACAACAAGAAATGTTGTAAAATTCCATTTGTAAGCATATGTAATGCAGTTGAGCACATCTAACTTCATAGAATGAAAATATTGCAAAGCCATCCAAATCTACCTACTCTCAGCCTGATATGCTCCCACACTGCACTTAATAGTATTCTCTATCATAGGTGAACACTTTACATGTGTATTTGCAGGAAAACATTACAATTCAGTCAAACTCTTGAAACCAAGTCAGTTCTGACCTGAAACAACAAGAAATGTTGTAAAATTCCATTTGTAAGCATATGTAATGCAGTTGAGCACATCTAACTTTATAGAATGAAGATATTGCAAAACCATCCAAATCAAGCTTCTCTCAGCCTGATATGCTCCCACAGTGTACTTTAGGGCATTCTCTATCATATGTGAAGAACTTACATGCGTATTTTCAAGAAAACATTACATTTCAGTCAAACTCTGGAAAACAAGTCAGTTATGACCATTAACAAAAAGAAATGCTGTAAAATCCCATTTGTAAGCATATGTAATGCAGTTGAGTATATCAGACTTCACAGTATGAAGATATTGCATCACCATCCAAAACAAGCTTCTCTCAGTCTGATATGCTCCCTTACTATACTTTAGGGCAATCTCTGTCATAGGTGAAGAGCTTACATGTATATTTGCAAGAAAACATTAGAATTCAGTCAAACTTTTGATACCAAGTCAGCTCTGACCTGAAACAACAATAAAATTTGTAAAATTGCATTTGAATGCATAAGTAATGTTGTTGAGCACATCTAACTTTATAGAATGAAGAAGTTGCAAAACCATCCAAATCAAGCCTCTCTCAGCCTGATATGCTCCCACAGTGTACTTTAGAGCATTCTCTATCATAAGTTAAGAACTTACATGAGTATTTTCAAGAAAACATTACATTTCAGTCAAACTCTAGAAATCAAGTCAGTTATGACCTTAAACAGCAAGAAATGCTTTAAAATTCAATTTGTAAGCATATGTAATGCAGTTGAGTATATCAAACTTTATAGAATGAAGATATTACAAAACCATCCAAATCAAGCCTCTCTCAACCTGATAAACTCCCACAATGTATTTAATAGTATTCTCTATCATAGGTGAAGACTTTACATGTGTATTTGCAGGAAAACATTACAATTCAGTCAAACTCTTGAAACCAAGTCAGTTCTGACCTGAAACAACAAGATATGTTTAAAATTCCATTTGTAAGCATATGTAATGCAGTTGAGCACATCTAACTTTATTGAATGAATATATTGCAATGCCATCCAAATCTACCTACTCTCAGCCTGATATGCTCCCACACTGCACTTAATAGTATTCTCTATCATAGGTGAAGACTTTACATGTGTATTTGCAGGAAAACATTACATTTCAGTCAAACTCTGGAAATCAAGTCAGTTATGACCATAAACAAAAATAAATGCTGTAAAATCCCATTTGTAAGCATATGTAATGCAGTTGAATATATCAGAATTCACAGTATGAAGATATTGCAAAACCATCCATAACAATCTTCTCTCTATCTGATATGATCCCACACAATAATTTAGGGAATTCTCTGTCACAGGTGAAGAGTTTACATGTATATTTGCAAGAAGACATTACAATTCATCAAACTATTGAAACCAAGTCAGTTCTGACCTGAAACAACAAGAAATGATGTAAAATTCCATTTGTAAGCATATGTAATGCAGTTGAGCACATCTAACTTTATAGAATGAAGATATTGCAAAACCATCCAAATCTACCTACTCTCAGCCTGATATGCTCCCACACTGCACTTAATAGTATTCTGAATCATAGGTGAAGACTTTACATGTATATTTGCAAGAAAACATTAGAATTCAGTCAAACTTTTGATACCAAGTCAGCTCTGACCTGAAACAACAAGAAATGTTGTAAAATTCCATTTGAAAGCATATGTAATGCAGTTGAGCACACCTAACTTTATAGAATGAAGATGTTGCAAAACCATCCAAATCAAGCCTCTCTCAACCTGATAAACTCCAACAATGTATTTAATAGTATTCTCTATCATAGGTGAAGACTTTACATGTATATTTGCAGGAAAACATTACAATTCAGTCAATCTCTTGAAACCCAGTCAGTTCTGACATAAAACAACAAGAAATGTTGTAAAATTGCATTTGTAAGTATATGTAATGCAGTTGAGCACATCTAACTTTACAGAATGAAGATATTGCAAAACCATACATAACAATCTTCTCTCTAACTGATATGATCTCACACAATACTTTTGGGAATTCTCTGTCATAGGTGAAGAGTTTACATGTATATTTGCAAGACAACATTACAATTCATCAAACTCTTGAAACCAAGTCAGTTCTGACCTGAATCAACAAGAAATGTTGAAAAATTCCATTTGTAAGCATATGTAATGCAGTTGAGCACATCTAACTTTATAGAATGAAGATATTGCAAAGCCATCCATATCTACCTACTCTCAGCCTGATAAACTCCAACAATGTATTTAATAGTATTCTCTATCATAGGTGAAGACTTTACATGTATATTTGCAGGAAAACATTACAATTCAGTCAATCTCTTGAAACCCAGTCAGTTCTGACCTGAAACAACAAGAAATGTTGTAAAATTGCATTTGTAAGTATATGTAATGCAGTTGAGCACATCTAACTTTACAGAATGAAGATATTGCAAAACCATACATAACAATCTTCTCTCTAACTGATATGATCTCACACAATACTTTTGGGAATTCTATATCATAGTTGAAGAGTTTACATGTATATTTGCAAGACAACATTACAATTCATCAAACTCTTGAAACCAAGTCAGTACTGACCTGAATCAACATGAAATGTTGTAAAATTCCATTTGTAAGCATATGTAATGCAGTTGAGCACATATAACTTTATAGAATGAAGATATTGCAAAGCCATCCAAATCTACCTACTCTCAGCCTGATAAACTCCAACAATGTATTTAATAGTATTCTCTATCATAGGTGAAGACTTTACATGTGTATTTGCAGGATAACATTACAATTCAGTCAATCTCTTGAAACCAAGTCAGTTATGACCATAAACAAAAAGAAATGCTGTAAAATCACATTTGTAAGCATATGTAATGCAGTTGAGTATATCAGACTTCACAGTATGAAGATATTGCAAAACCATCCATAACAATCTTCTCTCTATCTGATATGATCCCACGCAATAATTTAGATAATTCTCTGTCACAGGTGAAGAGTTTACATGTATATTTTCAAGAAGACATTACAATTCATCAAACTCTTGAAACCAAGTCAGTTCTGACCTGAAACAACAAGAAATGTTGTAAAATTCCATTTGTAAGCATATGTAATGCAGCTGAGCACATCTAACTTTATAGAAAGAAGATATTGCAAAACCATCCAAATCTACCTACTCTCAGCCTGATATGCTCCCACACTGCACTTAATAGTATTCTCTATCATAGGTGAAGACTTTACATGTGTATTTGCAGGAAAACATTACAATTCAGTCAAACTCTTGAAACGAAGTCAGTAATGACCTGAAACAACAAGAAATGTTGTAAAATTCCATTTCAAAGCATATGTAATGCAGTTGAGCACATCTAACTTTACAGAATGAAGATATTGCAAAACCATACATAACAATCTTCTCTCTAACTGATATGATCTCACACAATACTTTTGGGAATTCTCTGTCATAGGTGAAGACTTTACATGTGTATTTGCAGGAAAACATTACTATTCAGTCAAACTCTTGAAACCAAGTCAGTTCTGACCTGAAACAACAAGAAATGTTGTAAAATTCCATTTGTAAGCATATGTAATGCAGTTGAGCACATCTAACTTTATAGAATGAAGATATTGCAAAACCATCCAAATCCACCTACTCTCAGCCTGATATGCTCCCACACTGCACTTAATAGTATTCTCTATCATAGGTGAAGACTTTACATGTGTATTTGCAGGAAAAAATTACAATTCAGTCAAACTCTTGAAACCAAGTCAGTAATGACCTGAAACAACAAGAAATGTTGTAAAATTCCATTTCAAAGCATATGTAATGCAGTTGAGCACACCTAACTTTATAGAATGAAGATATTGCAAAACCATCCAAATCAAGCTTCTCTCAGCCTGATATGCTCCCACAGTGTACTTTAGGGCATTCTCTATCATATGTGAAGAACTTACATGCGTATTTTCAAGAAAACATTACATTTCAGTCAAACTCTGGAAAACAAGTCAGTTATGACCATTAACAAAAAGAAATGCTGTAAAATCCCATTTGTAAGCATATGTAATGCAGTTGAGTATATCAGACTTCACAGTATGAAGATATTGCATCACCATCCAAAACAAGCTTCTCTCAGTCTGATATGCTCCCTTACTATACTTTAGGCCAATCTCTGTCATAGGTGAAGAGCTTACATGTATATTTGCAAGAAAACATTAGAATTCAGTAAAACTTTTGATACCAAGTCAGCTCTGACCTGAAACAACAATACAATTTGTAAAATTGCATTTGAATGCATAAGTAATGTTGTTGAGCACATCTAACTTTATAGAATGAAGAAGTTGCAAAACCATCCAAATCAAGCCTCTCTCAGCCTGATATGCTCCCACAGTGTACTTTAGAGCATTCTCTATCATAAGTTAAGAACTTACATGAGTATTTTCAAGAAAACATTACATTTCAGTCAAACTCTAGAAATCAAGTCAGTTATGACCTTAAACAGCAAGAAATGCTTTAAAATTCAATTTGTAAGCATATGTAATGCAGTTGAGTATATCAAACTTTATAGAATGAAGATATTACAAAACCATCCAAATCAAGCCTCTCTCAACCTGATAAACTCCCACAATGTATTTAATAGCATTCTCTATCATAGGTGAAGACTTTACATGTGTATTTGCAGGAAAACATTACAATTCAGTCAAACTCTTGAAACCAAGTCAGTTCTGACCTGAAACAACAAGATATGTTTAAAATTCCATTTGTAAGCATATGTAATGCAGTTGAGCACATCTAACTTTATTGAATGAATATATTGCAATGCCATCCAAATCTACCTACTCTCAGCCTGATATGCTCCCACACTGCACTTAATAGTATTCTCTATCATAGGTGAAGACTTTACATGTGTATTTGCAGGAAAACATTACATTTCAGTCAAACTCTGGAAATCAAGTCAGTTATGACCATAAACAAAAATAAATGCTGTAAAATCCCATTTGTAAGCATATGTAATGCAGTTGAATATATCAGAATTCACAGTATGAAGATATTGCAAAACCATCCATAACAATCTTCTCTCTATCTGATATGATCCCACACAATAATTTAGGGAATTCTCTGTCACAGGTGAAGAGTTTACATGTATATTTGCAAGAAGACATTACAATTCATCAAACTATTGAAACCAAGTCAGTTCTGACCTGAAACAACAAGAAATGATGTAAAATTCCATTTGTAAGCATATGTAATGCAGTTGAGCACATCTAACTTTATAGAATGAAGATATTGCAAAACCATCCAAATCTACCTACTCTCAGCCTGATATGCTCCCACACTGCACTTAATAGTATTCTGAATCATAGGTGAAGACTTTACATGTATATTTGCAAGAAAACATTAGAATTCAGTCAAACTTTTGATACCAAGTCAGCTCTGACCTGAAACAACAAGAAATGTTGTAAAATTCCATTTGAAAGCATATGTAATGCAGTTGAGCACACCTAACTTTATAGAATGAAGATGTTGCAAAACCATCCAAATCAAGCCTCTCTCAACCTGATAAACTCCAACAATGTATTTAATAGTATTCTCTATCATAGGTGAAGACTTTACATGTATATTTGCAGGAAAACATTACAATTCAGTCAATCTCTTGAAACCCAGTCAGTTCTGACATAAAACAACAAGAAATGTTGTAAAATTGCATTTGTAAGTATATGTAATGCAGTTGAGCACATCTAACTTTACAGAATGAAGATATTGCAAAACCATACATAACAATCTTCTCTCTAACTGATATGATCTCACACAATACTTTTGGGAATTCTCTGTCATAGGTGAAGAGTTTACATGTATATTTGCAAGACAACATTACAATTCATCAAACTCTTGAAACCAAGTCAGTTCTGACCTGAATCAACAAGAAATGTTGAAAAATTCCATTTGTAAGCATATGTAATGCAGTTGAGCACATCTAACTTTATAGAATGAAGATATTGCAAAGCCATCCATATCTACCTACTCTCAGCCTGATAAACTCCAACAATGTATTTAATAGTATTCTCTATCATAGGTGAAGACTTTACATGTATATTTGCAGGAAAACATTACAATTCAGTCAATCTCTTGAAACCCAGTCAGTTCTGACCTGAAACAACAAGAAATGTTGTAAAATTGCATTTGTAAGTATATGTAATGCAGTTGAGCACATCTAACTTTACAGAATGAAGATATTGCAAAACCATACATAACAATCTTCTCTCTAACTGATATGATCTCACACAATACTTTTGGGAATTCTATATCATAGTTGAAGAGTTTACATGTATATTTGCAAGACAACATTACAATTCATCAAACTCTTGAAACCAAGTCAGTACTGACCTGAATCAACATGAAATGTTGTAAAATTCCATTTGTAAGCATATGTAATGCAGTTGAGCACATATAACTTTATAGAATGAAGATATTGCAAAGCCATCCAAATCTACCTACTCTCAGCCTGATAAACTCCAACAATGTATTTAATAGTATTCTCTATCATAGGTGAAGACTTTACATGTGTATTTGCAGGATAACATTACAATTCAGTCAATCTCTTGAAACCAAGTCAGTTATGACCATAAACAAAAAGAAATGCTGTAAAATCACATTTGTAAGCATATGTAATGCAGTTGAGTATATCAGACTTCACAGTATGAAGATATTGCAAAACCATCCATAACAATCTTCTCTCTATCTGATATGATCCCACGCAATAATTTAGATAATTCTCTGTCACAGGTGAAGAGTTTACATGTATATTTTCAAGAAGACATTACAATTCATCAAACTCTTGAAACCAAGTCAGTTCTGACCTGAAACAACAAGAAATGTTGTAAAATTCCATTTGTAAGCATATGTAATGCAGCTGAGCACATCTAAGTTTATAGAAAGAAGATATTGCAAAACCATCCAAATCTACCTACTCTCAGCCTGATATGCTCCCACACTGCACTTAATAGTATTCTCTATCATAGGTGAAGACTTTACATGTGTATTTGCAGGAAAACATTACAATTCAGTCAAACTCTTGAAACGAAGTCAGTAATGACCTGAAACAACAAGAAATGTTGTAAAATTCCATTTCAAAGCATATGTAATGCAGTTGAGCACATCTAACTTTACAGAATGAAGATATTGCAAAACCATACATAACAATCTTCTCTCTAACTGATATGATCTCACACAATACTTTTGGGAATTCTCTGTCATAGGTGAAGACTTTACATGTGTATTTGCAGGAAAACATTACTATTCAGTCAAACTCTTGAAACCAAGTCAGATCTGACCTGAAACAACAAGAAATGTTGTAAAATTCCATTTGTAAGCATATGTAATGCAGTTGAGCACATCTAACTTTATAGAATGAAGATATTGCAAAACCATCCAAATCCACCTACTCTCAGCCTGATATGCTCCCACACTGCACTTAATAGTATTCTCTATCATAGGTGAAGACTTTACATGTGTATTTGCAGGAAAAAATTACAATTCAGTCAAACTCTTGAAACCAAGTCAGTAATGACCTGAAACAACAAGAAATGTTGTAAAATTCCATTTCAAAGCATATGTAATGCAGTTGAGCACATCTAACTTTACAGAATGAAGATATTGCAAAACCATACATAACAATCTTCTCTCTAACTGATATGATCTCACACAATACTTTTGGGAATTCTCTGTCATAGGTGAAGAGTTTACATGTATATTTGCAAGACAACATTACAATTCATCAAACTCTTGAAACCAAGTCAGTTCTGACCTGAATCAACAAGAAATGTTGAAAAATTCCATTTGTAAGCATATGTAATGCAGTTGAGCACATCTAACTTTATAGAATGAAGATATTGCAAAGCCATCCATATCTACCTACTCTCAGCCTGATAAACTCCAACAATGTATTTAATAGTATTCTCTATCATAGGTGAAGACTTTACATGTATATTTGCAGGAAAACATTACAATTCAGTCAATCTCTTGAAACCCAGTCAGTTCTGACCTGAAACAACAAGAAATGTTGTAAAATTGCATTTGTAAGTATATGTAATGCAGTTGAGCACATCTAACTTTACAGAATGAAGATATTGCAAAACCATACATAACAATCTTCTCTCTAACTGATATGATCTCACACAATACTTTTGGGAATTCTATATCATAGTTGAAGAGTTTACATGTATATTTGCAAGACAACATTACAATTCATCAAACTCTTGAAACCAAGTCAGTACTGACCTGAATCAACATGAAATGTTGTAAAATTCCATTTGTAAGCATATGTAATGCAGTTGAGCACATATAACTTTATAGAATGAAGATATTGCAAAGCCATCCAAATCTACCTACTCTCAGCCTGATAAACTCCAACAATGTATTTAATAGTATTCTCTATCATAGGTGAAGACTTTACATGTGTATTTGCAGGATAACATTACAATTCAGTCAATCTCTTGAAACCAAGTCAGTTATGACCATAAACAAAAAGAAATGCTGTAAAATCACATTTGTAAGCATATGTAATGCAGTTGAGTATATCAGACTTCACAGTATGAAGATATTGCAAAACCATCCATAACAATCTTCTCTCTATCTGATATGATCCCACGCAATAATTTAGATAATTCTCTGTCACAGGTGAAGAGTTTACATGTATATTTTCAAGAAGACATTACAATTCATCAAACTCTTGAAACCAAGTCAGTTCTGACCTGAAACAACAAGAAATGTTGTAAAATTCCATTTGTAAGCATATGTAATGCAGCTGAGCACATCTAACTTTATAGAAAGAAGATATTGCAAAACCATCCAAATCTACCTACTCTTAGCCTGATATGCTCCCACACTGCACTTAATAGTATTCTCTATCATAGGTGAAGACTTTACATGTGTATTTGCAGGAAAACATTACAATTCAGTCAAACTCTTGAAACGAAGTCAGTAATGACCTGAAACAACAAGAAATGTTGTAAAATTCCATTTCAAAGCATATGTAATGCAGTTGAGCACATCTAACTTTACAGAATGAAGATATTGCAAAACCATACATAACAATCTTCTCTCTAACTGATATGATCTCACACAATACTTTTGGGAATTCTCTGTCATAGGTGAAGACTTTACATGTGTATTTGCAGGAAAACATTACTATTCAGTCAAACTCTTGAAACCAAGTCAGTTCTGACCTGAAACAACAAGAAATGTTGTAAAATTCCATTTGTAAGCATATGTAATGCAGTTGAGCACATCTAACTTTATAGAATGAAGATATTGCAAAACCATCCAAATCCACCTACTCTCAGCCTGATATGCTCCCACACTGCACTTAATAGTATTCTCTATCATAGGTGAAGACTTTACATGTGTATTTGCAGGAAAAAATTACAATTCAGTCAAACTCTTGAAACCAAGTCAGTAATGACCTGAAACAACAAGAAATGTTGTAAAATTCCATTTCAAAGCATATGTAATGCAGTTGAGCACATCTAACTTTACAGAATGAAGATATTGCAAAACCATACATAACAATCTTCTCTCTAACTGATATGATCTCACACAATACTTTTGGGAATTCTCTGTCATAGGTGAAGAGTTTACATGTATATTTGCAAGACAACATTACAATTCATCAAACTCTTGAAACCAAGTCAGTTCTGACCTGAATCAACAAGAAATGTTGTAAAATTCCATTTGTAAGCATATGTAATGCAGTTGAGCACATCTAACTTTATAGAATGAAGATATTGCAAAGCCATCCAAATCCACCTACTCTCAGCCTGATATGCTCCCACACTGCACTTAATAGTATTCTCTATCATAGGTGAAGACTTTACATGTGTATTGCAGGAAAACATTACAATTCAGTCAAACTCTTGAAACCAAGTCAGTTCTGACCTGAAACAACAAGAAATGTTGTAAAATTCCATTTGAAAGCATATGTAATGCAGTTGAGCACATCTAACTTTACAGAATGAAGATATTGCAAAACCATTCATAACAATCTTCTCTCTAACTGATATGATCTCACACAATACTTTTGGGAATTCTCTGTCATAGGTGAAGAGTTTACATGTATATTTGCAAGACAACATTACAATTAATCTAACTCATGAAACCAAATCAGTTCTGACCTGAATCAACAAGAAATGTTGTAAAATTCCATTTGTAAGCATATGTAATGCAGTTGAGCACATCTAACTTTATAGAATGAAGATCTTGCAAAGCCATCCAAATCTACCTACTCTCAGCCTGATATGCTCCCACACTGCACTTAATACTATTCTCTATCATAGGTGAAGACTTTACATGTGTATTTGCAGGAAAACATTACAATTCAGTCAAACTCTTGAAATCAAGTCAGTTCTGACCTGAAACAACAAGAAATGCTGTAAAATTACCTTTGAAAGCATATGTAATGCAGTTGAGCACATCTAACTTTACAGAATGAAGATGTTGCAAAACCATCCAAATCAAGCCTCTCTCAGCCTGATATGCTCCCACAGTGTACTTTAGTGCATTCTCTATCATAAATGAAGAACTTACATGAGTATTTTCAAGAAAACATTACAATTCAGTCAAACTCTTGAAATCAAGTCAGTTCTGACCTGAAACAGCAAGAAATGCTGTAAAATTCCATTTGTAAGCATATGTAATGCAGTTGAGTATATCAGACTTCACTGTATGAAGATATTGCAAAACCATTCATAACAATCTTCTCTCTAACTGATATGATCCCACACAATAATTTAGGGAATTCTCTGTCACAGGTGAAGAGTTTACATGTAAATTTGCAAGAAGACATTACAATTCATCAAACTCTTGAAACCAAGTCAGTTCTGACCTGAAACAACAAGAAATGTTGTAAAATTGCATTTGTAAGCATATGTAATGCAGTTGAGCATATCTAACTTTATAGAATGAAGATATTGCAAAACCATCCAAATCTACCTACTCTCAGCCTAATATGCTCCCACACTGCACTTAATAGTATTCTCTATCATAGGTGAAGACTTTACATGTGTATTTGCAGGAAAACATTACAATTCAGTCAAACTCTTGAAACCAAGTCAGTTCTGACCTGAAACAACAAGAAATGTTGTAAAATTCCATTTGTAAGCATATGTAATGCAGTTGAGCACATCTAACTTTACAGAATGAAGATGTTGCAAAACCATCCAAATCAAGCCTCTCTCAGCCTGATATGCTCCCACAGTGTACTTTAGTGCATTCTCTATCATAAATGAAGAACTTACATGAGTATTTTCAAGAAAACATTACATTTCAGTCAAACTCTGGAAATCAAGTCAGTTATGACCATAAACAAAAAGAAATGCTGTAAAATCCCATTTTAAAGCATATGTAATGCAGTTGAGTATATCAGACTTCACAGTATGAAGATATTGCAAAACCATCCATAACAATCTTCTCTCTATCTGATATGATCCCACACAATAATTTAGGGAATTCTCTGTCACAGGTGAAGAGTTTACATGTATATTTGCAAGAAGACATTGCAATTCATCAAACTCTTGAAACCAAGTCAGTTCTGACCTGAAACAACAAGAAATGTTGTAAAATTCCATTTGTAAGCATATGTAATGCAGTTGAGCACATCTAACTTTATAGAATGAAGATATTGCAAAACCATCCAAATCAAGCTTCTCTCAGCCTGATATGCTCCCACAGTGTACTTTAGGGCATTCTCTATCATAGGTGAAGAGTTTACATGTGTATTTGCAGGAAAACATTACAATTCAGTCAAACTCTTGAAATCAAGTCAGTTCTGACCTGAAACAACAAGAAATGCTGTAAAATTACCTTTGAAAGCATATGTAATGCAGTTGAGCACATCTAACTTTACAGAATGAAGATATTGCAAAACCATCCAAATCAAGCTTCTCTCAGCCTGATATGCTCCCACAGTGTACTTTAGGGCATTCTCTATCATATGTGAAGAACTTACATGTGTATTTGCAGGAAAACATTACAATTCAGTCAAACTCTTGAAATCAAGTCAGTTCTGACCTGAAACAACAAGAAATGCTGTAAAATTACCTTTGAAAGCATATGTAATGCAGTTGAGCACATCTAACTTTACAGAATGAAGATATTGCAAAACCATCCAAATCAAGCTTCTCTCAGCCTTATATGCTCCCACAGTGTACTTTAGGGCATTCTCTATCATATGTGAAGAACTTACATGAGTATTTTCAAGAAAACATTACAATTCAGTCAAACTCTTGAAATCAAGTCAGTTCTGACCTGAAACAACAAGAAATGCTGTAAAATTCCATTTGTAAGCATATGTAATGCAGTTGAGTATATCAGACTTCACTGTATGAAGATATTGCAAAACCATTCATAACAATCTTCTCTCTAACTGATATGATCCCACACAATAATTTAGGGAATTCTCTGTCACAGTTGAAGAGTTTACATGTAAATTTGCAAGAAGACATTACAATTCATCAAACTCTTGAAACCAAGTCAGTTCTGACCTGAAACAACAAGAAATGTTGTAAAATTGCATTTGTAAGCATATGTAATGCAGTTGAGCATATCTAACTTTATAGAATGAAGATATTGCAAAACCATCCAAATCTACCTACTCTCAGCCTGATATGCTCCCACACTGCACTTAATAGTATTCTCTATCATAGGTGAAGACTTTACATGTGTATTTGCAGGAAAACATTACAATTCAGTCAAACTCTTGAAACCAAGTCAGTTCTGACCTGAAAAAACAAGAAATGTTGTAAAATTCCATTTGTAAGCATATGTAATGCAGTTGAGCACATCTAACTTTACAGAATGAAGATGTTGCAAAACCATCCAAATCAAGCCTCTCTCAGCCTGATATGCTCCCACAGTGTACTTTAGGGCATTCTCTATCATATATGAAGAACTTACATGAGTATTTTCAAGAAAACATTACATTTCAGTCAAACTCTGGAAATCAAGTCAGTTATGACCATAAACAAAAAGAAATGCTGTAAAATCCCATTTGTAAGCATATGTAATGCAGTTGAGTATATCAGACTTCACAGTATGAAGATATTGCAAAACCATCCATAACAATCTTCTCTCTATCTGATATGATCCCACACAATAATTTAGGGAATTCTCTGTCACAGGTGAAGAGTTTACATGTATATTTGCAAGAAGACATTGCAATTCATCAAACTCTTGAAACCAAGTCAGTTATGACATTAAACAGCAAGAAATGCTTTAAAATTCAATTTGTAAGCATATGTAATGCAGTTGAGCACATCTAACTTTATAGAATGAAGATATTGCAAAACCATCCAAATCAAGCCTCTCTCAACCTGATATGCTCCCACACTGCACTTAATAGTATTCTCTATCATAGGTGAAGACTTTACATGTGTATTTGCAGGAAAACATTACAATTCAGTCAAACTCTTGAAACCAAGTCAGTTCTGACCTGAAACAACAAGAAATGTTGTAAAATTCCATTTGTAAGCATATGTAATGCAGTTGAGCACATCTAACTTTATAGAATGAAAATATTGCAAAGCCATCCAAATCTACCTACTCTCAGCCTGATATGCTCCCACACTGCACTTAATAGTATTCTCTATCATAGGTGAAGACTTTACATATGTATTTGCAGGAAAACATTACAATTCAGTCAAACTCTTGAAATCAAGTCAGTTCTGACCTGAAACAACAAGAAATGTTGTAAAATTCCATTTGAAAGCATATGTAATGCAGTTGAGCACATCTAACTTTACAGAATGAAGATATTGCAAAACCATACATAACAATCTTCTCTCTAACTGATATGATCTCACACAATACTTTTGGGAATTCTCTGTCATAGGTGAAGAGTTTACATGTATATTTGCCAGACAACATTACAATTCATCAAACTCTTGAAACCAAGTCAGTTCTGACCTGAATCAACAAGAAATGTTGTAAAATTCCATTTGTAAGCATATGTAATGCAGTTGAGAACATCTAACTTTATAGAATGAAGATATTGCAAAGCCATCCAAATCTACCTACTCTCAGCCTGATATGCTCCCACACTGCACTTAATAGTATTCTCTATCATAGGTGAAGACTTTACATGTGTATTTGCAGGAAAACATTACAATTCAGTCAAACTCTTGAAACCAAGTCAGTTCTGACCTGAAACAACAAGAAATGTTGTAAAATTCCATTTGAAAGCATATGTAATGCAGTTGAGCACATCTAACTTTACAGAATGAAGATATTGAAAAGCAGTGAACCGGCGACAGGGTCATGGGTGGCCAATGCTCATTGATGCGCGTGGGGAGCGAAGGCTGGCCCGTGTGGTCCAACAGATGAGCTACTGTAGCTCAAATTGCTGAAAAAGTTAATGCTTGTGCTGATAGAAAGGTGTCAGAACACACAGTGCATCGCAGTTTGTTGCATATGGGGCTGCGTAGCCGCAGACCAGTCAGGGTGCCCATGCTGACCCCTGTCCACTGCCGAAAGCGCCTACAATGGGCACGTGAGCATCAGAACTGGACCACAGAGCAATGGAAGAAGGTGGCCTGGTCTGATGAATCATGAGTTCAAGGTGTTGACTTAGCCTCCAAATTCACCAGATCTCAATCCAACTGAGCATCTGTGGGATGTGCTGGACAAACAAGTCTGATCCATGGAGGCCCCACCTTGCAACTTACAGGACTTAAAGGATCTGCTGCTAACGTCTTGGTGCCAGATACCACAGCACACCTTCGGAGGTCTAGTGGAATCCATGCCACAATGGGTCAGGGCTGTTTTGGGACCTACACAATATTAGGCAGGTGGTCATAATGTTATGGCTGATCGGTGTATATATATATATATATATATATATATATATATATATATATATATATATACACTCACCTAAAGGATTATTAGGAACACCTGTTCAATTTCTCATTAATGCAATTATCTAACCAACCAATCACATGGCAGTTGCTTCAATGCATTTAGGGGTGTGGTCCTGGTCAAGACAATCTCCTGAACTCCAAACTGAATGTCTGAATGGGAAAGAAAGGTGATTTAAGCAATTTTGAGCGTGGCATGGTTGTTGGTGCCAGACGGGCCGGTCTGAGTATTTCACAATCTGCTCAGTTACTGGGATTTTCACGCACAACCATTTCTAGGGTTTACAAAGAATGGTGTGAAAAGGGAAAAACATCCAGTATGCGGCAGTCCTGTGGGCCAAAATGCCTTGTTGATGCTAGAGGTCAGAGGAGAATGGGCCGACTGATTCAAGCTGATAGAAGAGCAACTTTGACTGAAATAACCACTTGTTACAACCGAGGTATGCAGCAAAGCATTTGTGAAGCCACAACACGTACAACCTTGAGGCGGATGGGCTACAACAGCAGAAGACCCCACTGGGTACCACTCATCTCCACTACAAATAGGAAAAAGAGGCTACAATTTGCACAAGCTCACCAAAATTGGACAGTTGAAGACTGGAAAAATGTTGCCTGGTCTGATGAGTCTCGATTTCTGTTGAGACATTCAGATGGTAGAGTCAGAATTTGGCGTAAACAGAATGAGAACATGGATCCATCATGCCTTGTTACCACTGTGCAGGCTGGTGGTGGTGGTGTAATGGTGTGGGGGATGTTTTCTTGGCACACTTTAGGCCCCTTAGTGCCAATTGGGCATCGTTTAAATGCCACGGCCTACCTGAGCATTGTTTCTGACCATGTCCATCCCTTTATGACCACCATGTACCCATCCTCTGATGGCTACTTCCAGCAGGATAATGCACCATGTCACAAAGGTCGAATCATTTCAAATTGGTTTCTTGAACATGACAATGAGTTCACTGTACTAAACTGGCCCCCACAGTCACCAGATCTCAACCCAATAGAGCATCTTTGGGATGTGGTGGAACGGGAGCTTCGTGCCCTGGATGTGCATCCCACAAATCTCCATCAACTGCAAGATGCTATCCTATCAATATGGGCCAACATTTCTAAAGAATGCTTTCAGCACCTTGTTGAATCAATGCCACGTAGAATTAAGGCAGTTCTGAAGGCGAAAGGGGGTCAAACACAGTATTAGTATGGTGTTCCTAATAATCCTTTAGGTGAGTGTATATATATATATATATACACAGTACTGTGCAAAAGTTTTCGGCAGGTGCTGAAAAATGCTGTAAAGTAAGAATGCTTTCAAAAATACAAAAATACATGTCAATAGATTATATTTATCAATTAACAAAATGCAAAGTGAGTGAAAAGAAGAAAAGTTTACATCAAATCAATATTTGGTGTGACCACCTGTCACCCTTAGGATTTGCACTTTTCGTTATTATTAATTGTCTTTCATTATTTCGTTGAACACTTTCTTTTGGTTTGCACAACTTAATTATTTCACACTTTTTCTTCTTAATTGATTGCACTTATTCACTTTCGTTATTTGACACTAATCACAAAATGAATAACGAATAACGTAACGCACCAACACATCGGCGTTCAATTAACGGGAGCATATAAAATAGCCTTACCAACAGAAGGGGGTGAGGGCCGTGCCCGTGCCCTTTAAGCACTGTAGGGTGTGTGTGTGTGTGTGTGTGTGTGTGTGTGTGTGTGTGTGTGTGTGGTGTGTGTGTGGTGTGTGGTGTGTGTGGTGTGTGTGTGTGTGTATATGTATATATGTGTATATATATATATATATATATATATATATATATATATATATATGTGTATATATATATATATGTGTATATATATATATATATATATATATATATATACACTCACCTAAAGGATTATTAGGAACACCATACTAATACTGTGTTTGACCCCCTTTCGCCTTAAGAACTGCCTTAATTCTACGTGGCATTGATTCAACAAGGTGCTGAAAGCATTCTTTAGAAATGTTGGCCCATATTGATAGGATAGCATCTTGCAGTTGATGGAGATTTGTGGGATGCACATCCAGGGCACGAAGCTCCCGTTCCACCACATCCCAAAGATGCTCTATTGGGTTGAGATCTGGTGACTGTGGGGGCCAGTTTAGTACAGTGAACTCATTGTCATGTTCAAGAAACCAATTTGAAATGATTCGACCTTTGTGACATGGTGCATTATCCTGCTGGATGTAGCCATCAGAGGATGGGTACATGGTGGTCATAAAGGGATGGACATGGTCAGAAACAATGCTCAGGTAGGCCGTGGCATTTAAACGATGCCCAATTGGCACTAAGGGGCCTAAAGTGTGCCAAGAAAACATCCCCCACACCATTACACCACCACCACCAGCCTGCACAGTGGTAACAAGGCATGATGGATCCATGTTCTCATTCTGTTTACGCCAAATTCTGACTCTACCATCTGAATGTCTCAACAGAAATCGAGACTCATCAGACCAGGCAACATTTTTCCAGTCTTCAACTGTCCAATTTTGGTGAGCTTGTGCAAATTGTAGCCTCTTTTTCCTATTTGTAGTGGAGATGAGTGGTACCCGGTGGGGTCTTCTGCTGTTGTAGCCTATCCGCCTCAAGGTTGTACGTGTTGTGGCTTCACAAATGCTTTGCTGCATACCTCGGTTGTAACAAGTGGTTATTTCAGTCAAAGTTGCTCTTCTATCAGCTTGAATCAGTCGGCCCATTCTCCTCTGACCTCTAGCATCAACAAGGCATTTTCGCCCACAGGACTGCCGCATACTGGATGTTTTTCCCTTTTCACACCATTCTTTGTAAACCCTAGAAATGGTTGTGCGTGAAAATCCCAGTAACTGAGCAGATTGTGAAATACTCAGACCGGCCCGTCTGGCACCAACAACCATGCCACGCTCAAATTTGCTTAAATCACCTTTCTTTCCCATTCAGACATTCAGTTTGGAGTTCAGGAGATTGTCTTGACCAGGACCACACCCCTAAATGCATTGAAGCAACTGCCATGTGATTGGTTGGATAGATAATTGCATTAATGAGAAATTGAACAGGTGTTCCTAATAATCCTTTAGGTGAGTGTATATATGAGAGAGAGAGAGAGAGAGAGAGAGAGAGCGAGCGCGCCCTGAGCATTGAGGACGCTGCAAATGACGTGCTGCTGCTGGAGACTGTTTAAAACTTGCTACAGTATTTTTTTATTCCCGTTTTAAAACCACTGACTTTCGCGCTTTTATTTTGGCTTTATCTTTGAGCGCCCCCCAGCTAAGGACGCAGTGAGGAGGACAGTAATAATGATTTCGTGTAGCCTCCTGTGTTCCTTGCGGCGTGAGTTCTTTTTAAACCTTTTGGACTTTTTAATATCTTTG
The DNA here is from genome assembly GCF_036373705.1 of Amia ocellicauda. Lineage (NCBI taxonomy): Eukaryota > Metazoa > Chordata > Actinopteri > Amiiformes > Amiidae > Amia > Amia ocellicauda. The sequence continues at coordinate 4,826,087 of NC_089860.1, forward strand.
GAGATCTTCTACACGAGGGCAGCAGAACTTCCAGCCGGGTTTCCAGCTCCAGAGGAGGAACAGAGCAACAATCGGCTTGGAGGTGCACACTCGAGAGATTGGAGATAAGTATACCTGTCCCGAGTACCAAGCCACGGAAGTGGAAGCTGGTGCTCCGTTTGCTGTGCTGCTGTAATTATTTAGGAGCTCCTTTTACTCGACTGGTGGTTGTTTTTTCCCTCCCCTCTCTACATAATGGGGAAAATCTCCATAATTCCAGTCTTTTTAAAAAACGATTGGATTTTTAACACGATGCACCTGGATTGTATTAGAGCAGCCCTTCTCACAGATGGGAGAAAAGCGGGAGTTCACTCTTGTTTAAACACGGAGTCAGTGGTGACTGTGAAGACCCCGCACTACCTTTGTGTTTTCCAGAAAATTGCGATCATGAATAAAACAGAGATCATAGCCAAAGCAACTGCAACCGAAATACGCAATATTTACTAGTCACTGTAGCTGTGTCCGTTTTCTTTACTAAACCCTAGAATCGCCGACATTTCGCACCCCATACAACCGCAGGCCCGAACAATGCGCGGCTGCTATGAAACGGCTGTGTGAGGGGAAAAATAAATACTTGGATAAAACTTAAGTGAAAATTAAAAGTGGTGTATACATCGGTATGCACATATCTAAGCAGATTTATACATTTATAAAAAATAAATAACCAATTATACAAAAGCATAAAACTAAGACATCACATCTTGTGCAAATTGAAGCGCTTTGAAATGGCGCCGCTCTGTGCGCTACAGCAGACCGCAACGCTGCACCGTGTTATTTCATTAGAACATAAGAAAGTTTACAAACGAGAGGGGGCCATTCGACCCATCGCGCTCGTTTGGTGTACATTAATATCTAAGTGATCCAAGGATCCTATCCAGTCTATTTTTAAATGTTCCCAAACTTTCAGCTTCTACCACATCGCTGGGTAGTTTATTCCAGATTGTGACTACTCTCTGTGTAAAGAAAGTGTCTCCTGTTTTCCGTTTTGAATGCCTTGAAGCCCAATTTCCATTTGTGTCCCTGATTGCGTGTGTCCCTGCTGATCTGGAAAAGCTCCTCTGGTTTGAAGTGGTCAATGCCTTTCATGATTTTGAAGACTTGGATCAAGTCCCCACGTAGTCTCCTCTGTTCCAGGGTGAAAAGGTTCAGTTCCCTCAGTCTCTCCGAGTAGGACTTTCCCTTCAGACCTGGAATAAGTCTGGTTGCTCTCCTCTGAACTGCCTCTAAAGCAGCAATATCCTTTTTGAAGTGTGGTGCCCAGAACTGTACACAGTATTCCAGATGAGGTCTAACTAGCGCATTGTACAGTCTTAACATTTACTTCCCTTATTTTAAATTCTACACTTTTGACAATATACCCTAGCATTCTGTTTGCCTTTTTTTATTGCTTCCCCACATTGCTTGGATGGAGAAAGACCTAGGAGTCTATGTGGACTCCTCACTTTCTCATGTGTTACTTCATCTAGATCTGTACCTCCCATAGTGTAATTATAGTGGACATTTTTGTTACCTGCATGTATTACCTTGCACTTGTCCACATTGAATTTCATCTGCCAGGTGTCGGCCCACAACTGAATATTATCTAAGTCCCTCTGAATAGCCTGTGCTGCCAAGATTGTATCTGCTGAGCCATCTATTTTAGTATCATCTGCAAATTTGACAAGTTTGCTAACTATCCCAGAGTCCCGATCATTAATATAGATTAGAAAAAGCAAAGGCCCTAGTACTGATCCCTGTGGAACTCCACTAACAACCTCACTCCAGTTAGAAGCGACTCCTCTAATCGACACCCTCTGCTTCCTATACATCAACCAGTTCATAATCCATCTACTTCCATTACCCTGAATGCCTACAGCTTCCAATTTGAGGATCAGTCTTTGGTGTGGAACCTTATCAAAAGCTTTTTGGAAATCTAAGTATATCATATCATATGCTTTCACGTGATCTGCAGTTGCATGTTCAATTTTTTTAAATAAATTAGTAAGACATGATCTGCTTCATCTAAACCCATGTTGACTATCTCCAAGAATATGGTTTTCATTGAGATGCTCCTCTATTTTCTGTCTAATCATTTTTTCCAACATTTTACAGGTGATGCAGGTGAGACTGATTGGTCTGTAATTTCCTGGCTCAGTTTTGTCCCCTTTCTTGTGGATTGGTATGACATTTGCCGTCTTCCAGTCAGTTGGCACATCCCCTGTTCTAAGTGTCATTTGGAATAATCGAGTCAGTGGCCTATAAATAATTTCCCTAATTTCTTTAAGTACTGTTGGAAATATCCCATCTGGCCCAGGTGATTTGTTTGTTTTTAATTCTGCTAGTCCCTTTAGTACCTCCTCCTCATTTATCCGGATCTCTCTTCGGGTTTGACTGGACTGATTGTCAACCTGTGGCATGTCATCTGTTTTTTCTTTTGTGAAAACCTCTGTGAAATACTCATTTAGAATATTTGCCACATCTTGTTTGTTTTCCAAGATACCTCAATTTTTGCCCTTGATCTTTTTCACTTCCTCCTTTATTGACCGCTTGCTGTTGTAATATTGAAAAAAAGCTCTTGGCATTGGTTTTAGCTCCAAGAGCTATGTTTCTTTCTAGGTTTTGGCATGCACACCATCTCTCTCTCATGGGCTGATTGACCAATTCTTCTATATCCCTAATACAGCACAGATTGACAAGCTGAGCCTCAAGATCATGAACCTTGATCTCTAGAATTTCAACCTGTCGACAACGTTCACAAATGAAGCCTTTTTGGATGAGTTCATCCAGGAAGGCAATCGTTCTGCAAACCTGACACTGTAGTGGCCACATGCTTCTAAAAGTTTTTTTTTTTCACGTCTCTTGGTTCCTGCTGCTAGTCAACTGCCTTTTGTCAGTGAGAAACGGCACAGCTCTTTCTCAACAGCTGCTTTAAGTAGCTTTTGTCTACCTACCCCCAATTCACACCTAACTGGCCCCACCTGGCTCCTCCTGCAACAGAATTCCTGCTAGTCCTAGACAAAATCTCCCTTCTCCAACCCGTTTACTTTCACCAACTCAGCAGCTGAACTGAATTGACTTCAATTTAGGCAAACTACAGACAATGCTGAAGTCAATTAAGGCAAACTTAAAACAAAATGAGCAATGCTAAGACTGGTCTGAAACTAGTCAAACAACATTATCATGATCAATGTCTGATCAAGGCTTTGATCCGGATCCCGGGATTGACTGAATTCCAAGGAAAGTTAGAAACTTGCTGAGCCGGTCAGGACAAGTGAGAACTCGGTGCAAATCTGCTAATAAAATAATGATGATAATGAATAGCTGTAGAAAAGCACGTGTTTCAACAACCAACACGATTATAATTCTTTCACACTGACTAATGTATCATAAAGACCAGTTTGTCGGCTATATTATTACTGCAGGTCCGGGGGTTTGAGAAGAAAGTATAACTTATTATGAGGAGTTTACATCTGAAACGGTGTATTAATTGAAATATTTAATAACGGAACAGATATGCGGGAGAAATTCACATTCGCACTTTTGAATTGCGAAAGCTGCACAAAAAGCAGCTTTAACCGCTCTAGTGATAATTAAGTTTAAAACGGGCTACAGAGTAACAATAACAAAACTAAAAAACGCCAGAGGTTTATTACAATACAACAATTACATTATAGAGAAACGGACCATTAAGAGTTCTTAATGCTTTAGAATTGGTGGAGGCTGAAATACTTTGGATATACTGTTTGACCTCATTTTCAAAGATAGTTTTTTATAACTACGTTTATGAATGTGGAATAAGATTAAATAATGATCACTTTCTTTTTCTTTAGTGTATTCAGTGAAGGCTACGTCCGCTCCCTGACATCAGGTATGGTCTTCATTTGTAATGAAAAATATTTGATTGTCTGTTTGCTTGAAGTCATGCAGGTGGAAAAATATGGATTCTCTTTAAAATTAAGTAATTTGTAAGTATTTTCATTTGTCCAATTGATGCTATAATTGTTCTTTACCTCTTTTTGTCTTGCAGCAAATACTAATATTCAATTTATCATTCTTAAAACAAAAATTGGAGCATCTGGAGCAGAATCAAGGAATCATGAGGGATCAATCCTAATAAAATTAATTCCTGATGAGGATGAACACAACCAGTTGGTCGACAAAGTAGAGGAGTTTGAGGGATTTTCAGTAAGTGTAATCGCATTATTACAATTGTGATTTTTTTCCCCCCTTGCAATATTTATAGCTAACTGATTACAGTATGTCATTTTAGGAAAGATTTTGGGCTTTAAAATAAACTGGATTGTGCTAAGTGGTCAAGTGAAAGAATTAAACTGTTACCAAACATTAGTCATGCAATTGTATTTTTTTTAATCCTTTTTGCAAGAGTAGTATTTGTATAATGTATCCGGTGAACACGCATGAATTTCCATTGATATTCCACAAATTGTTGTATTTACAGCTTGATTTTTCTATTCCAGAATGTGTGAAGCATTTTCATGATGAGGTGGCAGTAGAAGTAAAACGAGGAACATTGAACAAAATTAAGACTACAGTAGAACTCGAAGTGCTTCTGTACAATGTTTCAAATTGATGATCACTAATCAATTCCTGAACATATTACTGTGTGTGTGTCTTGAATCTAATTGCTGAATATCCATGTCACAATGAACCCACAATGTGAGCATGGTTAGGTCACAGTTAGCTCACTGTGACCTCTCTCAGTGGTTACATATTTAGCTCACCGTGTGTGTGAGCACTCACCGGGTTGTGGTTGCTTGGGGGCATTGTAGCCCTAAGAGTCCTGATACTCAACCACTCAAATTCAGGTGGCGTAGTACGGCTACTTCTATTTATTTTACCTCGTCTTGGGCCCCGGTGACACACCCTTTGCTTGTGCTTGTAGGCTTGTGTTAAAGGACTTCAGGAGACTGCTTTGAAGTTCTGTGTTTTATGACCTGTGCTCACCAAAGTACAGATAACCCATCCATGCTGGAAGCCCCCCGCCCCCCCCCCCCCCCCATGCCAAATGGACTGCCATGCCCATCTCCACAGAGACTAGCATCACATTCCAATTGAAGATTTCTTTTGTGAAACAGACATTCAAGGTACTTTACATATTCTATTCCATAGACCAGGGCAACAAATACAAACTACATGCTGGTAACAGAAGTGTTACCCAGCTTCTTCCCCAGTTTGATAACAAACAATAAAAGGTGACTTAATACTAACCTAATCTATCTATCTCCGAACCAAAACATGCTCAGGCCATGTTTGGTCTTAAAAGAAAGACAATTGGCTAAAACAACCATTGCACCATTTATATTTCACACACAATGCAACATTAACATCTGGTAAGAGAATTATTCACACTAGAGCCCTGCATTTCAGCCCGAGCCGGAGGGCCCCCGACTTATTTACGCTCCTAGGGCTGGGCTTCGGTCCAATTTTCACTTCATATTTCACACGCGGGCCGGGCATCGGGCCTGTTTTAGGCCCTCTCCTTTTTATATTTTAGACATTAATTAATTAAAAGAAACTATGAGAAGTTGATGATAAAACAAACATAGAAAGACGTTTTTTAACCTATCGCACTGAGACGCATGACAGTATGCTCACGGACAACATGAGAGCATGCTACCGTGACTGTCCACACTGGCTCGCACAGTGTTAGTGTCCCCAGAAGCGGCAGCAGCAGCGAGCGTGTCTTCAGCGCACCTGAAGAGGACAGAAGAAAGCAGGACTGGACTGAAACCTTCCACTGTGGATGCTGTGCTTTTTCTCCACAATGCTCTGTAAGAGACTGTTCTGCTGGCTGTAGCCATGTTAAGAATAGGAGGCTGTCTTTTTTTTTTCATTTGATTGGACTTTATTGTCATTAGTCTAACTGTTGGAAACTATTGGAAATAACAATGGCCATATTCTGTGGTGACGCCTTGATTTTTGACGTAAGGTAAGATAAAATAAAACACAGGTTATTTGTTTAGATCATATAGCCCGTTCGTTCGTTAGTTTTTCCGCACGCCGTTGCGAGCAACAGAGCAGAGTGGTGGTGATAAACATTTAAACTAACATTGTGTGATATGCTTGAAGTGTTTTATATCTATGGATTTTATTGTAGGCAAGTCAAGAATTGATTTGAGAGGCTAAATTGATCAAACGTGATCAACTCACTGTCGGCTGCAGGCTGCTTGGTCGTCACTTTAAAAAACAAACTTAACAAACAAAAAATGCTTCAAACATTTTTCTAAATTAACTTAATAAAGAAATGAAAATAAATATAACTACTTTGCCATTAAAAACAAAACTGAACTATTTTAATGGCTGCAACAGTAGTATAGGCTGTGTAATGGGAAAAAAATAAAGAAAAAAAACACGGGCTCCAGTGGGACTCGGGCCAAGAACTGTGATAAGCTGTCAGACAAGGGCCGGGCTGTGGCCTAGATTTGAGGCCCGAGCAGGGCTTTAATGCACACATCCTAAATGATCCTCCACTGAAACTCTAGGTAACATTTGAACCATTTTTCACATTGCTCAAAGCTATCACACCCCCAATACACATTCTGTAGGAATCAAGGGAGAGGAATGGCAAAAACTGCTTCGATTCGAATCACAATTTTATTACCAAACCTGACCAATCAGAAGTTTGGAAGGAAATAGATTAGAATTTCTTTGTCTAAAATGTATAAAAACAGAAAGCTAAAACTAGCAATTCAGAGTGGCACAATTGGGAGTGATACACTTTGGAGTTGAGTGGAATAACCAGGGAGAAGAAACCAAGGAGATGAAATCCAGGAAGACTGAACGGAACTAGAACCAGAACTTCTCCACCAAAAACCTGAAAGTTTTGCAACCGTCCTCAAGTTGAAGCAGTCTGCCAGCCCTCCCCGCTATCAAACATCCGTATAACTGAATCTCAGTAAACCACACAGGTAGTATATTTCGTGTACTAGTCAAGAATTAGGTAAACCACAATTACATAAAACCTAGTTGTGTGTGGGATCTAAATTGTAGCATTGATCGTGTTTGTTATTTTACATGTTTTGTGCCTCAAGTCAAAACTCAAGTATTGGATAGTTCTCCTCTCACATTACTTTTATTATCCACCCTGCTTGTCTCTGTCCTATCTTTGCAAATATATGTTGTCTATTTACATGTTTAATAAACCTGTATCTGTATAAAATGAAACAACCTCAAGGTTAATTCATGCAGATCAGCCTCACCGCTAATCTGAATTAGTACTTCTGAATAGAAATATTGTGATATTGCGCATCAACCTGGTCTGGTTTTCAGAGGATTTGACCGCTGTGGGTTGTATGTGGGTGTCACTAGATAATAGGACTTTATTCAGCAATTATTTTTTCTGATATTTGATACCAGATAAAAACTAAAACTCCAGTTTCAAGTCCTAGGCCAATCGAAAGTACTTACTAATAAAACTGTAATGATAAATTAAAACAATTCGTCCATTGCAACATTTTGGCTGTATCTTATCAGATCAGCATCCTTTCATTTCATTAAACTATTTACAGGGGTCATTGTCATGCTGCAGAATAAATTTGGGGCCAATCAGATGCCTCCCTGATGGTATTGCATGGTGGATAAGTATCGGTCTGTACTTCTCAGCATTGAGGAGACCATTAATTTTGACCAAATCCCAAACTGCATTTTCAGAAATGCAGCCCCAAACTTGCAAGGAACCTCCACCATGCTTCACAGTTGCCTGCAGACACTCATTTGTGTACTGCTCTCCAGCCCTTCAGCAAACAAACTGCCTTCTGCTAAAGCCAAATATTTAAAATTTTGACTCATCAGTCCAGAGCACCTGCTGCCATTTTTCTGCACCCCAGTTCCTGTGTTTTCATGCATAGTTGAGTCACTTGGCCTTGTTGCCACATTGGAGGTATGGCTTTTTGGCCATAAGTCTTCCATGAAGGCCACTTCTGACCAGACTTCTCCAGACAGTAGATGGGTGTACCAGGGTCCCAATGTTTTCTGCCAATCCTGAGCTGATGGCACTGCTGGACATCTTCCGATTGCGAAGGGAAGTAAGCATGATGCGCCTTTCATCTGCTGCAGTAAGTTTCCTTGGCCGACCACCGCATCTATGTCCTCAACGTTGCCCGTTTCTTTGTGGTTCTTCAAAAGAGCTTGGACAGCACATCTGGAAACTCCTGTCTGCCTTGAAATTTCTGCCTGGGAGAGACCTTGTTGATGAAGTATAACTACCTTGTGTCTTGTTGCTGTGCTCAGTCTTGCCATGGTGTATGCCTTTTGACAGTAAACTGTCTATAGCAACCTCACCTTGTTAGCTGAGTTTGGCTGTTCCTCACCCAAGTTTTATTCCTCCTACACAGCTGTTTCTGTTTCAGTTAATGATTGTGTTTCAACCTACATATGGAATTGAAGATCATTAGCACCTGTTTGGTATAATTATTTAATCATACACCTGACTATATGCCTACAAATTCCCTGACTTTGTGCAAGTGTACCTAGAAGAACTTATGCTGTTTTGAAGTTAAAGGGTGGTCACACCAAATATGGATTTTATGTAGATTTTTCTTCTGTTCACTCACTTTGCATTTAGTTAATTGATAAATATAAACTATAAACATGTCTATTTTTGAAAGCATTCTTACTTTACAGCATTTTTTCACACATGCCTAAAACTTTTGCACAGTACTGTATACAATTATAAAACATATAATAAAACATCAGTTATAAAAATAGCATAAAACTGAAAAAAAAAATACAATAATATATAATGCGTAGAAAATCTCGTTTCAGGAATCAACGCGATTATAATTCTTTCACTACGACTAATGTTATAACAGCCCAGATTGTCGGCTATATTATATTCGGTGTAGCCTACCGCATACACTGCAGGTCCGGCAGCTGAAGAAGAAAGTGTGTATTGTATTCATTTTGAGGAGTTTACAGCTGAAACACAGTATAGATATTTAATTAAAATATGTAGTAACATACGAAGGGATAAGCTGGAGAAATGCACATACGCATAGATATTTACTGTCTGCTGTCGTATTGTTTTTTCTGATACTTGAATTAATTTTGGTTTGGCGAAGCCAAATAAATAAATAATTCGCGACACATCTTTAAATTCGATGGTCGAAATGATACGCTTGTTTCGATCGATCTTCCATTTGGATTAAAAAATGTACACGCCTACTCACTAATAGTGGCGGCTAGCTAGCTAGTTACCTTACTGCTGTTTACTGACCAACCGCGTAACCAAGTACACGAAAAAGCTACTCAATTACAGGAACGAGAGCAGTTGTAATTTGTTACTTTCCACCCCTGTATACACTGTACATGTTGTACAAATAGATTTAGTAATACATACAAATGTAAATAGTGCACTGTGCACATTGAAATAACAGCAATAACTAATAAACAATTTAGGTAAACAACACACACAACAACAAAGTACTGAACATACTATATTGAACTTGCATTATATTGCACAGTGCACATTAAAGAAAAAAACTAAATTAAATACAATATTATAAAAAAAATCACTAGCTGACAACTGGCAAACTAACTACTTGCTAATCATTATCATCATTTGGATGGCAGCTCGCAGTAGGCTAGCTATCAATGTAATTTGACCCTCTACCACAAAACCAGTCACATCAACAAAATTAAAAAAAAAAAAAAAAAAAAAAAAAAAACTTCATCTGATTGAGCTGGATTTTTACTTTATATAAAATCTGTTAAGATATGTTAATTCTTCAAAAAAATATATGACATTTTAAATATTACATATTTAAACATTTGAAATATACAAAACAGAAAATCGCTGTTAAGGTTCCGCTGACACTCTCTTCATAAACTCCTTAGCAATATAGACTTATATCCATCAGATGACATTTAGCATACATATCCCTGACATTAATGACATTAACCATGAAACGTGTATTAGCAATTTACTTTACCCTGAAACCCCCAATAAACGGACCATTTATCTTGCACTTTTAAAATGTGGCAATTTCAGGATATATACGATTATCTCAGACAGTAGCACTTGTACATAAACTGCGGGCTCGCATGTGGAAACAGGCGTGTTTACGTAATTTTTACACCATTTACTGGAGTTTATGGAATTGACCCTGTCTTTCATTGTAGTTGATTAAACTTATGGTCGGTCTGCTTGAGCAAGTGCGTTAAAATGACAACCATGTTTGACAAGAGACGAAAGTCTAAGCTTTGGTTTTACACTAAACATCACGGCTTTCAACAACGGCATGACACACAACTATTATACATAAGTGACTAAACTTTACTGAACTTTTGAAAACACTGAAAATTCAAAATAAATGATACAGACCATTTTCATTACTTTTCCCTATATTTGGAATATGGTATTTGCGACTTCCGTTGTGGAGTGTCACACATTTTCTTTTAACATGTTTAGCATCAATAAATTATTGCATTGCAATAGCATTTAGAACCAGTCAGCAGGTTATTCATTTTGTCATTGCTCCTTAACATTTGGTTGGCTACTTATCTGCTTACGCTATTTCGATTTCAAAACTAACTATTAATTCCAATCGAAAATGTGTTCAATAATAGCTTGTATGTTTTGAGGTCACACACAAGCATCACTTAAGAACATAAGAAAGTTTACAAACGAGAGGAGGCCATTCGCCCCATCGTGCTCGGTTGGTGTCCATTAATAAGTGATCCAAGGATCCTATCCAGTCTAATTTTAAATGTTTCCAAATTTTCAGCTTCATCCACATCGCTGGGGAGTTTGTTCAGAAGTGTCTCCTGTTTTCCGCCTTGAATGCCTTGAAGCCAAATTTCCATTTGTGTCCCCGGGTGCGTGTGTCCCTGCAGATCTGGAAAAGCTTTACAGTTTACAGTTTGAGCGAAACTGTTACAATAGCATTTCATTAAGTTCGCTACAGTGATATGTTGGAGAACAGTTGAATAAAATATATATATATATATATATATATATATATATATATATATATATATATATATATATATATATATATATATATATATTTTCCCCAGTCCTACAAAACATGTGCTTTTATTCCTTCCTATACTTAAATAGTATAGGATGCTTGGCTTAAACCTGTACACTAGAAATGTAAAATTGTTTTCTTGTCTCTAGATGTCACTCTATGCCAAGCAAAAACTAAAAGTGAGTATTGCGTTATTACTATTGTGGTTGTATTATTATTATTATTATTATTATTATTATTATTATTATTATTATTATTATTATTTGATCAATTATACCCAACAAGCCTTCGCTTATCTTGGATCAATGACAGGGTCTGATTATATGATTAATAATACCATACACATGATTCCGCATAGCTGCTGTACTTTTATATTTTCAAAACCTATTATTTTACAAATAAAAAATAATCAGATGTGTTCAATTATTTCCCCACTTCTGTCCGTTTTATATATGATTTATTGGGATTTCAATAGCTCACAAGAAGGGATATTATAGGGGACATAAAGGCCTTATAAGTCCTAAGTGCTTATAGGGGACATAAAGGCGTGTCTTCCGAAAAAAGAATACCAATCATATCTTTCCAAATTACGAAGATCCGAAGGATGAATCAATCGCTGTAGTCTGGGCGGAAATCGTTGGTAAACACCATGCGCCGGCAGGAACAGTCACTGCTCGAGTTGCGGGGCGGAGAGCTGGAGCGTAAGCGTAAGCGTGAGCGTGAGCGCGAGCACGAGAGACAGCGAGCGCGAGAACGGACGAGGGAGAGAGAGCGGAGAGACGGTCGTTTGGGGTTAGCGCTTCGCCTTGGGGGGGTGGGGGAGGATAGAGTCACTGCCAGCCCGGCGACGAGGCTGGGCCTGCGGTATCCACAACCCAGGAGATCATGGAGCTCGAGAATATCGTGGCCAACACCGTTCTGCTCAAAGCCAGAGAAGGTAAGCGTTGTGGGAAAGCGGGGGTAAATGATGGGACTGAGAAAGGGCATTTGGGTTGACAGCTCTCAGAACCCCGCCTCGAACATCTAGGAAAGCCTGGGGATTCCCCGAGGAAGCTTAGGCCACACGGAAATCTAGAGACTATGAGAGTACTGGTGGTATTTATTATTATTATTATTATTATTATTATTATTATTATTATTATTATTATAACATATTTTCAAGCGTAAAGGGATTACAGTATTTAACAGTCCTTACTCTAGGGGTGGGCTATACTGCTGTTATTATAACCCAGAAGGGCTATTGACTAAGTGATCTGTGACTGTCAGGATGCATCTGTAGGCATTTTGTTGGCTCTTTTATAAGTAAAACTATCCCTTCATAGATATTACACGATTCTGCATATATTTATAATATATATATATATATATATATATATATATATATATATATAATGTGTTTTGCTTAACTGCGTATATATGTATGGAGGTGTATATGATTGAATGTGTGAGTGTGTGTATTTATATGTATATGTATATGTATATGTAATGTGTGTGTGTATGTATTTACAACTTTTATGTTAATTACGTTTAGACAATTTAGAAGGTATAGGAACTACATTAATAACCCCGATAATTGCTCATACATAAAAAGCCCCCCAATCCCCGGAATGTATCATGTGCTTGTACGGCCCTGAATCTTACTTAAGATAGAGATCTGTGTTAGGGATGTTAGGTAACATATTTTAGTATACTAGATAAATATAATATTCAGTAGTTGGAAATATTTTGTATATTATGGTTGGTATTAAGCATTTAGTTCACTGACAACAATTTCTGTCTTTTGTCTAATGAGGTTTTTAACAGTTTCCCGATTTATCATTACTGTTATTGCTGTCGTTTTAATGTGAAAATTCATCCTGCTTTATGTGTGTTTACTCACCTTCTGATGTGAGTAGTTTGTGTCAACAACATTAATTTGGAAAGCAGAAATAATACCTTGCCCTTTGATGAACACTTTACAAATGAAGGGACTCTATCCATCTGGCTTTGGTTTGTAAAACTTGGATGCCCAAAACATTTTGTTTTGAGCTTCAAACAAATGTACCATAATTTGCTATAAAGTCAGACTGCTTATTCTCTAAAATGAATCTGATTTATTCTTGAATCCTTCACCGAACTTCAAGATGTTTTGTAAGGACATTTGTTTATTACTCCAAAGTGTTTAGCTCCTTTTGATGTTAGATTAGTGAAGAATATGTATTTATTCCCCCACACTTATTAAACTGGTATTTTTATTAATAAAGTTCAGATAGCTCAAATCATGTGTAGAACTGGTCTAGGTCTAAACATATTTGAAACAATGTTTTGCTTTGGTTCAGGTCCTTCTACTGGTGTGAATAACAGATTGTTTAAAAAAAAAATTAACAGCCTCATAGGCATAACCAGTTTATCTATGTTTCTAGTGATAACAGGCATTATTGCAATCCAGTGTTAAAAAAGAGAAGGGAAATTGCTGTATGAACAGCACATGTTTTGCAGGTTTTACCATAGCCACAGTCTTATGTATAACTCCATTATATGCTTCATTGTTCTTACTGCATACTCTCTGAGTCTCCTGACCATTGGATTGAGTGGCACAGAAATTTACACCAATACTGCAGATTATATGCTTATTCCTTCCACTGTTGTTTACTAGTGTTTTTTTTATTATATATTTAAACCCTTAGCTTTGCTCTATGTTCTCTAATGGTTTGAAAGCAATGTGGTTAATTCAAGTTTTTGATAGTCAGGCTACTGCCTTGCAAAAAACACGGTAAATAGGAAGTATATTTTCCCAGTTTGCATTTCCCAGTTCAGCCAGATATATGATTCTGTGTTACAATCTAGTAAAAGGTAGAAAAGTACCCCACTGTCTCATTTCTAGCTCTAATGGAGGAACTGCAAAAAATGGAAAGCTGACTAGAAAGTGAAATGACCTTTGAAGCATCGGTTTCTCAGTCTCCTGTGCCCTCAAAAAATTAAATGTGCGCAGTTGTATTTTCCTCTTCTCGCATAGTGTTGTCAACAGCATCCATGTTTGCTTCGTTTCTCATTATAGCCAAGAGGATTTACGTTCCCTGATGCCACTTAAATGCAGACACATCATCTTTGTAGTCCTAAGAATTGCTTTAAAGAAAGTACAAAAAGTACTATATTTAAATACAAAAAAACCTTTGCTCTATTTATAATTTTAATCTGCATTCTGCTGTTGTTCTTGAGTATAGTACACTTCTATCATTTACACAAATACTGCCAACTCATCCTGTTATTTTAGCTTGCTCTCATGATTGTAATCATTACTATCAGTTCAGGGATCTCTAAACAGTCTGACTCTGATGAACTTAGTAAAATTTTGACAGTTCTCTTATTAGTGTGTGCAACACCCCCCCGGTGCTGGTCTTTTAAATGCATTTCCACTGCCCTGTTTTTTATTTTATTTTTTCATTCTGCATTTGTTCCATGAAAACACCTTACAGTTTAGAAAAACAAGTGTGAGAACTGCAGTCATGAGTTTTAATGATCTGTTACACACACACACACATTTGTTTGCATATTAAATTGCTGGCTTAGAATTTTTGTATTCTGTGGAGATGGTTTTATAAATAAAGCTATTTTCTATGCTTCTCACCCAAAGCTGTGGTGTCTTGATGTTACATTTAAACATCTTAAGGCAGTGTTGTTCAACTGCAGTCCTTGAAGTCCAGAATGCTTCTGGTTTTCATTCCACCTGAGACCTTAATTGGTTAATTGAGCTAATTATCCCCTTTTCTGAACCAGTTTTAACTGCTTTCCTAGGTCTAGTGCAGGTGATGATTTACAGATTCCTAAAAAACCTAATGGGTTGAGGCCCTTCTGGGACTGGATTTGAACAGCACTGTTTTAACAGGGAATAAAGTCTCCAGTGGCAGCAAAATTTAGCCTATAACTTTAATTGTCCTTCCTAAGAAGACTGTGTAAAACACCTGGCCACCAGTCCAAACTTGATCATCCCATCCATTGTTGATTCTGTCTTCTGTCACTATGGAACTGCCTGTAAGAGTTTCACAGAGTTTTCCTTAAGGCACCATCCTTCAAATCCACTCCACAGACCAGCAGGCTTGATAGGTCTCTTAAAATCCTACAGGATTGGACATTTCTTTATATCCCCACCTGTGCAGCACCTAGAAAGAAACGATGATTGGTTTAGCAAATAAACGTTTCAGTGAACTAAGTGAGAGTGGAGGGGCAACAAAAAAGCTGTGACCATCATGTTAAAATCTGCAATAGACCTTTGAAAAGGGCTTAAACTGGCTAAGGCTGAAATAACATTTGAAGCCACCAAGCCCAACAGGCTTAGATTTCAACCTCTCTGCCTCCTGTTTGACAAGACAAGTTGACTCTTACATACAAACCCCTGAGTGGACCGTGCCTGTGAAATAAGATCAATCCAGTATACAGGAAATGGGTTTAAAAAGTCCAACAAACCATGCCAGGTTTAGTTGATCAGAGTTTGTCTCAGTGATGCTCAGGCAAACAGAGCTTAGCTGTATGCTCCTGTTTTTCCAGGCCTTTTCTTTGTTTGCAGGTAACTTGCTGTGTTGAAATAGGGGATGTATTTTTAAGGAAACCGAAAAAAATAGACTGTATTAACACATCTACTTGTATTACTTTAGCGCATCACCAGTATTGGTATAGCCACCTGCATAAATACAGATTGTTGTTTTTGTTGTTGCACATACAATTTACAGTACATTTGAAAGTACTTTTTTGTTATTCAGCAATGGGTATTTACTGTCAACCTTAAAAAGATTTGAGCATGCTTTATTTTGACATCATCTTAATCCACATTTTAAATAATCTAAAAGGAATAAAAATATTAAAAATACAATAATTTAACTTTTATTCTTCTATTGTTTTTTTTGTTTTTTTGCATTCATAGGCATGCAAATCTTTTATGCTGGCTTGTGCAACATTAAACATAATTGTATACTTTCCATTGAGATACTGACAAGTCATTCTGCCGAGCCCAGTGGTTCTGAAGAATCTTTTATAATGGAGCTGATCAGGGGCTTACAAAATAGTACACTACAGTAGTAGACCCCAATGCATTGAGCCCTGTGTGGTCGATGCCACTGGAAGGACACTGTTTTGTGTTGTGTGACCCATCACTGTTTTTGATTAAAGCAGACGATTTAGGATTTGCATTTCTTTTATTGATGAACCTCTGCACACAAGCACTGTCATGATGCTACGGTCACAGACCACTATTTGTGTTGCAAATTTGAGTCTGTGCTGCAATACATTGTTTTCCAGTGAGCTATAGGTTTTGTTTGTCTGGTAGGTTATTTTAGTTTTCCATTTCTACTTTTATTCCTGGTAAAGCCAACCACCCCCACCCTTCTCCACTCTGCTTCGTTTGTTGTAACGGAAGTCACTCTGTTTGTAATGTTGGCAATGAACTCCAAAGAACAGAGAGCCATTATTGACTCTGAATGGATGGTCTTCTGTATTCAGCTTAATGGTGTGGGGATGTGCTCTCTGAGAGACTGGTACAACACTTGACATTTATTGACTTCTGAGGTAGCCAGCCATTAGATCCACAATTATAACTTACAAAGCAGTTGGTAAAATCAAAATACTGGGACAGGAATATATTTTGACTTACTAATGATTAATGACCACTAGCATTGGAGGGTGGAGGGTGGAGGGTGGAGGGTGGAGGGCAGGGGATGGACCACCATAAGTACAGATAGAAATGTTCAAGTTTTAAGAAGGCTAGTTAAATGATAAACATTTTTTTTAAACCAATTTAAAATACAAAAATTATCTCCCTCATTTAATTTGTTTCAGTTGTAATCTACCAAAATTGAAAGTGAATGCACATAAAAAGACAAACTCATAAACATAATAATCAAGCAAAAAAAAAAACAACCTATGTATAGCTTTGTGAAATTCATCCTCTGGTTAATTTGTGTTGGTTAAATATTACTTGCTATCAGTAGAAATCGTACAAATAGCATAAGAAAAAAAAATATTTCTTTTGGGGTGTTTTTGTTTGTTCTAGTGGAGTTATTGCTCTTACTTTTGTTATGGATTTAACAGGAGTTCTGGAGAGACCTTATCTTTTGGTTACCATTCCAACTGAGCTTTCATTTACCTAATTGATATCTTAATTGAAGTCCTTACAGGCTTAATCGGGGCCTTGTTAAATCGTTTTCAGCTAAATACACACATTTCACACAGCAAATTAAGGCATCAATCAAGCAACAAAGAGTTGAAGTGGAAAGAAAAGTGAAAGGGGGTCCTAAAGGCACTCTGACCTTTTTATGATGCTTATGAGTTTAGTTTAAATCTAACGCACAGCTACAGACCGGAAACAAAACATTTGCTCAAAAAAACGTATGAAGAAACAAAAACAGAAGGAACGATTGCGCTAGGGTGTAGTGGGTAAAAGTGAGTAATCATCAGATGGCTTTTTTTTTTTTTATAACAATGTTACAGTAGTATAGCGTCAATGGTTTTGAAATCACCTGGAACCTGGTTGGCATCACTCATCCTTGTCTTTCTTGATTTCTCCTCTTGTTTGGTTGACAGGAGGTGGTGGGAACCGAAAAGGAAAGAGTAAGAAATGGAAGCAAATGCTGCAGTTTCCCCACATCAGTCTATGTGAGGAGCTTCGCCAAACCACAGGTAAGATTGAATACGACTTTCCAAAGAGAAATTAGGTCGGTGCTGGTGCTTTCTTTTCTTTTCTTTTTTTTTTGTTCTGCCACCACTCATTATAAGCTTCCAGAATCTCTAGTGCAATACTTTGTGTGGTTATTGAGATAATTAACCCCATAATAGTGTGTAGTTAACCAGCATCGCATGGAGTTCGTCACAACAGATAGTACAACACATGAAAAATAACGGGTGCCTGTCATATGCGCAAGAGCTTATGTGAGGTGCCAGTTTCTATTTCACAATTCTTAATCAAGTGCTGGCTTGCGTCCTGTGGTAAGTTCGTGATAATGCACTGTTAGGTTTTCTGACTTCTCCTTTTTACATAGTTATCTACACCCACACAGAGTGGAGGAGGGGGAACTATGATCGTTTTGTCTGTATTTGTAAACACTTGGAGATCAGGGCTGTTTCCTTCTGGAGCTGTGGACACAGTCCGTAATACCATTTTGCCCTTACCTGATCAAACGCAAGTTAGATGTTGCATTTTTTATCACTGGCTTGTAGCGACCACGGAGGAAGCTGTGGGTGAAGGAGGAAGGGGAAGCTGCTGCCTCTCTCAGATTGGAGCATGGTGCAGGTGCAGTGCTAGGCCCGTTTGGTGTGCATTTCCCCAAAGACAATGTCCTTCACTGATCTTCTTGTTTAAATCAAGAACAAAAAATCAAGGCTTCATACAATAGAGCCCGCTAGAAACCAAGATATCTGTATTGAAATTCCAATTAAACAGAAAATACAACTCAATACTTTGTCGCCATGAGCTTCAGTGTGACAATGATTGCCCTTACAGTGTATATTAAATCCACTGTGAATATGTCAGATCACTGGGCTCCTAAGCTGGTAGCAGAACAGCTTTTCATGTCTGAGTGCATTTTCTGTCTGTGATGATACTGACAGGGATTACAAGCTCGCATAAGACATCAAATGGGGCTCTCTGTCCGTCAGCCCATAAAAAGTACCCGACCTTACTTAGCCCAGACTAGCTGTTCCCCTAGACTAGAGCAATGGTTCGTAACCCTAGCCCTGGGGGCACACTCTTAATTTTTTTTTTTTATTATTTTCAGCTGTGCTGTCACTGAAATTGAAATCATAATTGATCAAATTTGCTTAGCTTAACTTTTTACACAATTACTTTTCTACAATAACTTTGGGAGACTTAATCTGCCTTATATCATTTTATATTGGTTTTGACAAACATCAGTAGGACAGGGTTGAGAACCACTGCCCTGGAGCCAGCATTGCACTTGTTGGCAATCAACAGGCAAAATATGCGTTTATCACAGTAAAAGATCTGGAATGTGATTCGGGAGAGTATGCTAATCTCTGCATCAAATGTATTAAAAAAAAACCTGCAAGACAATCAGTGCTGTTCATAAATGGTATGCACTTTGGTACGCCATTGGTGGTAGCCTTCCTGTAGGTCATGTTCCAAGACACTGAAAGCCAATCTTTCAAATCCAGGCCTTGACAGCCACAATGCAGCAGGTTTTAAATGTATTCAGTTTAGCAGAGTTTAAGTTGGGTAAATACATTTGTTATTTTATAACTAAGTAAGAGCACGGTTGGAATTAAAACAAGAAGCCTTGGAAAGTCTAGATTTAAACAACATTAATGTAAGGAATACTGTGGGACCAGGAATCATGTCTTAAACAGGGAGGATAAATGGCTTCCAAAAAGCTTTCAGCAGCAAAGGGGCTCTGTTCTCCATCAGATTCATAAACAATGTCAGATAATGGGCAGTGCCTCTTTAGGCAACAGTAAACACCTTGGTTACAAAATCTTACCGCTCATGATGATTCTGCCTTAGACTAACCTTAAATGAGGATGACTCCATTATCTTCCAATTCCGCGTCTGATAGAGACTTTCCATTTGTAGTAATTGCTATTTCATTTTGGGGGCTTTTGTTGTTCTGCTGTGCTATGGTGACCACCTGATGCAGAATAAAAAGAAAGAGTGGAGGGGGGAATATGTTCCCTGGATCCTAGGATATTATGATCTAAGTTCATTTCAAAGGAGCATTATGGAGAATGACTTTTCATTCAAACAGATCTTTTTTGTTTTGTGTGCCCCCCTCAAAATTACAATACTATGGTAGTTTCCTGTAGCTGATAAAATAATGTAAATGTGATTTTATAAATCTGTTTTTGTTTCTCAGAATCTTTCCTCAAATAAGGAAATGGATACTGTTAAGATGTTGAGTGAATAATTTTTCATAGACCATTTCTGCTTAAAAATCTGAAGCTCTGTTGAAAATCTAAAATGGCCTGTTTTGTATTCCAGGCTTAATGGAATATTAAGCCTGGAATTATATTCTCTTAACTTAACTCTCCCTAATTGGTTTTAGTTTGATTTTGCATATTCCAATCTTAGGACACTTGTTTTCAATAAATGGATGAGGGGAAGCATAGGAATATGTAAAAATGAAAATAAAATGTAAATAAATAGTGTAAATTAGCAAATTTTAAAACTTTGCATGTAGCAGTAAATCATGAAATGCAAAACAAAAATACACAACTTTGAAATGTAAAATAATGCTGGTGTTTCTTGGCTCTAGACCTGCTTGTAATTGCTTGAGAATGAATAGCTGTTGTTGAGGCGTGGCAGTAGAGGAAGGAAGGTTGCTGTTTCATTCCTGATTGCTGAAGTGTTTTCCAAAGACAGTCCAGATGTATTCCTGGTCTCAAAGGAATGCCAAACACAAGACGGGTTAAAGGTATTTGGAGCATTCATGAGACAATAAAGTTCCCTTTTGATTGGTTCAATCCACAAATATAGGCTCAAGAAGCAGTTGAGTGGCTGAAATAGCAGAAAACTATGGATGCGTTCACAAAACCACAACCCTAACAGTTCCCCAAAATCAGTAACAAATATTTATGCCGTCTTTTCAGCAGACAGTCAATTATGTTATTGCACAAATCAGTAACGCTTGCTACATCCGGTTAGCCTGTATTAAACATAATTAAAATATACATTGATAGAAAAACACATCACAAGTACAAATTTAGTTCAAAACAAACGTTCCCAACTAATGTTTTACCAAATGTTCGCTCGACAACTTAGGGAAACTGATAATTTATACACGTGATGCAAATCCCTGTGAGTTACACAAAAATTAGATGTTAACTGTCTGTACAAAGCATAACAACAACAACAACAACAACAACAACTCAACCAAATGCAAAAATAATGAGTGAGTGGAGTGAATCTAGTCATGACACAAGTATCAATAAAGAAGAAATGTTTGAAGAGGCCCTAAGAACTGGATTATTTTCACAATCACCTTTTCATGTTTATCCCTTCCTGAATCTAGTATTAAATGGAAAAAATGCAAGTGGAATTCATTCAAGTATTCAGAATCTTCATAGGTACTGGAAAGGTTAACACAAAGCTCCCTTTCATGTTCAACAATGAAATGAGCAACAAAGGACACGGGTGGTCATTTAAGGAATTCACAAAAGAAGATAACTGAAGCTGACTACAGAAATTCAACGGTTACTGTAAAATTAAGGTATGGTGTAGTATTTATGACTGCAACTTTTTTTTTTTTTTTTTTTTAGAACATATGAAAGTTTACAAACGAGAGGGGGCCATTCGACCCATCGTGCTCGTTTGGTGTTCATTAATATCTAAGTGATCCAAGGATCCTATCCAGTCTATTTTTAAATGTTCCCAAACTTTCAGCTTCTACCACATCGCTGGGTAGTTTATTCCAGATTGTGACTACTCTCTGTGTAAAGAAAGTGTCTCCTGTTTTCTGTTTTGAATGCCTTGAAGCCCAATTTCCATTTGTGTCCCTGGGTGCGTGTGTCCCTGCTGATCTGGAAAAGCTCCTCTGGTTTGATGTGGTCAATGCCTTTCATGATTTTGAAGACTTGGATCAAGTCCCCACGTACTCTCCTCTGTTCCAGGGTGAAAAGGTTCAGTTCCCTCAGTCTCTCCGAGTAGGACTTTCCCTTCAGACCTGGAATAAGTCTGGTTGCTCTCCTCTGAACTGCCTCTAAAGCAGCAATATCCTTTTTGAAGTGTGGTGCCCAGAACTGTACACAGTATTCCAGATGAGGTCTAACTAGCGCATTGTACAGTCTTAACATTTACTTCCCTTATTTTAAATTCTACACTTTTGACAATATACCCTAGCATTCTGTTTGCCTTTTTTTATTGCTTCCCCACATTGCTTGGATGGAGAAAGACCTAGGAGTCTATGTGGACTCCTCACTTTCTCATGTGTTACTTCATCTAGATCTGTACCTCCCATAGTGTAATTATAGTGGACATTTTTGTTACCTGCATGTATTACCTTGCACTTGTCCATATTGAATTTCATTTGCCAGGTGTCAGCCCACAACTGAATATTATCTAAGTCCCTCTGAATAGCCTGTGCTGCCAAGATTGCTGAGCCACATATTTTAGTATCATCTGCAAATTTGACAAGTTTGCTAACTATCCCAGAGTCCAGATCATTAATATAGATTAGAAAAAGCAAAGGCCCTAGTACTGATCCCTGTGGAACTCCACTAACAACCTCACTCCAGTTAGAAGCGACTCCTCTAATCGACACCCTCTGCTTCCTATACATCAACCAGTTCATAATCCATCTACTTCCATTACCCTGAATGCCTACAGCTTCCAATTTGAGGATCAGTCTTTGGTGTGGCACCTTATCAAAAGCTTTTTGGAAATCTAAGTATATCATATCATATGCTTTCACGTGATCTGCAGTTGCATGTTCAATTTTTTTAAATAAATTAGTAAGACATGATCTGCTTCATCTAAACCCATGTTGACTAT
Source organism: Amia ocellicauda (assembly GCF_036373705.1). Taxonomy (NCBI): domain Eukaryota; kingdom Metazoa; phylum Chordata; class Actinopteri; order Amiiformes; family Amiidae; genus Amia; species Amia ocellicauda. The sequence continues at coordinate 4,848,563 of NC_089860.1, forward strand.
CTCCAAGAATATGGTTTTCATTGAGATGCTCCTCTATTTTCTGTCTAATCATTTTTTCCAACATTTTACAGGTGATGCAGGTGAGACTGATTGGTCTGTAATTTCCTGGCTCAGTTTTGTCCCCTTTCTTGTGGATTGGTATGACATTTGCTGTCTTCCAGTCAGTTGGCACATCCCCTGTTCTAAGTGTCATTTGGAATAATAGAGTCAGTGGCCTATAAATAATTTCCCTAATTTCTTTAAGTACTGTTGGAAATATCCCATCTGGCCCAGGTGATTTGTTTGTTTTTAATTCTGTTAGTCCCTTTAGTACCTCCTCCTCATTTATCCTGATCTCTCTTAGGGTTTGACTGGACTGATTGTCAACATGTGGCATGTCATCTGTTTTTTCTTTTGTAAAAACCTCTGTGAAATACTCATTTAGAATATTTGCCACATCTTGTTCATTTTCCAAGATACCTCCATTTTTGCCCTTTATCTGTTTCACCTCCTCCTTTATTGACCGCTGTTGTAATATTGAAAAAAGCTCTTTGCATTGGTTTTAGCTCCAAGAGCTCTGTTTCTTTCTATTTCCCTCTTTGCTTTCCTGATTCCTTTCTTAAGATCTCTTTGCAGCTCAACATATTCTATGTATTTTGTGTCATCACCATCCCTTTTTTATGCGCTATACAACGTTTTCTTCCTCTTTATATTTTTTTTGCATACCTCTATTAAACCATTTTGGCCAGTGTTTTTTGTTCCTCAATTTGCTAAGTTTTGGTACAAATTGCTCCTGAGTCTCAAGTAGTGTATTCTTAAAATATACCCATCCATTTTCAACTAACTCTGTATCCAGTGTGCTCCAGTCTACCTCTTCTAAGTGCCGTCTCATACCTTCAAGGTTTGCTTTTCTAAAATTGTAGACCATTGTTTTAGACTTTGGACCTTGTTTTTTGAAAGATAGCCTCAAAGCTAACCATATTGTGATCACAATTTGCCATTGGTTCTCTAACTACTGTCCCCCTGACTCTATTTTGGTCATTTGAAAAGATCAAGTCAATACATGCACTGGTTGGTTCCTAGACAAATTGAGTTAGAAAGCAGTCATTTACCATCTCAACCATTTCTATTTCTGCTTCTGTAGTCCCCACTGGGCTTTCCCAGTCTAAGTTTGGGAAATTGAAATCCCCCATTTTAACAGCCACATCCTTGCTACATGCAGTCCTGATTACACTGTACAATGCAGCATCTTTCTGAATATCTGAGGTTGGTGGCCTGTAACACACTCCTACCGCTAATCCTCCAGATCTCTTGTTCAAAAGTTTCACCCACAAAGATTCTGTTCCGTTACTGGGATCTAATACAAGTTCTTCTGCCTCAATGTCATTTTTCACATATAATGCTACCCCACCCCCTCTTCGATTTTGCCTGTCTCTCCTAAACTGTGTGTATCCTTCTAACTTGTATTCATCCCCATCATTTTCTGTAAGCCATGTTTCTGTCACTCCTACAACATCATAGTCACATGCCAGCACTGTGGCTTCCAAGTCTAACATCTTGTTCCTTATACTCCTGGCATTGAAGTACAAACATTTCAGGACTTTCCTACTGGCAGTTTCCCTTGGTTTTCTTTCCTTAGTGGAACATCTCCCATTGTCAGAGCTCCCTGCCCCCCTGGTTCCTAGTTTAAATGATTCTCAATTTCACTGCACATACACTCTCCCAATGCATTAGCGCCCCTTCTGTTTAGATGTAGACCGTCCGGTTTGTACAGGTCCCATCTATCCCAGAAGAAAGACCAATGCTCCATAAACCTAAACCCCTTTTCCCTACACCAAGCTTTCAACCACTTGTTAAACTTTCTAATCTCTGCCTGTCTCCCTGGCCTGGCACGTGGTACCGGAAGTATTTCAGAGAAAACTACCGTGGAGGTTCTGCTCTTTAGTTTTGTTCCTAACTCTTTAAATTTGTCTTGCAGAACCTCTGTCCTACCTTTTCCTATTTCATTGGTTCCAATGTGGACCATGACTATAACTATATAACTATATAACTACCTCCTTCTTCTGGGGGGGGGTGGGCACCATGGTGCCCATTACCCTCTGAGCTGTCACTGTCCAACTCGGTGTCCAGCAGTTGGAACCTGTTGGGCAATTCAAGCTCTTGGGGTGTCTCTAGGGGTTGTGCACGCCCTTTTCTGCGGTTACGACCTACTGTAGCCCAGCAGTTCTCTACGCTGTCCTGCTCTAAGGTCTCAACTCTCCTAGGTTTTGGCGTGCACACCTCTCTCATGGGCTGATTGACCAATTATTCTATATCCCTAATACAGCGCAGATCGACAAGCTGAGCCTCAAGATCATGAACCTTGATCTCTAGGATTTCAACCTGCCGACAATGTTCACAAATGGAGCCTTCTTGGTTGAGTTCATCCTGGAAGGCAATCATTCTGCAAACCTGACACTGTAGTGGCCACATGCTTCTAAATGTTACTCTTTTTTTGTTTGTTTCTTTATACTTCTCTTGGTTCCTGCTGCTAGTCAACTGCCTAACTTTTGTCAGCGAGAAACCGCACAGCTCTTTCTCAACAGCTGCTTTAAGTAGCTTTTGTCTACCTACCCCCAATTCACACCTAACTGGCCCCACCTGGCTCCTCCTGCAACAGAATTCCTGCTAGTCCTAGACAGAAACTCCCTTCTACAACCGGTTTACTTTCACCAACTCAGCAACTGAACTGAATTGACTTCAATTTAGGCAAACTACAGACAATGCTAACATCAATTTAAGGCAAACTTAAAACAAAATGAGCAATGCTAAGACTATTCTGAAACTAGTCAAACAACAAGTATGAATATTTTTTTGTATGAAGATGTTACATTCTTTAGAGTTCCAACATGTTTTTAGTGTTGAAAAACACACTAGTCTAAAAGTGTATTAAACTTTTAACACCACACACTTCCAAATGCGTTCCTAAATTTAAATTTGCCTACTGCTGCATTTTCAGAAATCAAACAACTATAACTTACACCCATAAGCTTAGAAGATGATAAAAATTAGACCCTCAATGTGGGTTATATATTGAGAGAGCATGCCGTTCTTGGAATATATTGAATTGTATTATAACACTAACTGGATTCTCATGTGAACTTGAAAATGTGGCATGTTCAGAAAACCAGTTCCCTGAGTAAGTCTTGATGTTCTCTAATATGTAACACTTTCTTTCACATCAGTCAGACACAGAAAATGCAATTGATTTTACAGCCATTTGCCCAATTGTTGTCCACCCCCCCCCTACCCCCGTTTCCCCTTTATTTGCCGGTAAACCCAATTATGAAAAGCATTAATTGGGGGGCACCATATCTATTTATAGAGTTCAATTATACACTTAAACCAGATCTGGGAAAATCAGAGAACAAGTGATCTTTTGCAGTTTCCCCCTCCAACAAATCTTGTGAGAGAGGTCTATTTCTGGAGGAAAGTAGCAGTTGTAGTGAGAAAACTGAGAACCAAAACTCCAACTACTGCACTTTCACTCCATCTAGTACACAGTAGCCAAGATTCTGCACAACACACTTTGTTTAACAATAAGTACGCAGAGCAGGAGATGTATTTTACAGTAAATGCAATTTTATTTAAGCTTCAAAAACATTGGCCAGGCTGTATTGGAATTCCAGTATTACTGCAACTGCAAGGTGCTATTACAGTCCTCTAGAGAAATGAGTATGAATCTGCAGATCTGTAACTGGCTGTGTATTTTAGTTTATGTATGTAATGTATGTATGTGTGTGTGTGTGTATGTATGTATGTATGTATGTATGTATGTTAAAAGCTTCTGTGTCTGTTAGGATCTCCTCAGAAGGCAGATACAGAAATAAGGAGCTTGCACTTTTGGCATTTTAGCCTTTAGAGTGCTACAGGAGAGTGCATTAACTGAGGATGAAATCTGCCTTCAAGTTGCCCAGTGTCTGAACAATGCATGTGGAATTAATGGCAGCTAGATTGAGACTACTTAGTTACTCATTGGATTGTGGCAGGTAGACATGGGTTAAATAACTAACATCATTTGAACTTGATTTCAATATTTTAGGCTGCACAAAGCATTTAACTATTGTTTTACTTTCCTGAAAATAAGTGACATGTTTGTGTCCATTGAGAAATAACAATATTTGTTGGTCTATGGTGATGTATGCTGTCTGAAAATACAGATTTCAAAGTGTGCTGTACTGTCCCCATGTGCTATTTTGAAACTGAACAAGCAAGGATTCATCAACAAATATCAAGTATCAATGAATATCAATATCTACACTGAGTGGCCATTTTATTAAGCACACCAAGTGTCTCCCCCTTTTGCCTTCAGAACAAACACCTTGCTACAGTGTATTGAAAGCAGGCCACAGGGCTGCTGGCCCATGTCAACTTCATTGCTTCCCATAGTTGTTGCAAATTGGCTGCTGGTGGATCTCTACTCTGAATAGTTTGTTCCATCTTAACCAACAGATGCTCAATTGGATTGATATCAGGTGACTGGGCTGATTTCACTGTCATGTTCCCAGTAAGCTGATTTCACTGTTACAGAACCATTCCTGGACAATCCTATCCTTGTGGCCTTTAGCACTATCCTGAAGGATGCACCTGATCTGCAATAATGTGTGTATCATGGAAAGGGGAGGTGTACCTAATAATTTGGACACTTGGTGTATAGTGAGATCTGATGCGTATCAAACTGGTAAGGATTAACAGCCATATACTTTACAGTTTTTAAAAGGAGTCTTTTCAGGGCCCTCGTAAATGCACATTTACTTATGTGGGATTTTTCTGTTTTAATTGCTGTTGTTATTTAACATTAGAACCCTATCGAAGATAAATATGATTACACAAAGTAATGGATAATACAATTATGCATTTATTAACTTCTAAAAATTGGAGTAGGCAAATATTTCATAAGTCTTTATATTTCACATGAGATGAAATACCTGAAAATAAGCTTAAATAAAAAGCTTAAACTTGATCAATAGGTAACTTATCTGTTTCTGTGGGTGCTCTATAGAACACATATTGAGCATGTTTTGCAGATTTTAAGATGTCCCATCTGCACCCCCTCCCACACCCCCCTGCTCCTCGGCCTCCTTTGGTTAAAAGCACTTAGTTGATATTGTCTTGCCTTGTTGTTCAAAGACTGTTTGGACAGAACAGTATTGAGATTGTGACTTCAGGAAACCCACAACTTCCGTGTTTACTGAAGAAATACAGCGAGAGAGAGACTGCCTCCCAAACACTAAGAAGAACACTGAACACTCCGTGTTTCCTTTTCTCAAGTCAGTTTGATAGTTTATTGGTGCGTCAGGGTTTTCGACCTGGCCCGTGAGTGCTCTTTGCTCCTAGTGTACAGTAGCTCTGTAAGTCCCCCTCTGCCCGAGTAGTTATGCACAGTTTTTGTTTTTTGACAAATATTTTGGAAAATAACCAACAGAAAAGGTAAAGGTCAGAATAGTGTCAGATTAGATAGTAGTTAGCATCTACTCTTTAGCAGAGATTAAGGATGCGAAGAGAATTTCAGTCCATCAGAGTAATTTAGGAAGGGTTGCCAGGCCACATAAAACCCATTAGTGGAGCCTCTGGTTGTGTATTTTATTTTTTCAAGTTTTAGATGTTGCATTATATCCTTGATCCAGTGGGCAAAGGAGGGCGGTGCAGGATGCCTCCAGTTAAGCAAAACGAGATGCCTTGCAAGCAGTGTGGAAAAGGCCAGCTTGAGTTTTAGACAAAGGAATATCATTGGGTTTTACTCCAAAGAGTGCCGTAAGGGGAGAGGGGACAAGTTTAAATCCTATAATATGGGAGAGTGAAGTAAAAACAGAGGACCAGTATGAAACCAGCTTAGGATATGTCCAGTACATATGAATAAGAGTGGCAGGGGCAGAGTGGCATTTATCACAAGTTGGGTCCAAATCTGGATATAGTTTTGATAATTTGACTTTTGATAGGTGGATCCGATGTAGGATTTTGAATTGTATCAAACAGAATAGATTCCCAGTTGCTATCTGATATGTCTGTTCAAAATCTTGTTCCCAAAGAGTTTTTAGGGTCGCAAGTGAGGGGAAATTAATTAAGCCTTTGCAACTTGGGTTTAACTCTTAAGTCTATAGAAGATTTCGAGGGTAATGACGGAAACCGGGCCATTTTTTTTCTGTGCAAAATCTCTGACTTGTAAGTAGCGGAAGAAGTGTGTGCGTGGCAAGTTATATTTTTGGGACAGCATGTCAAATGAGGCGAAAGTATTGTCGATATACAAATCTGCAATGGTTCTAATACCCGTCTCCAGCCATGTGCAAAAGGCAAAGTCCTCAAATGAAGGCGGAAATAAATGATTTGCCTGAATGGGACTGCATAGAGAAAGCGATTGTAAACCAAATTGTAATCTAAATTGTTTCCAAATCTTAAGTGATTGAATGACTATAGGATTAGAACTGAAGCGATTGATAGAAAAAGTTATAGAGGAGCTAAGCAGAGCAGACAAATGAGTGCATTGACACGACATTGCCTCCATTTGTACCCATGCTGGATTGCCTTCTTTAGCCATGTGAAGCCATAGCGACATACTACGAATATTGGCCGACCAATAGTAAAATTTAAAGTTTGGCAGTGCCAAACCACCCTAGGTGCTTAGGCCTTTGTAGAAAGGCTTTATGAATCCAGGGTACCTTTTTGTCCCAGATAAAGGAGGAAGTAATCTGGTCCACTGTCCATTATTGGGAATAATCATTGGAATGGATTGAAATAAATATAAAAATTTAGGTAGAGTATTAATTTTTACAGTGTTTATGTAACCAATCAGAGAGAGATGTAAACTAGACCAGCGTGTAAAATCCTGTTTCATGTGCGCTAGTAAAGGGTTCAAGTTAGATTTGAAAAGATCCCCAAAAGATCGAGTGACCAAGATATTTGAAATATTTGTAACAGTTTGAAGCGTCCTTGAAGGGAAAAGAAGTCAGTGGGTAATTCTTGGCCGCCAAATTAATAAGACAAATTTCACTTTTTTGTATGTTAAATTTAAAACCTGAAAATGTACCGAATTCTTCCAGAATAGAGAGAATGTGTGGAAGGGAGGAGGTGGGATCGGAGACGTAGAGAAGCAGGTCATCCGCATAAAGAGAGATTCTCTGCTCCACCCCTCCCCCCCCCCCGGACCACCCCCTGTATATCTCCACTGCACCGTAAAGAAATTGCAAGGGGTTCTATAGCAATAGCAAAAAGAAGGGGTGAGAGAGGGCAGAGTACCTCGTTGAAGTGAGAAGAATGTAGAATTAGTCTGATGCTACGGGAGATGAGTACAAATAGCTTTATCCAGTTGATAAAATTTGAACCAAATCCAAATTTATGAAGAGCGCCAAATAAATAGTCCCATTCCACCCGGTCAAAGGCCTTTTCTGCATCCATTGATACAAGAACCTCAGGTAGTTGTAGTTGAGTTTGTATAGATAATATTGAACAAACGTCTTAAATTAAAGAAAGAATGTCTGCCCTGTACGAAGCCTGTCTGGTCAGAAGAGATAATAGATGGTAGACAACTTTTGAGACAGTGTGCCAGAACTTTAGCCAGAATCACAATTTAAAAGAGAAATAGGGCGATATGATCCACAATTTAGGTTTTTTTTATCTTTCTTTAGCAAAAGAGACATTGATGCTTGACATAGTGTTGGGGGTAGGGTTTTGGAAGCATAACACTCTGAAAACAGAGACAGCAGTAAGGGCGAAAGTTGGGATGAGAATTTCTTATAAAATTCTATTGGAAACCCATCAGGTCCTGGTGCCTGATTGCTTTTGCATTGATTTCATTGCTTTTAAAATTTCATCCTGGGAGAGGGATTTGTCTAACACAACTTTCAAATCATTATTAATAGATGGAACATCAATATTATTGAAAAAATTACAAACCAAAGAAGTATCTGAAATAGTCTCTGAGGTGTACAGGGTCGAGTGAAATAGTTTAAATTGATCATTGATATCTTGGTGATTCATGGTAGTGGACCCTGTTGAGGTAGATATTTTTGTGATCAGTTAGGAGGAAACAGATTGATGGAGCTGGTGGGCCAGGAGTTTATTTGCTTTTTCACAATGTTCATAAGCTGCACATCGGGATTTAAGTATAAGCTTTTCTGTTTGTCTAGTAGAAAGAAGATCAAACTCGGTTTGCAAGGCTATTCGAGCTTTATATAACTCAGCAGTAGGCGCGTTAGAATATTGCTGGTTGATCAAACTGATCAGTCAGTTGGGAAAGTCTCATATTGTTTTTCTTGTTAAGTTGAGTGGTGTAGGATATTATCTGTCCGCGTAAATAAGCCTTCATACTCTCCCAAATCGTAGCAAAGGAGATACCCGGTGTAGTATTTATTTCTATAAATGTATCTATTTGTGAAGAAATGAATTTAGTGAAATCAGGGTCTGCCAGAATTAAGATGCCAAGGAGGACGAGAAATAGCCTGATTAGGTAACCTTAATTCTAAAATTAAAGGGGCATGATTGGATATTACAAAACTATTATATGCACAGGACTGAATTGAAGGGAGCAACCTGTTATCAAGAAAAAAGTAGTCAATACGGGAGTAAGTGTGGTGTACAGGTGAGAAAAATGAATATTGTCTTGCTGATGGATAAAGAAAGCGCCATGGATCTGACATTCCATGTGTGTCAAGAAAGGTTCTAATGGCTAGAGCAGATTTGAAAATGAAACAGATTTTGTAGATGAGCGATCTAGAGATGGATTGAGAAGCAGGTGATGGGAATCTAAATCAGATATTGAAAAAAAGAAATTGATGGTCATCCCAATTGGGCGCATAAACATTAGCTAAAATCAATGGACAATTAAAGAGTGTGCCTTTCACTATAACATAACGGCCATTAGGGTCAGCAGTAACTGTGGAAGGGATGAAAGGAACATTTTTGTGAATTAAGATTGCTGCACCTCTTACCTTACTATGAAAATTGGAATGAAACATCTGCCCCACCCAGCCTCTCCGAATGCGAAAGTGATCAGATGTACGTAAATGGGTTTCTTGCAAGAAAGCAATGCCCACTCCCAAATACTTCAGATGAGAGAGAACCTTGCCTCTTTTAACCGGGTGGATTAATCCTTTAACATTCCAACTGATGAAATTAACTGGGCTCCCTCCCTGTGTATGTTTTTTATTAGTTGACATAGTAATAGAAAGGGGACATATGTGAATGGAACCAATATAGAGTAACCAAGGCAAACCCAAGAGCAAACAGGTTTGGACCAGAACTCTCCTCTGCATACAATATAACAATGGCTGACCTAGAAAGAAAAAAAAAACTTGTAAAAAGACTATACACCTGTCGGCATAGTGTATCTGCAAGGAGCAGCCCACATTGTGACCGCATGCATTTAGGTATCCCATAAACAAGTTAAGAGTAAAGCTCGTTAAATTCTACGTGAAAACTACAAACGTAAGCAAGGACAGAGTAAGAGAGTAAGTTAAGTCAAATAAGTAAGTCAACTACTGTATTATAATAAGCTATATTATAGAGTAGGCATACTAAAAGTATACATCCATTATCTAAGGTAGATGTACTCTCGTAACAAATACAGTATGCACATATCATGCTATTAAACCAGCTGACAAAGTTTTAATCAACATTAAAATGTAAAAGAGAACGTTTTAACTATAAAGCTAAACCTGCCACAAGTCATAACAATTCTGTGGATATAGAAACATAGGAATAACAAAGAGAGAATGGTTTCAATAGAATAATAAATAATATAGATGAATATACATCAAATAAACAAAATATCAATGTATTGTGGTGGCTTTTCAGGAGAAAGCGAAATTACTTAAAATAAAGTTAAAAAAAAAAAAATCTAGTTCATATAGTCAAGGTCAGTTACATTGCGAGACCATGAGTTAAAGGAAACAAAAGTGTATATACATATGCATATTAGAAATACACACACATATATAAAAAAAAAGTTATTAAAAAAAGTGCTTTAAAAGGGACCGTGCTTCATCTCCACCTTGTAGCTGTCATAAATGAATTCTTCATCACTGTCCATGGCAATAACGCAACAGCGAAAATGTGTAATGTTGAGAGGAAGATGCCTCTCCCTCCCTTGGTCACAAATGTATACATATGCACGTATACATACAGATACAGTTAGGGGAAAAAAGTATTTGATTTTGATTTTGTACGTTTGCCCACTGACAAAGAAATGATCATGATAATATACAGTAATGCTACCAGCAGTAGTAGTCATATTATTTTTATTATCAACTACCTTCTCTGCATAATTGCAGAACAAGAAAGCGGCAATCAAATGCTGAGTCATCGTTAAAAAAATATATATATAGTGGCCTAGAAAACAACCTCAAATCACCATTTGCAGAGATATAAATTTCAAACAGATTAGTTAGTGCCAGTTTGAGATCTACACATAGACTGAGGGGAAAAAAGTATTTGATCCCCTGCTGATTTTGTACGTTTGCCCACTGACAAAGAAATGATCAGTCTATAATTTTAATGGTAGGTGTATTTTAAGTGAGAGACAGAATAACAACAAAAAAATCCAGAAAAACCCATTTCAAAAAAGTTATACATTTATTTGCATGTTAATGAGGGAAATAAGTATTTGATCCCCTATCAATCAGCAAGATTTCTGGCTCCCAGGTGTCTTTTATACAGGTAACGAGCTGAGATTAGGAGCACTCTCTTAAAGGGAGTGCTCCTAATCTCAGCTCGTTACCTGTATAAAAGACACCTGTCCACAGAAGCAATCAATCAATCAGATTCCAAACTCTCCACCATGGCCAAGACCAAAGAGCTGTCCAAGGATGTCAGGGACAATATTGTAGACCTACACAAGGCTGGAATGGGCTGCAAGACCATTGCCAAGCAGCTTGGTGAGAAGGTGACAACAGTTGGTGCGATTATTCGCAAATGGAAGAAACACAAAATAACTGTCAGTCTCCCTCGGTCTGGGGCTCCATGCAAGATCTCACCTTGTGGAGTTTCAATGATCATGAGAACGGTGAGGAATCAGCCCAGAACTACACAGGAGGATCTTGTTAATGATCTCAAGGTAGCTGGGACCATAGTCACCAAGAAAACAATTGGTAACACTACGCCGTGAAGGACTGAAATCCTGCAGCGCCCGCAAGGTCCCCCTGCTCAAGAAAGCACATGTACAGGCCCGTCTGAAGTTTGCCACTGAACATCTGAATGATTCAGAGGAGAACTGGGTGAAAGTGTTGTGGTCAGATGAGACCAAAATCGAGCTCTTTGGCATCAACTCAAGTGTCCGTGTTTGGAGGAGGAGGAATGCTGCCTATGACCCCAAGAACACCATCTCCACCGTCAAACATGGAGGTGGAAACATTATGCTTTGGGGGTGTTTTTCTGCTAAGGGGACAGGACAACTACACCGCATCAAAGGGACGATGGACAGGGCAATGTACCGTCAAATCTTGGGTGAGAACCTCCTTCCCTCAGCCAGGGCATTGAAAATGGGTCGTGGATGGGTATTCCAGCATGACAATGACCCAAAACACACAGCCAAGGCAACAAAGGAGTGGCTCAGGAAGAAGCACATTAAGGTCCTGGAGTGGCCTAGCCAGTCTCCAGACCTTAATCCGTAGAAAATCTGTGGAGGGAGCTGAAGGTTCGAGTTGCCAAACGTCAGCCTCAAAACCTTAATGACTTGGAGAGGATCTGCAAAGAGGAGTGGGACAAAATCCCTCCTGAGATGTGTGCAAACCAACTTCAAGAAACATCTAACCTCTGTGATTGCCAACAAGGGTTTTGTACTAAGTCGAAGGGGTCAAATACTCAAATGCATTTTTCTGGATTTGTTTGTTGTTATTCTGTCTCTCACTGTTAAAATACACCTACCATTAAAATTATAGACTCATCTTTTCCATGTCAGTGGGCAAACGTACAAAATCACCATGGGATCAAATACTTTTTTCCCTCACTGTATGGAAGTATTGTACCTGGCAAATTTCAATGCATCCTGCAAAGCTTCCTCAAGGTTTCTTCAGCGATGGCAGGATAGTGTCCTTGTAGAAGGCAGAAGCTTCCTGAGGGGTGTTAAAAATCCATTGATCTCCATTGCAAGTGACATGCAGGCGAGCCGGGTGCAGAAGGCCATATTTAATTCCAGCTTCATGAAGTTGGGTTTTCACGATCTTGTATTCCCCACGGTGCCATGCCAAATCAGCACTGAGGTCAGGGTAGATGAAGATCTTGCTTCCACGAAAGTAGAGTTGACCCTTCTCTCTTGCCAGACACATAATGTGCTCCTTCATTTTGTAGTGGTGTAGCCCTAAAATGATCGGTCTTGGGGGCTCGCCGCGTTGTGGCCTCGGTGCCAAAGATCAATGAGCCCGATCCACTACTGGTGGTGAATCAAAGCTCTCCTTGTCGAAGATCTACAGAAGCAGCGCTTCCGTGAAGACAGTGGGATTTCCCTCCTCTGAGCCCTCAGGCACATCGATGATGTGAATATCCTGTCTCCTACTGCGATTCTCTAAATCATCCACCTTGCTCAGCCTCGCATTGTGCATCTCCAGCTGGGTGCAGCGATCTTCGAGAGCCCCGATCCTGTCACTCGCGTCTGTCGCCGCATGTTCAACATCTCGCAGCCTCTGGTTGAAGGAGGCCACTGTCGCATGTAGAGCCGCCACTGAGGAACGGAGCTCTGTGCAGAGACCAGCGAATTCGGCAAGTATGGTGGTCTGTAGATTTGCTATTGCGCTGGAGGGAGAGTCAGCACCAGAAGCCGCCATGTTTTCTGCAGTGGCAGAACCAGAAGCGATCGGCAAGGTATTGGATACTGTTTCGGTCTGATTACGTTTGTTTCGAGGTTTTGACATCTCTATCGCATGAAGGAGCACTTGACAAACACTAAGAAAACAATAAAACTGTGCTAATTGTTCTTTTAAATATTATCCCTATAATACATATGTAAAAAATGTGGGAGCTGCTCTCAGTCTCGTCTCACTCCATTGCAGGCTTCCCGCCGACCTCCGACTTCCACACACACTTTTGTTCTCGTAGTATGCATATTGGCCATAGTATATTAATTTGTAGTATTGTAAAAGTACCCGGATGGCTTGCTACATTCGCCAAAATATGCAGTATACAACAAGCGCTTACTACTATTAATACTGCATCCCATCATGCTTCACATTCGGCTAACATTCCATGACACGTGAGGTCACATGACATATTGGTTGCGTTTGTGAAGCGCAGTTCTGCACAGAAATTCAAAGATGCGCGTTCTTGGGCTGCATCCGAAATCACACACTTACTCCCTTGTTGGGTTGGAAGTACTATGGTCGCCATCTTAAAATGTTGTCCCAATACTTTAGGGAACATGTGAAGGGAACCAAATCGAGCTATTTGTGTAATGGAACAGTTATGAGGAAGTGATTTTGTGCTGAAGTCCCAGAACTCTTTGCGTTAAAGGCAGAGACAAGTACATTGGGAAAATATGGCAGCGGTGGGTAGATATCAATGTAATGTAAATATAGCTAGCTAGACAGTTTGTTAAATTATTTATGAAGGAAATTATAATGCATAGATACTATACAATTATTCTATATTCATTATTTAAATATATGATTAGAAAGTACAGTTTAAAAGTTTTAGCACCTAAGTAGTATAAAACTAGGAAGTGATATAAGCGAACAATATATTTTCCACATTATTATAATAATAATAATAATAATAATAATATCTTGTACAGATACTACTTGCCGAAATCCTTGAAAGAGTTATTTGGAAGAGCAACAGTACAAATGCTATAGCAGTCTCCATTCTTTGAAATTACAATCTGACAATAAAATATTGTGTAGGGTCCATGTAACGCTTATCAATTCAATTTCCCAAAAGTTCTGAAAAATTGAACATTTTTTAAATTCAGGTCAAAAATCTGTTAAGATTATATAAAATTCGTATGTGGTGTGCTATTTCAATTTTTGCATTATTTTCACTTCTGCTGAAATAATGAGAAATGTAACTGGTTGAAGTGTGAGAAATCTGAGAAATAAAGGTCTCAGAAACCGACTGGACAAACAGTGGCAGGAAGCTGCAGATGGTACACGGCTTTACTAAACATGCAATTCCTCCACTTAACATTTGGATATATGAAATAATAATGATAATAATAAGTCATCATATTATTATTGCGAGGAGTATTTTTTATTTTGTACTGTATTGAAATTGTGTTCAAGTGCAAGAACGTCTTATACATAATGTGTACTCCCAGTTCTCAGCCAACTCTAAAACTCAATAAATAAATAAAAAAATGACTTTTTCAGTTTATATACCAGAAGAACTGTAGCCTATATAAATATTTTACAGTGGAGACCGCTTATAGCGATCACGGTTATATTGATCAACCGCTTATATGGATCAAAAAGCTTGGGACGGAATCGTTTCTATACAAATGCTATTTAAATAATTTGCTTATAGTGATCAAGTACTCCACTTATAGTGTTCATTTGGGTCTTTTCATACATTTCAACATATGGAGAAAAATAAATAAAACGACGATCATGATCATTATAAGGGGTCTCTACGGTACTAAAAAAGTCGAAACATAGATTAGTCTTAATTTGATAGCTAGACAAATCTCATGCAAGTTAGTAAAAAGTTAACTTGGTTTTGGACAAAACCATGATCCAGGCATCAATTGACAAGTTTATGAATTGACTTTTCCAGGCGGCCAAGAGCCGACATACAATACAGACATACAGCCGGCATTGATAGTCTACAGTTTATTTATTGTGAAACCACCGGCAAGCTGTGTCTTAGCCTAGCCTATTTGCACTACCGACGTATTTTGAAAGTATATCAAATTCAGGTAATAGCGAAGCTTTCAGTTTCATTACTTTATATTAATGTAATAAATATATAAATGTTAATTAAATGGTAATCTGCATGAGAAATAAATAAAAAAATAAGAAATCGGTTATCGATCATCCGCTTATAGTGATCAGTTTGACTCGGACTGAAGTGTAAAGCAATTGGTCGGGAACCTCTCGCTTTTATTGTATTTTCTATTTTTATTTTGAGCGCTCTTTTATAATTTATTTTATTTTTCACGTCACAACTCAGCCAAGGGCACAGTGAGACGGACGGTAATAGAGATTTCGGGTAGTCCCCTGTGTTCCTTGCGGTGGGAGCTGTTAAACCTTTATTACTTCTTATATTTTTATGGATCTTCTACACGAGAGCAGCAGAACTTGAGGGGGAGCAGAGCAGCAATGGGCTCGGAGGTGCACAGTCAGGAGACGAGATAAGGACACCTGTCCCGAGTACCCAGCCACGGAAGTGGAGGCTGGTGCTCCGCCGGCTGTGCTGTTGCAATTATTTAGGAGCTCCTCTTACTCGACTGGCTGTTTCTTTTTTTCTCTGCTCTCCTTCTGTTGTGTTTTTGAGGTATTGCGGATGAAGGCGTGATTTTTATCAAGAGGCTCGCCTACCGCTCGAGTGGAAGACTCGAGTGGGAGCTCTGGTGGACAAGTTCAGTATTTCATTTGTTGTTTTAAATTCTTTTTAACCTTTGTATGAAACGTGGGAAGTAATTTTATTAAATTATTGAAACCCATCCCTTTGTACTGTTCTGCTGCAACTGGTGTGTGGACCCCTGAATAAAAAATCTTGGAAGAGGTATTTTTGTAGTTGGTTGTGGCTGCTCGGGGGTGTTGCAGCCCTAAGAGTCCTGATACTCAACAGTCGAAATTCAGGTGACTAGTACGGCTACTTTTATAATTTTGCCTCATCTTGCACCCCTCCCCGGGTGACGCGTTTTAGTTCCCGGCCAAAAGTAATAGTTTGATGAAATAACGCCAACCATATGAAACCAACCTATGCTGGTTTTCTACTTGGCTGGTTTAACCTGGTTTCCCAGTCTGACCACTTGAAAAGTTAACAAACCCCTTTAAACCCAGCCGAAAGACAAGGCTGGTAGACCAGTTAAGACCAAAAAACCATCTTATGCTGTTGTTAGTTTCTTTTTCTTTTTTTCAGCACAGTATCATCTGAAATATTATTAATGTCAAATAACTTGGTAATTAGTTATGTTTAAATTTCAACAATCAATATTGAAGATTAAAGTATCAAGCAGAATGCAGCTTACAGCATTGCTATTTAAAGATGGAACAAAGAACAGACAACACCCAATGCTTGTGTATACTTTCAAATGCAAAGATGAAAAAGCTTCAACTATCTCCATTTCTTATGAAACTGTTTATCCTATCAAATCATTCCATCATCGTCCTTGCATAATGCAATAACCATTTTGAACATTTTGTATCAAGTCACACACTAACTAATCGAGCAAACGGTTATTATAACGCAGTGGCCATAACGATATATTCACTGAGGTAAAGTTAGTCTGCTTTTTACTTTGAATAAACTCCTAAAACATGATGGTAATAAACGAGATGTAATACTTGGTTCAGCGATGGACCAGAACACAAACAACATTATATTAAGTACCAATATACACGAGGTGAATTCAAACAAGTGCTACACGAGCACAGATACAGGGCATATGTGATTTGGATTTGAGGCTTGAAGTTACTGTCAATGATCAAACTGTCAATATAAAAAAATAAAAAAATAATGACAGCGACGGTAAGAAACCTGCACAGAGAGAACAAACGAACGAGTCAGAAAATGAGTGCGTTGGACGAGATGGGGTAAATGCATGACTGATGTCACAGATCCGGGAGATAATTTTGTTATTTCTATGTAGAGGGAATTACTTAGATTGTTTCTTTTAACAGCACAAACCGGCACAAATCGAGCACAAACGAACGACACCGGTTTGGAGCGATTCGGATGACATGGGGTGGAGAATGACGTCACTGTTCTTAAAAAAAGTTTTTCTGTTATATTTAAGAAATTATCATAGTTACAGGGTTTCTTTTAACAGCACAAACCGGCAAAAATCGATTTGGACAACATGGGGTGGAGAGTGACGTCACAGCCCCGAATCATATTTGTTATTTCTAAGGAATGGAAATAGATAAAGTGTTCATTTTAACGGCACAAACCGGCACAAATCGAGCACAAACGAATGACACCCGTTCGGAGTGATTTGGACAACATGGGGTGGAGAATGACGTCACCGCTCCCAAAAACATTCTTGCTATATCTAAGGAAGGGAAATAGTTACAGCGTTTGTTTTGACGGCACAAACCGGCACAAATCGAGCACAAACGAATGACACCGGTTTGGAGCGATTTGAGCGAAATGGGGTGGAGAGTGACGTCACACAGCCCAAAAAAGAATGCTTAATATCTCAAAGACCAAATCGGCACAAATGTTCTGCTCCAACTTCACAGAGGTCCGGAGTTTGGGTGAGTTTGGTCCAGTCCCTGACAAACAGGGCAGCGCATATCACCGCTGCAAGCCGATAATGTACAGTGGCGAGGATAAGATGAGGAGGAATTAGGTATCTCCATCCTGGCAGTGCCACGCACGTGCACTGTGAACTGAGCACTCATTGATAGCGCTGGTCAGCGTGAGTACTGGGAGGGACACCAGCAGAGGCGCCCTTGCAACAGGTGGAGTGCCTAGCGGGACTGACTGCTATAGGAGCGTGTCCACCCAGCAATGCAGCACAAACACAGCAGGGGAAGTGGGGCAGCTGCACACCGACTACATATTACTTCACTTGGGCGCTGGGTCAAACCAGGGAACACCGCAAACGAGTTGTGCCATTTCTTTTGTGGCAACAAAAACAGGAGGTCCAGTGGAGTAACACCAAACACACCGCCGAAGTGCGCAGAACAAAAGCACTGTACACTGCACACTGGAGTGCTGGCAGATAAGCGCTGTGCGGGCTGTACAGGCCTAGTCGTACCACTTGTGCCAGAGGTACCAGGGACACTGGGCGCCGTGCTGTTCGGAATCCAGAGGGCCCACGAGAAAAAAGATCACCAGCTGAAGCGGGGCCCTAACACGTGAGGACCACTGCCACGGATGAGGGAGCGCAGGGAGCTCAATCCCAAACTGGAAGAGCGAGATGTCCTACACCCGCAGCCACGCATTAGCCGGCAAGTGGCTTAGGCCAGGTGGCTGGGCCTGGGATTTTACTGCTGCTGCATGTAATCTCGCTGTGGAAGGAAAAAGTAATGTGGACAAAAACTAGCACTGCAAACTAGTCTGAATAATAAATATATTAAATGACTAGTAGTCATATGTAAATACGATGGACTTCCGGGGCATGGACAGTACAGAACAGCGTGGTTAATTTTAATAAAATAAAATATCTCACACGAGTGTAGCGAATCGCTGGGTGGAAGGTACTATTTGTACTACCATACAGCCGAAAAATGCCATTTCTGTTTTTTCACAGACACAGAGGCTCTCTCACGCATCTTGACGAACCAAGTCGAAGAGCAAAAAGAGAAAGTGCCTGTGCAGACGTTCTGTTGAGTGACTGGCACGGAGGCCAGTGGCAGGATTGATAGACAAATGTCTTCAATATGTTCCAGCGAATGTGCGCTGAAACCCCTCCCCCTTGGGCAGTGCAACCAACTCTAAAGATAACCTGGCACCCTCCTTCCAAGGAATAGCTGATGTAAATTAAAGTGACTATGTTGCTACTAAAGTCTGCTGTTGTCAACGACAGATGTCTGTTTGTGTAAAACTTACCTGCACTTTTCATTTACTTTACTTGGACATGGAAATGTACACCAATCAGCCATAACATTATGACCACCTGCCTAATATTGTGTAGGTCCTCTTTTGCTGCCAAAACAGCCCTGACCCATCGAGGCATGGACTCCACTAGACCTCTGAAGGTGTGCTGTGGTATCTGGCACCAAGACATTAGCAGCAGATCCTTTAAGTCCTGTAAGTGGCGAGGTGGGGCCTTCATGGATCAGACTTGTTTGTCCAGCACATCCCACAGATGCTCGATTGGATTGAGATTTGGGGAATTTGGAGCACAAGTCAACACCTTGAACTCGTGATTCATTAGACCAGGCCACCTTCCTCCATTGCTCCATGGTCCAGTTCTGATGCTCACGTGCCCATTGTAGGCGCTTTCGGCAGTGGACAGGGGTCAGCATTGGCACCCTGACTGGTCTGCGGCTATGCAGCCCCATACGCCACAAACTGCGATGCACTGTGTGTTCTGACACCTTTCTATCAGAACCAGCATTAACTTTTTCAGCAATTTGAGCTACATTAGCTTGTCTGTTGGATCGGACCACACGGGACAGCCTTCGCTCTCCATGTTTATCGATGAGCCTTGGCCGCCCATGACCCTGTCGCCGGTTAACCCCTTTCCTTCCTTGGACCACTTTTGATAGGTACTGACCACTGCAGACTGGGATCACCCCACAAGCACAGCTGCAGTTTTGGAGATGCTCTGACCCAGTCGTCTAGCCATCTCAATTTGGCCCTTGTCAAAGTCGCTCAGATCCTTACGCTTGCCCATTTTTCCTGCTTATAACACATCAACTTTGAGGACAAAATGTTGACTTGCTGCCTACTATATCCCACCCACTGACAGGTGCCATGATAACGAGATTATCAGTGTTATTCACTTCACCTGTCAGTGGTCATAATGTTATGGCTGATCGGTGTATATATACAGACGGGTAACAAATTAAACAACATAAAGTATCTCCATAAGGTGTTGGGCTACCACGACCTGCCAGACCTGCCTTGACATAGATTCTACGAGTCTCTGGAACTCTACTGGAGGGATGGAACACCATTTTTTCAAAAGATACTCCCATATTTGGTGTTTTGATGATGGTGGTTTGATTAACACGTTGGTCCAACATCTCACATAAGTGTTCAATTGGCTTGAGATCGGGTGACTGTGAAGGCCATAGCATATGATTTACATCATTTTCATACACATCAAACCATTCAGTGAGCCCTCGTGCCCTGTGGATGGGGGGTATTGTCATCCTGGAAGAGACCACTTCCATCATGATAGAAATGTTTCACCATAGGATAAAGATGATCACTCAAAATAACTTTGTAATGATTTGCAGTGAACACAAACCATGTCAGGAAATGCCCCCCCACAGCATAACAGAGCCTCCGGATGCCCTCACTGTAGGGGTCAAGCAGTCAGGCCTGTACCGTTCTCTTGGTGTACGCCACACAGCCAGTTGAGCAGTCTCTGTGGCTGAAGCTCCTGCCATTCGTGCCCCAATAATGACCCCTCTTTCAAAGTCACTTACAGTGCATCCAGAAAGTATTCACAGCGCTTCACTTTTTCCACATTTTGTTATGTTACAGCCTTTTCCAAACTGGATTAAATTAATTATTTTCCTAAAAATTCTACAAACCATACCCCATAATGACAACGTGAAAAAAGTTGGTTTGAAATCTTCGCAAATGTATGAAAAATAAAAAACAAAAAAGCACAAGTATTCACAGCCTTTGCTCAATACTTTGTTGAAGCACCTTTGGCACCAATTACAGCCTCAAGTATTTTTGAGTATGATGCTACAAGCTTGGCACACCTATTTTTGGGCAGTTTCTCCCATTCTTCTATGCAGGACCTCTCAAGCTCCATCAGGTTGGATGGGGAGCGTCGGTGCACAGCCATTTTCAGATCTCTCCAGAGCTGTTCAATCGGGTTCAAGTCTGGGCTCTGGCTGGGCCACTCAAGGACATTCACAGAGTTGTCCTGTAGCCACTCCTTTGTTATCTTGGCTGTGTGCTTAGGGTCGTTGTCCTGTTGGAAGATGAACCTTCGCCCCAGTCTGAGGTCCAGAGCGCTCTGGAGCAGGTTTTCATCAAGGATGTCTCTGTACATTGCTGCATTCATCTTTCCCTCGATCCTGACTAGTCTCCCAGTTCCTGCCGCTGAGAAACATCCCCACAGCATGATGCTGCCACCACCATGCTTCACTGTAGGGATGGTATTGGCCAGGTGATGAGCGGTGCCTGGTTTCCTCCAGACATGACGCTTGCCATTCAGGCCAAAGATTTCAATCTTTGTTTCTCATGGTCTGAGAGTCCTTCAGATGCCTTTTGGCAAACTCCAGGCGGGCTGTCATGTGCCATGTGTCTGGCCACTCTACCATACAGGCCTGATTGGTGGAGTGCTGCAGAGATAATTGTTCTTCTGGAAGGTTCTCCTCTCTCCACAGAGACACGCTGGAGCTCTGTCAGAGTGACCATCGGGTTCTTGGTCGCCTCCCTGAGTAAGGCCCTTCTCCCCCGATCGCTCAGTTTGGCCGGGCGGCCAGCTCTAGGAAGAGTCCTGGTGGTTCCAAACTTCTTCCATTTCCAGATGATGGAGGCCACTGTGCTCATTGGGACCTTCAATGCTGCAGGCATTTTTCTGTACCCTTCCCCAGATCTGTGCCTCGATACAATCCTGTCTCGGCGGTCTACAGACAATTTCTTAATGGCTTGGTTTGTGCTCTGACATGCATTTTTAACTGTGTGTGCCTTTCCAAATCATGTCCAATCAACTGAATTTACCACAGGTGGACTCCAATCGAGTTGTAGAAACACCTCAAGGATGATCAGTGGAAACAGGATGCACCTGTGCTGAATTTTGAGTGTCATGGCAAAGGCTGTGAATACTTATGTACATGTGCTTTTTTTTGTTTTTTATTTTTAATACATTTGCAAAGATTTCAAACAAACTTCTTTGACGTTGTCATTATGGGGTATTGTTTGTAGAATTTTGAGGGAAATAATGAATTTAATCCATTTTGGAATAAGGCTGTAACATAACAAAATGTGGAAAAAGTGAAGCATCTGAATACTTTCCAGAAGCACTGTATACCCCATTTCCATTGGTGGACTATATGGGTGTTTTCACTGGCTTAAAGTTTTCTGGACGCTTAAGTATCTGGTGCTAGACATGGCCGTAAGCATCCGTCACACCCACTAAGGAAATACTTTGTTTTCAAAAGGGTAGATGTGTGCTTGACTTGTAGACAGTCAAGGAAGAGTGAACGCATCAGATACGCATCAGCTACATTATGAAGTGCCATGTGGGATCACAATGACATTTGTTTTATTAGCAACATGGAGTGAAATCCACATACAGAAACAATTAAAAGATGGTGTGCAGGTTTTTTGTACAACAGTTCGGCAGAGACAATCAGTACGAACACGATTTTGTTAAATTTGTATTAAATTAGTTATGAATTAATACATAAATACAGCAGATTTGGGTTTCCCTCTAACATTTAAGGACTGGTTTAATAAATCCATCCATGAGTCCATAAATGCCATGACTGAAACGTGCACACTTTCTAAATTATAACCTGCTATATTATAGTTGCTGTTACTGTATGATTAATCGTGAAACGTGTGTATTTTGTTTCAACTGTAACTTGCCCTAAGTAAATTTAAAATAATATAGCAAGAAGTGTTTGCAGTTACAAATCTGTAGTAAGAGTAATGAGGAAGTCAAGTTGTGCCATTTAAAATACATATCTACTAGCACATATCTTGATTACAATAATAATAATAATAATAATAATAATAATAATAATAATAATAAATAGCAAATATTTATTTTTATTGTTGCATGTGGAAAAGTTATTTCCTCTTGCCAAATGCGGTCAACAGGGCCTGCTCAGCATTTTTATACATGCCACAGAGCATGATAGGATGTTAATTGCTTAATTTAAAAATGCAGTACACCTGTTTGGAGGCATCTGCATTCATTATGTTCCTCCATTCATTTATTCAGGTTTTTCCTTTAATTTATTTGTTTTACACAAGAGGTAATATTAGGTTAGGAAAACTACCTTGGCTCCTGAGGCACAGCGTATCTCGTGAAATGTAAAATTGATAAGGCTTGCATAGATGAAACTATAAATGTGTCGGTCAAGGTATAATTCTGGCGCCCTTTTGAAATTTTCATTTTAGAAATACAGCAAAACATCCATCCATACATTTTCGAAATCGCTTATCCTGTTGAGGGTTGCGGGGAAGCTGGAGCTGATCCTGCCAGGCATAGGGCGCAAGGCAGGAATACACCCAGGATGGGACGCCAGTCCATCGCTGGGCAACACACACACACACACACTCAAACAGGGCACTTTAGAGAGACCAATTAACCTAACTTGCATGTCTTTGGATGGTGGGAGGAAACCAGAGTGCCTGCAGAAAACCCACACGGACACGCGGGTAACATGCAAACTCCACACAGACAGGCCCTGACACAGACTTGAACCCAGGACCCTGCAGCTGTGAGGCAGCAGTGCTAATCACTGCACCTCTGTGCCTCAAAGCCCCAATCTCATTGCACCTTGTCCTGGGCCTTTTTCCACAGAGAAGGACTACCACAGCCTTTGTGAGAAGCAACCAATTGGACGCCTGCTTTTCCGGCAATTCTGCGACACAAGGGTAGAGTTGGGGCGGTGTGTCAAATTCTTGGATGCTGTGGTAAGGATCAGTGTGACTTTTTAAACTTGCCACATTTTTATGTCCTATTATTACTGCTGTTAATGTTATTGTTTTCAAGTGGTCATAGTGGTCAAGTCATAGTGAGATCAACTGGTTAGAAAAAAAAAACTAAATAATAGGCAGGAAATCCTGGGCAGGAAATCTTCACTTCTGGGACAGAAGCTTTGCTCAAAACTGCGTCATTGTACCACCCTTGCCTGAACCCCTTCCCCTTTCCCCTCTCCAGCCCTCGTCACATTCTCTTGTGTTTCTTGCATGAACAGCTCTGTAGTCAGTGCACTCCATTCCACACAAGTTAATCTGCACTTGTCTTCCCACCCACCCTCAAGGGACAAGATCGCTGCCATGTGTGTTTAAGTTCTCCTGATGATGAAAACAGTCAATCTTCATAAAAAATAAAAAATAAAGTTTTAGTAAACATGTAACATGTAATGTGTAATTTTAAAATAACATTACAACTAGTAATTTCTGTTCATAACATACAATGTATCTTTTGGCCAGAACAACAAGTTCCAAAAACGGTAATCATTGTGTTAAACTGCATATATCCTATATTACAATCTAAAATGCATTAAAAATGGCAGTCTTTAAAAATAAATGTGACGTATTCCTTTAATGAAACTGCATTCTGCGTCATACAGGGCCTTATGCTTTTGGATGATTGACTAATATTTCAGATAGACTAATTGTATGGGACAACAGTGGCTTAACAGGAGCCAAGACTAATCCCGAGAAGACAAATGTATTTTAAAATGGAGCCCTCAGTTTGCCTTATTTGTTAAGGTTCATGAAATAATTTCTTCTACATTTTATATAAGGAGTATAAGAAGTATAAACCTGCCCCAGGCAACAAGGTATTTGTATAATTCCCCTCAATGTGTCCTGCAGATGTTAATTAATCTTGCATAAGGAGATCAAATAGGTACTCGTGCTGCTACGGCTATATGTTCCTAGTAGGTCTTGCTTTTATTGTTACCAGGCTGAGAATGCATTTTTGTAGCATCGCATCTGGACTCCTTAAAGTCCATAAGAGTGCAATCAGATAATTATTTCCCATCAGTTATGAAGCAGCACAGGGATTAGGGAAACTGAAAGGAGACAACCGTATTTTTAAAATCAATGCAGGAGGAGGAATTTCCAAGCAGTGAGAGAAATAAGAGGCCGTTTGAATTTTCAGGAATTGCAGGAGGCGTAGTTTTCTACATTAAATTATTATTATTAAAATTAATTACAATTGTATAGAGTTTATTTATAGATTTTGAAAAAAATAAAAAATCCTCAGTCTGTGACAGTCAGCCTCAGGATCTCTGTGAAGGTCAGGGTCCCACAATAAGACAACTGTCTGCTTTGTGGGTTTGTGGGGACATCTCCTATATACAGTTGTAGCTGAATGCACTCACCCTATTCTTTTGGAAGTGTTATTGGGTGACTCACTCACTTGAAATTACCGTTGGAGTTCCCAAAGCTGAATACAATCTCAACAAACTCTGGAAAGACCACACTGATTTAATTATAATTTGTTGAACAACATACTAATCTAAACAAAATGCCAGATAGCGTTTTTACAGTTTATTGGTGAATCCATATTAATGAGGGAACATTTGACACCAGTTACCTGTTATGAAAGTCATGTCAGGGGGGGCACGGGTCAGTTGACAAAAGTAAATACAATTTCACCAAGCTCATCTGACCAAAAATATCTGATAGAAACAAATGAAACAAGTGAAAACAACAATGTATACAAAATGTAAAACGTAACTTTTTTTTTAATTGACATATCTGTATCTGTCTGTAGTCTGTCTTTGTGTTTGAACACTGAATAAAATTGGTGTTTAATCAGATTTCTCTTCTGCCTCTTTTCTCACAGGCAGAGTATGAAGTCACACCAGATGAGAAGAGAAAGGAGTGTGGACAGCAGCTAATAGACAAATACCTAAATCCAAAGGTAGGGCCTGAAATCGAATCATTGCTGAACATTTCCACAGGCTTCCAATGAGGAGAAATCCTGTCTCTCTTCTTTAGAGTTTAAATTTGAAATACATTGCAATGCTCTCTTACTTAATCCTAAAAGGAATTTTTAAGTGTTTATGTTGTGTGTGGAAATTATTAACAAAGAGGATACATTAAGGACAAATACATTTATATTTATAATCCAAAGTGCAGTGTGTGCTTTAACTTTGATATATTTTGTATTACCTTTTTAGAAAGAGAGTTGCATGCATTTTATTTATTTGTGTCATGTATAATATCCAGGATAAGATGAAGAGTTTTATGTGTGTTTTGTGTTGCCCTGCAGTCAGATGAGTATGTACCCGAGATACCAGAGGACCTTGTGGACAGCTGTGCTGAGAAACTGGAGCAGGAGCCCTGCAAGGAGCTGCTGAAAGACTGCACCAAGTATGTGACACAGAGGGTCTCCAAACCCATCTGTTAAAATCTGAAAATCTTCTCCCTATGCCTCTGACTTCCTGTGTACATCCACTGCCCCCTGTGCTGATCCAGACTGATGCTTTCACCGCATACCTGCTGAATCCTGGTTTATGAACAGTTAGCATGTTACTCACTTTGGTATAATATTGTATATGTTTATGGATTATATTGTGCTCTTGTTAACCTTGTAAGTTACCTTGGATAAAGGTGTATGTTGATTAAAGGCATTTGCCAAATTAATAAATTAATAATGAAAGGCCATTTACTCAAATCATTATTAATATACCAGTTTTATGACACTGTCTTTGTAAAGCAAACCCTGAAAGGCACAAATTAAAATCTCTAATCCCAGTCAAGTTCTACAAGTCATGCCTCAGTCTTTATGGTCTAAAGCCTGGAAACATATATGTGGTATTGATCAATTATATGAATAACTTCTAGTTCTTGATGGCCGAAGGGTTTCAAGTGTTACTAATTTTACTTAAAACTTGATACGAATGTAACATTTCTAGGACTTCCAAAAGCTTTCCAAAGTCTCTTGGTTGCAGGGTGGATGGGGGGGTGTCTGAACTAATCATCTAAGTAACAAGATTAGACACTCATTTCCTTAAATATCCTTCCCCAGGAAATGGGCTAGTTGAAATTCAAATTGGAAACCAGAAATGTAAGGACATTTTTCACTATACAAACATAAGCAGTAACACTGGATTGCTTTCTGGTTAGATACGAAATCAATAAGGACATTTAAGAATGAAAAGTTTAACACAGGGATTGCGTACCCTGTTCCTGGAGAGCCGCAGTCCTGCAAGTTTTCCAGGTCTCTCTAAGTTACCAATTAATGGATACCTTGAACACGGACATTTTGCCTAATTAATTAATTAATGCCATGATTGGTTCAATTAAGCAGTTAACAATCTGGATAGAACAAAAACCTGTAGACCCTGCAGCTGTCCAGGACCAGGGTTTGCCAAGTTTTGAAAGGCCTGGTACCTTGGTAATGACAATTTAAGTGATGTAATTATGTTTTTATTTTCTTCTTCATTTGCCCGTTACAGACTAATCCATGACTATCTGAGTGTGGCTCCCTTTGCAGACTACCTCGACAGCATGTATTTCAACCGATTCCTGCAATGGAAGTGGCTAGAGAGGTATGTCCCCTCCCCCCTCCAGCAGCCCAGCTTTTAAACGACTAAAGGGTCGTTACTGGATGATTCTGGATGGTTTATCTTTCCAGACAGCTGGCTGTATTCACATCAGTGCTTTATCAGTCACTGATGGCCAGACACTAATGACTATAGTATTCCATCTATGAAGCAGTGTCTAAGCCAGTGACTTAAACATTGAATTCTGAACTACTAAACAGGTGCTTTGATGAATTATGTACATTTAGACAGAATTAAGAATCAATACCTAAATGCTCTCCAACCTTCTAGGATGTAATATCTCTTAACTGAAGGAGGGACTTGCTTAATCGATCAATTACTAGCCTGTTCACACAGCATTTAGAAATGGGTGATTTAGGATGACCCATGAACGAACTGAGCAGCGGCTTTCAAGGACCAGTACATCACCAATTCAATCACCTGTGTCAATACATCCCCTTTATTAAGACCTAGGATGAAGGTTAACTTAACTGTTGAAATGTTCAGGTGTAGGGAAGAACAGAAGTTGCTGTGGAGTATTGATCTAGGCCAGTGGCTCTCAACCCTGGTTCTGGGGACAAACTGTCGTTCCAACTGAGCTCTCAGATACTCAGATACAGTGCATCCGGAAAGTATTTACAGTGGTTCACTTTTTCCACATTTTGTTATGTTTCATCCTTATTCCAAAATTGATTAAATTCATTATTTTCCTCAAAATTCTACAAACAATACCCCATAATGACAGTGTGAAAGAATTTTGTTTGTAATCATTGCAAATTTATTAAAAATAAAAAACAAAAAAAGCACATGTACATAAGTATTCACAGCCTTTGCCATGACACTCAAAATTGAGCTCAGGTGCATCCTGTTTCCACTGATCATCCTTGAGATGTTTCTACAACTTGATTGGAGTCCACCTGTGGTAAATTCAGTTGATTGGACATGATTTGGAAAGGCACACACAGTTAACAGTGCATGTCAGAGCACAAACCAAGCCATGAAGTCCAAGGAATTGTCTGTAGACCTCCGAGACAGGATTGTATTGGGCACAGATCTGGGGAAGGGTACAGAAAAATGTCTGCAGCATTGAAGGTCCCAATGAGCACAGTGGCCTCCATCATCTGTAAATGGAAGAAGTTTGGAACCACCAGCACTCTTCCTAGAGCTGGCCGCCCGGTGATCGGGGGAGAAGGGCCTTACTCAGGGAGGTGACCAAGAACCCGATGGTCACTCTGACAGAGCTCCACTGTGTCTCTGTGGAGAGAGGAGATAAATTAGTTAAATGCAAACAAGTATTAAAGTGTATTCATCCTTAAAAAAAAAATGTTAATATAACCGTGTGAGACATAGGGGGGGTGACACGTGTCGATGTTGGTGGTTGTTAATAAAGTGAAAGATTCTTCTGTTAGTGGCGTTACCTTGCATTCTTTACCTCTTCCTTGCAATTTCGTAGGCAGCCAGTGACGAAGAACACATTCCGCCAATACAGGGTGTTGGGGAAAGGAGGCTTCGGAGAAGTAAGACACTGCCTTGATTTGGATTCTTTGAAAATTATTAAATGGAAAGACTCAGCCCTGTTCTTGGATAATACTGGAGCACACTTCTTTTGACCACGTACCCTCCTATTATTTCTGATCTGGTACAGAATACATTCTATACATGGTGCTGCAGTCAAATCAAACCTTTAGACCGATAACGCTTCCAAACACACTGGACTTTTCAATTTTGCCTTCCAACACTTCTGAATCTGTTGTATAAATGGCATTCTACACAGCCTCCCAGACCAATATTGTGCATGTGTGTGCAGCTTATTCTCATACTGCAACTGGATTATCAAGACAAATCTCTTTAATATGTCAGAACTCAGAATACTATAATGAGATGTATCTGATATTCACACATATGGTCCAACATAGTGTAATCGTATGCATCTATACTCACTGTGACACTTGTAGAAAGCAAAGTTAATTAAAATCTTATTTAAACAAAAAAAAAAACATTCTAGCATTCACTTTAAATTAAGCATTACACCTCTGTTAAACTCAGTATTGGTGTGTCATAAATAAATAGAGGCTTATAACTTTGTATTATTGTGAACTTTGTGTGTTATCATCGTTTGTTGTTTGCAGTTACTAATAAGTTAGTCGCTATTTAACTTATATTAATTAGGTTTATAAACAATGTATTATTTATCTACACTTATGTTTCCAATCAGTTTTGGAGATATTGATCAGCTGCTTAGTGTTATGTTTTACTGCCAATATTAATGTCTGTAAAAGTGTAATGCTTTATACATTCAATTTAAATGTGATATTTAAACTCATGTACTTTTTCCAAGTGGCAGAAGTTGTGGTATTCATAGATTTATTCTTGATTATATATAAAGAAAGTTACATTCACAGTTGCTAATTACATTTTGTGTTTAAATCCTTCTTTTTATGCTTTTTGTCTCTTTTCCCCAGGTGTGTGCTTGTCAGGTGCGAGCGACAGGGAAGATGTATGCCTGTAAGAAACTGGAGAAGAAGAGGATCAAGAAGAGGAAAGGGGAGTCTATGGCCCTGAATGAGAAACAGATATTGGAGAAAGTGAACAGTAGGTTTGTAGTAAGTATACGCGAGCCCTTTTAAATTTGCTAAAGGATTTTCGCTCTGTTAATCTTATTCTAAAAGGTTTTGAAGGGAGCTTGTCCCGTGGAATGGTACTGTGCTTGCCAATCCTGTTCCTCGGTTCCACTGGCTTTAAGCGTCCGTGTCGTGCCATGCCGTGCCGGACGCGTCCCAGAGCTTCTTTTGCAAAACCAGGCTGTTGTGAAATCCGTCCCTCTGATGGGAGGAGCAGCGACTGTGGGTTTGGTTTGTGTTTGTGTTAAAAATAGAGACAGAGATCAACACTACGAGCGATACAGCCTGACGTGGAGAGAACTTTTGTGTGTGTTTTATTATTTGTGCTTTACATGATTGTAAACGGCGTAATAAATACACGTTTCTGTTCAAACGTGTAGACAACATTATATTCAGACAAGTATGTTCACATAAATGTACGGTTCCATGTGCAACAATAATAATAAATATCAAATATGTATTGTTATTATTATCGTCATCATTTGTGCTAGTATATATGTATTTTAAACGGCACAGCGTGACTCCCTTAACTTATTACTTTTACTACAGATTTGTAACTGCAAACAATACTTTTTGCCATATTATTTATAATTTACTTTAGCAGACGTCCTTAACCAGGGCAAGTTACAGTTGGAACAAAATACACACGTTTCACGATTAATCATCCAGCTACAATATAGCAGGTTATAATTATAAGTGTGCGCGTCTCAGTCATGGCGTTTATGGACGCATTATTTTACCAGTCCTTAATGTTTTAGAGGGAACCCCACATCTGCTGTATTAATTTATTCATTAATTTAACTTGTAAATGGACACGTTAACTAAATCGTGTTTGCCTTCACACTGTGACTGTCTCTGCGGATAGTCCTGCACACCATTCACAAAACACAGCCTGAAACACCGGCCAGTTATTCATAAAATATTAAGAATATCGGCTGCTACCGCTCCGATTATTATCCTTCAGTTTATTTTAACTAGTCACGGCACTGCACCGGTCCTGTTAAATCCAAGTTTTTAATGCACTCGGATATTAACTGTAAGCAGTAATTGTTTCTGTACGTGGATTTCACTCCATGCTGCTAATAAACTTGTAATTTCTTCGTGATTGCACACGGCACTTGAGATTATATCTTCCAATACAATGTATCTGATCTCTTCTCTGTGTCTCAAGTCAAGCACACACCTCCAATTCTGAAAGTGAATCATGTCCTCAGTGGGCGGGACGGATGCTTTACGGACACGTCTAGCACCAGCAAGTTAACCGTCCACAAACACGGACGCGTCCAGACGCTTAGCCAGTGGAAACACCTGTTTAAGCGTCCGGGGCCGGACGCGCCAGTGGAAACGGCCTCTACAACTCTCTAGTACCTACCACATGATCATTGTGTCTAATTGAGCTGACACATTCCTTAACTGCACTTTTAAAGTTATATTCTGCATTTAATCAGTGGAAGGTTTTTAGCAGGCTTATGGTTACCAGGAATTTTCTTTAGCTGGGTGACGATACATTGTAGCCAGAAACTGCGACCCTCTCAGCAACAATCTGTGCACCACCACCTCACTCGGTTTACTGTAATATGTAATATATAAAGATGTATATGTAAAAAATTATCACAAATATAACCACATCTCCAGGTAAATATATTCCAACAGAGAAGATTTTGCATAAAGAGAGGATTCATCTAACTAAATTTGAGTCTTCTTTTTAATAGTTTTCTGCAAAACCTGTGCTTCCGCTTAAAGTGGGGGAAAAAAGTATTTGATCCCCTGCTGATTTTGTACGTTTGCCCACTGACAAATAAATGATCAGTCTATAATTTTAATGGTAGATGTATTTTAACAGTGAGAGACAGAATAACAACAAAAAAATCCAGAAAAACGCATTTCCAAAAAGTTATAAATTGATTTGCATGTTAATGAGGGAAATAAGTATTTGACCCCTTCGATTTAGTACTTGGTGGCAAAACCCTTGTTGGCAATCACAGAGGTCAGACGTTTCTTGTAGTTGGCCACCAGGTTTGCACACATCTCAGGAGGGATTTTGTCCCACTCCTCTTTGCAGATCCTCTCCAAGTCATTAAGGTTTCGAGGCTGCCATTTGGCAATTCGAACCTTCAGCTCCCTCCACAGATTTTCTATGGGATTAAGGTCTGGAGACTGGTTAGGCCACTCCAGGACATTAATGTGCTTCTTCTTGAGCCACTCCTTTGTTGCCTTGGCTGTGTGTTTTGGGTCATTGTCATGCTGGAATACCCATCCACAACCCATTTTCAATGCCCTGGCTGAGGTAAGGAGGTTCTCACCCAAGATTTGACGGTACATGGCCTCGTCCATCGTCCGTTTGATGCGGTGCAGTTGTCCTGTCCCCTTAGCAGAAAAACACCCCCAAAGCATAATGTTTCCACCTCCATGTTTGACGGTGGGGATGGTGACCTTGGGGTCATTCCTCCTCCTCTAAACACGGCAAGTTGAGGATGCCAAAGAGCTCGATTTTGGTCTCATCTGACCACAACACTTTCACCCAGTTCTCCTCTGAATCATTCAGATGTTCATTGGCAAACTTCAGACAGGCCTGTACATGTGCTTTCTTGAGCAGGGGGACCTTGCGGGCGCTGCAGGATTTCAGTCCTTCACGGCGTAGTGTGTTACCAATTGTTTTCTTGGTGACTATGGTCCCAACTGCCTTGAGATCATTAACAAGATCCTCCCGTGTAGTTCTGGGCTGATTCCTCACCATTCTCATGATCATTGAAACTCCACGAGGTGAGATCTTGCATGGAGCCCCAGACCGAGGGAGACTGACAGTTATTTTGTGTTTCTTTCATTTGCGAATAATCGCACCAACTGTTGTCACCTTCTCACCAAGCTGCTTGGTGATGGTCTTGTAGCCCATTCCAGCCTTGTGTAGGTCTACAATCTTGTCCCTGACCACCTTGGACAGCTCTTTGGTCTTGGCCATGTTGGAGAGTTTGGAATCTGATTGATTGATTGCTTCTGTGGACAGGTGTCTTTTATACAGGTAACGAGCTGAGATTAGGAGCACTCCCTTTAAGAGAGTGCTCCTAATCTCAGCTCGTTACCTGTGTAAAAGACACCTGGGAGCCAGAAATCTTGCTGATTGATAGGGGATCAAATACTTATTTCCCTCATTAACATGCAAATCAATTTATAACTTTTTTGAAATGCGTTTTTCTGGATTTTTTTTTTTGTTATTCTGTCTCTCACTTAAAATACACCTACCATTAAAATTATAGACTGATCATTTCTTTGTCAGTGGGCAAACGTACAAAATCAGCAGGGGATCAAATACTTTTTTCCCTCAGTCTATGTGTAGATCTCAAACTGGCACTAACTAATCTGTTTGCAATTTATATCTCTGCAAATGGTGATTTGAGGTTGTTTTCTAGGCCACTATATATATTTTTTTTAACGATGACTCAGCATTTGATTGCCGCTTTCTTGTTCTGCAATTATGCAGAGAAGGTAGTTGATAATAAAAATAATATGACTACTACTGCTGGTAGCATTACTGTATATTAGTCTCTATATTGGCAAGGTATGTTTGATAAAGTCAGATCGATAGCTAGATAGGTATATTTCTGGATAGATAGACAGGGTGTACCATAATTTCGGGTTTATACTGAAAACAATAGCGTTGCTGCATCTACAGTTTCTAGCCAAGAATGTCATGATAGTGTTAATAAATCAGACACGACTTCATTCTTCCATCTACATCAGTAATGAAAGGTAAACAACTAAGAGCGCATTCTGGGGAAACTCTCTTTTGCATAAGATGTGGTCCAAGGCTTCCTTTGCTAATTTATTCCACAGTTGTAGCAATAATTCAGTAGTCATTCATTGAATCATAACGTTATGTCTTATTTATTTATTTTTTCTTCTATATGGTTGATGGAAAGTGATGGGGTTATCTATAGGTTCCCACCACATAAAGCAGTTTGTGGATGCATCAAATGAGCCACTTGGGTCAAAAGATTCTGAATGGTGTAGTTTCACTTTGCTTTTAGGCAAATCCATCAGAGGTATGTTTAAAAGGTTTTGAAGGGAGCTGTCCTTCCTATGTATAATACAAATACTAAAGATCACGCACTTTTGAAAATTAAAATTATGCCAGTTAAATAAACCAGTTGAATTTACATAAATCATATGCAAAGAAGGATAGTTGTAATAGCTGCTACAACATCAGGTTTTCTTGCAAGATGTAGTATATAAATTACATATTTCATTTAGACCATGTCTTTAATGCTATTGTAGGTAAACTAAGTGAAAAGCTGAATTTGGGCAGTGAACTAGTAATATCCAATTTACCTGCATGGTGTGAGTATGGGCTTAATGTATATTTCACAAACCTAAAACTAGTTAGTAGATTTTAGTTGAATATATTGCTTGTTTTTGGTGTATGTGATACATATTTTATTTTAGTTTTTTTGCTTGTATATTTTTGGTCAGAAATTAAGGTGATTGACTTTTCTAAAGTCAGTCATATTTGAAGGTACTGCAGATGCCAATGTTTTATATTGTTTTATAAAGCAAGTCTAAGGTTGACTTGGTTAAAATCAAATCATTAAATTCTCGTCTGTATTAGTAATAAGCCCACTTTCCTATGGAGGAAACATAGAAATCCATATACTTTCAAGTTTCTCATTTTTAATTTACCATTTTCTGTCAAAGTTTCTCAGTCTCTGTAAAGATTAGAGGGAACATTATTCATATAGTATTTTTGGTCTCTACTGGCTTTTTTCACTCTGCAAACATTCAGTTGCTTAATTTCTAATTAAGTTCTAATTAGGCCTTTGTAAGTCACTAAGTTTAGCTCTGTTCAGTAACAATCATAAAATCTAGAAGATCGAAGTTGCCCCACAATTGGGAAACACTATCATACTTTACTAGTTTCCATAGTTCTTCATGAGTAAAATGATAAAACAATTAAATAAAAAGTGATGCAATTTCTGATTTGTGGAATTTGAGGAAGACACAGTTCTAAGAGCTTGCCTTGTTGTGTGCCGTACAGAGGAACCTACTTCACCAAAGTAGCTTTTTTCTGATTACTCTATGCTGTTTTTCCTGCTCCCTCTTAATTATGAGTTGTGTAATACTTTTTCAGAGAAAGAAGAAAAAAAAAATCTTGCTGGACCCTTGCTAGATCTAGATATTGCTCTTTCATTTTCCTTCTTGGCATACCACAATCCACAAGTCTGAGACTGCTGCTCTGCAAGACTGTTCATGTTCAGGTTTTGCACAGCTCCTCAAGAGAGAGGATCATATTCTGCTGTCACAATACAAGTGTTTAATCTTGTGCTGAAGGAGCAAATAACAGAGTGGAACTTTCTTAAACCAATTATCAGATTTATATTGACTTTGTGTATTTATTTTCTAGCTATAGTGAGCCCCCCAAAAGGTTTTTCCTTTAATGATTTCAAAAGTCCTTTTGACATCTGTTCAGAGGGTTTTGGCATATTTAATGGATTTGACATGTAACTGTATATATTGACAGTTTTACATCCATGTCCCAGTCCAGAATCAAGCACTGTCATCTTTCATTAAATAAAAAAAATATATATTTACAGTATTTATATTATTCATACCTGACAAATTAATCACGTTAAAAACATCTGAATAACACGGTTACTTAGAATTATCATTGCCCACAAAAACTAAAATCAATTGTCTCAGTCCAGCACAAGTTACAAAACAGGTAGGGTTCTGAATTTATGTAAATAAAGATGTTTGGAATCTACTAAAGGAAAGTAAGGAATCCAATCCTGTTTAAGAGGAAAAAATCTGACAGTTAGCTAATATTGACTGTGTAGAACTAAGGAGGGTTATAATAAACAATTAACTTCTGAATACATTCATATGTGTTTGTGTTTGGAAGTCCCAGGGTCTGTGAAAAAAGCAACTAGTGTGTAACAGAAGCAACTTTACATGGTGGCTATTCTAATTGTGACTGCAGGTGAGGGGTCCTAGAATCAGGTTTTTAAACTTGAACACTGAATTCATTACTCAGAATGACTAAATAAAAATGAAATCCGAAGAAAAGAAATCCGCAGTCGTTCCTGTGACAGAGCTGTCGCTTCAATCACCATTTTTATTTCCATTCCCTTTTTTCCCCTGGAGGTAAGTCTGGCGTACGCCTATGAGACTAAAGATGCCCTGTGCCTTGTGCTGACTCTTATGAATGGTGGCGATCTGAAATTCCACATCTACCACATGGGAGAGGCTGGCTTTGATGAGAAAAGAGCGGTTTTCTATGCTGCAGAACTGTGCTGTGGATTGGAAGATCTGCACAGGGAAAGAATAGTGTACAGGTATGTTCTGGTTCTTGACTGCACAAAACCAAGTCTTTCATTATCAAGTACTAAAATTCAAAAACTAATATTTTTTTTTTCTTTTTCTATGTGTGTGTTCATTGCAGGGACCTGAAGCCTGAAAATATTCTGTTAGATGACCATGGTGAGTGAGCTAGCTTTCTGAAAAACAAGACCTATTTACCACCTTACTTGAGTTGACAAATCATAATGTTCTTTTTCACATGCACTACTCAGATCAGAACTTATCTCTGTATCAGCCCAGCTTTTAAACAAGTAACTGTTGTCGTTGGAACAAACCTTTTCTGGATGATTTATCTTTCCAAGCAGCAGGCTGTATTCACATCAGTGCTTTATCAGTCACTGATGGCCAGACACTAATGACTGTAATATTCTGTTTGTGAAGCAGTGTCTAAACCAGTGTTTCTCAAATCCACTCCTCTGAGGGCCCCAGTAGAGCAAGTCTAATAGCACCTTTAAAAAGAAAAAAAGAAAAAATTAAAGACATAGAAACATTTATTTATGATCAGTTATGCAGGGAAATTCAGTAATTCAGAAAATTAACATCCTTAACTTTGTCATTCTGTCTTAAATGACATTAGATTTATGTCAACAAGTGACTTTGTTTCATTGATCATATGAACAATAACTAAGATATATTCATATGTGTAAACCTAGCCTTTTAACTTTTGAATGACTTTTAATAGGAGCTCTTTGTGAATATCGGCAAGAGAATCTGTATAATAATTGAGCACCTACAAATTCTACCCTGTCCTACCTCTGATCCCCAGCAGGTGGAACCACAGTACACAAGATAACGGCTTTCGAACGGCTCCTCCATTTCCAAGGGCTGTTGGCAAAGACCACTTACAATAGAGCAAACATTTAGTATTACGCAAGACTTTCCAATGACTTGACATTTGACATCCTTATGTCTCACTTGAACTTTCACTCCATACTTAGACTGCCTAATGTTGTAATGGGCCATTCTTCATATAGTCGCTCCACATTGCATTCTCTTCCTGTATAGATTCACTGTTGAACAGTAACTAGGGCAAATCACACTTCCTTGTCTTAGGGGCAGTCAACTTGTGGCTCAATTTCTAATGCAATTCTTTACAAATAGCATTTCAACACTGTTGGATGCAATGCACATATAAGGAACTTGCCAGTAGTGAATAGACTCTTCTTACATATCTAAGTTCCCCTTCCTTTCAGGCCACATCCGTATCTCTGACTTGGGGCTGGCTGTACATGTACCAGTGGGCCAGACAATCAAAGGCAGGGTTGGAACAGTGGGTTACATGGGTGAGTACACTTGTTTCATACTCCATCAAGCTGCATGTGGCCACACACAACTGGCTCTCATTGTTATGTCAGTAGTGTTCTAGTGTCAGTGGTAGATGGCCCCCTTTGTATCTGAACAGAGGAAAAAGTAATTGCAAGAAAATATGCAGAAATACCTTCAGAAATCACTTTGTATTTATAGCAAATCAGGGCTATATATTTTTAAAGATTTGCCTAAAATAAGTGATTTTGCCCGAACCCTTTATTCTCTTTGCAATTCTATTTTAGTAACCTCTACCTTCTTACAGATGTCGATCTCATCCATTCTTAAATCACAAGAAAGCTCAACTCCCCCTAGTTTTACAGTAGCCAAGAATACTAATTTCAGGTTTGGCTTTTCTGTTTCATTTTTTTTTTCCACCCCCACCCTCCCACTTTCTCCTCTCATAAGCAATCCGTTGGGCAGGAAAATGTAAGGGAGCTAACAGGCTGTTTTACATAATCTGGAAAGGTTCTGTGCTAATTTTAGTTACCTCTCTGTACATTTGTCACAGAGGTGTGTTATTTAATGTGGGTTGTCTAAATTAAATAAAATCGATGACAGCATCTTAGTAGACTTGATAGTTTAACATTTATTACTGCTGTCCTTACCTCCCTTCAAAGGTGTAATAGCATTGTTAATCCGCGTCTGTTCCTCATTTTAAATCGCAGAGGTCTGATGATAAATTGAGCATTTCTTAAAGTTTCCAATAAAATAAATGCTCTTTAATCCACATTCAGGGAATACAGAGTAATACCTGTTAGAGTAATTCCCTAGTCAGCCAGTGTGCCCTCACACAATTCTCCATAGATTTATCAAGAGCACATTGCATTTGTTAAAAATGTTTTGTAAAAGGAAAGACAAAACTCAACCATCAAAATTTTGTCTGGACTACCCAATGTTAAACAAGGTAGGGTGGTCGAAATCTGTGAAACCAGCTGAGTTATATGGGACTACAGTGCAAACCAAAATTCATAGAGCAGAAAGACAATGGTGATTGTGTGACAAGAATGTTGTACTACATTGGACACCTGCTGAACCAGTCTTTTTAGCTCTAGGCAGCATACAGGCCCCTGGAGGCATAGGAGCAGATTTGCAGGGCCTACAAGTGCATTGCTGATTCGAGTTTTGAGGAGGCCCTGTGTTGTCTCTCAGCCCCAGAGGTGGTGAAAAACGAGAGGTACACGTTCAGCCCGGACTGGTGGGCTCTGGGTTGCCTTCTGTATGAGATGATTGAGGGCCAGTCACCCTTCCAGCAGCGCAAGAAGAAGATCAAGAGGGAGGAGGTGGAGCGACTGGTGAAGGAGGTGGAGGAGGAGTACTCCAGCAAATTTTCTGAGGACGCCCTCTCGCTCTGCAAGATGGTCAGTATCTTGTTGCCGTTCCACAGTAACTGCATGCATGCACACACAAATACACACACACACACACACACACACACACAGAGAATAAGCACAGATTTTAAGTGTTCTTGCAGTTTTCAGCTATTTCTCTGATCTCCAAAAACTTGTTCCAAAGCAGTAATAACCCAGATGCTAACAATCATTATATTAAAGGGTATTATTATTACTACCAACTACTACTACTACTACTACTACTACTACTACTACTACAGTGGAGGAGCTTATGTTCCATACTTTCTCTAAATTTCTAGCTTTACCAAATGTCTCTTTCTCTAGTTCATTTACAAAATAAGTGAATCACAAATTATTTATTATTATTGTTCTATCACGTTTAATAATTTTCATAGTCTTTATTTGTTAGCGATTTATTTGTGTTCCTTTATAATATAATTTATATGTATTTGTATTTGAAAACACACTCACACGCGCTATGTAGTTTCTGCAAATTGATCAAAGTCATGTCTGTCTTCACTTGCATTCTGGTCCCCACAGCTGCTGGCCAAAGACCCCAGAGAGAGGCTGGGCTGTCGGGGGGAAGGGGCCTCGGAGGTCAAGGCCCATCCACTCCTACGATCCATCAACTTCAAGAGGCTGGAGGCAGGCATGCTGGAGGCCCCATTCATTCCTGACGTGAGTGACCTCTACTTGCACATCACTCAGTCAATCGATATTACATTCACAGTTGAGATGCCAGAGAGCCTCACATAGCACTCAGGACAAGATCCCTTTGGAATAATAAGCTATTCTGAATAGGGATGATTTATTTGGGCAAGGGAAGGAAGAGTTGAGTCTGCAAAGTGTTGTTACATCAGGGCTTAATTCAGGAATGGCAACATGAGGAACTGGAAGGAAAGGTTTTAAGTTCGGTCAAAGAATCCTCTGGCCAATTTAGCTTGGACAAATGCAGAATATGTTTGACAGCGTAAAGAGTGCCAGAGAAATTAAAACCGAGGCAGACAATGTTAGGCATTTGAAGAGTAGCAGAAACATTTTGGAATCAATATCAGACTTCATAAGGAAAATACTTGAAATATCCATTTGACTTTCCTCCAAAATACATCACAGAGAAAATACATCCCAGTCCTAATCTCCTCACAACCAATTTTTTTTGTCTGTGATTGCTTTCCTGCATCGGCTGTACAATCCACATGATAGTTGGCATCTGGGTAAAGCCCAAAATGGATTAAACTGTCACACAACAGGCATCTCTGTGTCCATCCCCGCCAAGCATCACATGTTACAAGAATTCATTAAATATTCTTCACATAAATCATCTGTTATCATCAGCCCACAGAACAGGAACTTAGTATAGGCTTAATGTCTTGGGTTAAGGACTCCAGAGCACACATCCTGATTCAGTGAATAGTAAATTCGTGGCAGTTTGGCTTCTGTCACTTTCATACTTGGTCAGTTTTAATTTAGTGTTCTTCTCATTGCAGTAAGCAATGATATTGTATTTGCGGAAGCTTCATATACACCGATCAGCCATAACATTATGACCACCTGCCTAATATTGTCTAGGTCCCCCTTTTGCCACCAAAACAGCCCTGAACCGTTGGCACCAAGACGTTATCAGAGTCAGTTGTGAGGGGGGGCCTTCATGGATCAGACTTGTTTGTCCAGCACATCCCACAGATGCTCGATTGGATTGAGATCTGGGAAATTTGGAGGCCAAGTCAACACCTTGAACTCGTGATTCATCAGACCAGGCCACCTTCTTCCATTGCTCCGTGGTCCAGTTCTGATGCTCAAGTGCCAATTGTAGGCGCTTTCGACAGTGGACAGGGGTCAGCATGGGCACCCTGACTGGTCTGCGGCTATGCAGCCCCATACGCAACAAACTGCGATGCACTGTGAGTTCTGACACCTTTCTATCAGAACCAGCATTAACTTTTTCAGCAATTTGAGCTACATTAGCTCGTCTGTTGGATCGGACCACACGGGACAGCCTTCGCCATCAATGAGCCTTGGTCGCCCATGACCCAGTCGCTGGTTCTCCGCTTTTCCTTCCTTGGACCACTTTTGATAGGTACTGATCACTGCAGACGGGAACACCCCACAAGAGCTGTAGTTTTGGAGATGCTCTGACCCAGTCGTCTAGCCATCACAATTTGGCCCCTGTCAAAGTCGCTCAGATCCTTACACCTGCCCGTTTTTCCTGCTCTAACACATCAAATTTGAGGACAAAATGTTCACTTGCTGCCTAATATATCCCACCCATTGACAGGTGCCATGATAACGAGATTATCAGTGTTATTCACTTCACCTATTACTGGTCATAATGTTATGGCTGATCGGTGTATATTCATACACAGTGCCTATAGAAAGTCTACACCCCATTTAAAAAAATGTCACCTTTTGCTACCTTATAGCCTGGAATTTGTCTTCATTAATCCACACATCCAATCCCACAACTTCCAATTGAAACAATATTCTAGACATTTGCAAAAACTTGGTTGGATAAGTGTCCACTCCCTTTCTAATAGAAATCCTAAATTAGCTCAGATGTAACCAGTTGCCTTCAAAATCACACACCAAGTTAAGTGGCCTCCACCTGTATTAAAGTATTAACGTAGTGATTGTAGTGATTCACATGATTTCAGGATAAGTTCCACAGTTCCTGTAGATTTCCTCTGCTGCTCACAGCAAAGACTTGATCATTAGCGCCAAGGAGCTTCCATAAGAACTGGAATGGATATAAACAATATCAAAGGCATTACATATTTATTGGAGAACTATCAAGACGATTATTAAGAAGTGGAAGTTGTATAGCACCCAAGACCATGCCTAAATCAGGTTGTCCCTCCAAACTGGATGACCAAGCAAGATGGAGACTGATCAGAGAGGCTACCAAGCAGCCAATGGCAACGTTCAAAGAGTTACAGGCTTTTATGTTCAAGACTGGTCATGTGACCACAATATCCCAAGTACTCCACAAATTGGCCTCTATGCTAGGGTGGAAAGAATGAAGCCATTACTCAAGAGAGCCCACCTTGAATCCCGTTTGAAGTATGCAGAAAAACACTTGGGAGATTCTGAAGTGGCAACATTTTTACCCTAAACTGGGACGGAAGTTCACTTTCAGGATGACAATGACCCAAAGCACACAGCCAAAGCCACACAGGTGGCTAAGGAACAAAATGGCAAATATCTTTGTGTGGCCCAATCAGAGCCGTGATCCAAATAAAATAGAAAATGTGTGGCATGACTTGCTGTCCATCAGTGCTCCCCTAGGAATTTGACAGAGCTTGAACAGTGTTGTAAAGAAGAATGGTCAAATATTGCCAAATCTAGGTGTGCAAAGTTGGAATAGACCAATCCCAACAGACTCCCAGCTGCAATTCCTGCAATTTCCACAAAGTATACCTATTAATCAACTAATAAATTGATCAACGATCAATATTTTCCCTTTTTAATCGAGCAGATTTTTTTTCCATTATGATGACTGGCGATTTATACGGCTAATCACGGGGAAAATGACAGAGCTATAGTACAGTATCCGCACACAAAGTTGAGGGTTACAATTCGCTAAATGGAAAACTACAGTCTAGGTTTGGATTCAAAGTGGATTCGGAAGGAAACATTGAAGACAAAGGAAAGGTTTTCGGTTTCATTTGCAATAAATGCTTTTTTTTTTTACGAGGACAGTGTGAGTAGTTTACAGTATCATTTGTGAGCTAAACACCCGTTTGCTGTAGTGAGAAGGGAAGGAGAAGCCACGTTGTGGCTAAACGGTAATGGTTTTTGCATTATAATTATTTAGTATAACTGTCAAGCATTGAGACCCCATCTCAAACTCTGTCATTGTTGCATATAATCTGTTCGCCCCCCATTCTCATGCATTGTCACATTGTCACTAAAATTTGATGCATTTGCCCTCCTTCTCCTGGTTTTGCCAGCGAGGGCTCTATCTGTTTTTTCTTGTTATGTAACAAATTTCACGCACTGGCGTTATGAAAACATGAGAGGTATGATTTAGTGAACGGGAATGGTAAAAAAAAATATATATATATATATACACTCACCTAAAGGATTATTAGGAACACCATACTAATACTGTGTTTGACCCCCTTTCGCCTTCAGAACTGCCTTCATTCTACGTGGCATTGATTCAACAAGGTGCTGAAAGCATTCTTTAGAAATGTTGGCCCATATTGATAGGATAGCATCTTGCAGTTGATGGAGATTTGTGGGATGCACATCCAGGGCACGAAGCTCCCGTTCCACCACATCCCAAAGATGCTCTATTGGGTTGAGATCTGGTGACTGTGGGGGCCAGTTTAGTACAGTGAACTCATTGTCATGTTCAAGAAACCAATTTGAAATGATTCAACCTTTGTGACATGGTGCATTATCCTGCTGGAAGTAGCCATCAGAG
Source organism: Amia ocellicauda (assembly GCF_036373705.1). NCBI lineage: Eukaryota > Metazoa > Chordata > Actinopteri > Amiiformes > Amiidae > Amia > Amia ocellicauda. The sequence continues at coordinate 4,891,599 of NC_089860.1, forward strand.
GATGGGTACATGGTGGTCATAAAGGGATGGACATGGTCAGAAACAATGCTCAGGTAGGCCGTGGCATTTAAACGATGCCCAATTGGCACTAAGGGGCCTAAAGTGTGCCAAGAAAACATCCCCCACACCATTACACCACCACCACCAGCCTGCACAGTGGTAACAAGGCATGATGGATCCATGTTCTCATTCTATTTACGCCAAATTCTGACTCTACCATCTGAATGTCTCAACAGAATCAACTCATCAGAGTCCAGTCTTCAACTGTCCAATTTTGGTGAGCTTGTGCAAATTGTAGCCTCTTTTTCCTATTTGTAGTGGAGATGAGTGGTACCCGGTGGGGTCTTCTGCTGTTGTAGCCCATCCGCCTCAAGGTTGTACGTGTTGTGGCTTCACAAATGCTTTGCTGCATACCTCGGTTGTAACGAGTGGTTATTTCAGTCAAAGTTGCTCTTCTATCAGCTTGAATCAGTCGGCCCATTCTCCTCTGACCTCTAGCATCAACAAGGCATTTTCGCCCACAGGACTGCCGCATACTGGATGTTTTTCCCTTTTCACACCATTCTTTGTAAACCCTAGAAATGGTTGTGCGTGAAAATCCCAGTAACTGAGCAGATTGTGAAATACTCAGACCGGCCCGTCTGGCACCAACAACCATGCCACGCTCAAAATTGCTTAAATCACCTTTCTTTCCCATTCAGACATTCAGTTTGGAGTTCAGGAGATTGTCTTGACCAGGACCACACCCCTAAATGCATTGAAGCAACTGCCATGTGATTGGTTGGTTAGATAATTGCATTAATGAGAAATTGAACAGGTGTTCCTAATAATCCTTTAGGTGAGTGTATATTTATTATATATATATTTTTTTTTTTTTTTTACCATTCCCGTTCTGCGTTGTTATAGGCTACTGTAATGCCTAGTATTTATTAAAGTATTACTGTGCAGCACAAGTGCATGATTAATCAACTAATGCCCATTGATTCTCCTATCAAATATTTGAATTGACTGACAGCCCTTAATAAATATATATATATATATATATATATATATATATATATACATACACTCACCTAAAGGATTATTAGGAACACCTGTTCAATTTCTCATTAATGCAATTATCTAACCAACCAATCACATGGCAATTGCTTCAATGCATTTAGGGGTGTGGTCCTGGTCAAGACAATCTCCTGAACTCCAAACTGAATGTCTGAATGGGAAAGAAAGGTGATTTAAGCAATTTTGAGCGTGGCATGGTTGTTGGTGCCAGACGGGCCGGTCTGAGTATTTCACAATCTGCTCAGTTACTGGGATTTTCACGCACAACCATTTCTAGGGTTTACAAAGAATGGTGTGAAAAGGGAAAAACATCCAGTATGCAGCAGTCCTGTGGGCGAAAATGCCTTGTTGATGCTAGAGGTCAGAGGAGAATGGGCCGACTGATTCAAGCTGATAGAAGAGCAACTTTGACTGAAATAACCACTCGTTACAACCGAGGTATGCAGCAAAGCATTTGTGAAGCCACAACACGTACAACCTTGAGGTGGATGGGCTACAACAGCAGAAGACCCCACCGGGTACCACTCATCTCCACTACAAATAGGAAAAAGAGGCTACAATTTGCACAAGCTCACCAAATTTGGACAGTTGAAGACTGGAAAAATGTTGCCTGGTCTGATGAGTCTCGATTTCTGTTGAGACATTCAGATGGTAGAGTCAGAATTTGGCGTAAACAGAATGAGAACATGGATCCATCATGCCTTGTTACCACTGTGCAGGCTGGTGGTAGTGGTGTAATGGTGTGGGGGATGTTTTCTTGGCACACTTTAGGCCCCTTAGTGCCAATTGGGCATCATTTAAATGCCACGGCCTACCTGAGCATTGTTTCTGACCATGTGCATCCCTTTATGACCACCATGTACCCATCCTCTGATGGCTACTTCCAGCAGGATAATGCACCATGTCACAAAGGTCGAATCATTTCAGATTGGTTTCTTGAACATGACAATGAGTTCACTGTACTAAACTGGCCCCCACAGTCACCAAATCTCAACCCAATAGAGCATCTTTGGGATGTGGTGGAACGGGAGCTTCGTGCCCTGGATGTGCATCCCACAAATCTCCATCAACTGCAAGATGCTATCCTATCAATATGGGCCAACATTTCTAAAGAATGCTTTCAGCACCTTGTTGAATCAATGCCACGTAGAATTAAGGCAGTTCTGAAGGCGAAAGGGTGTCAAACACAGTATTAGTATGGTGTTCCTAATAATCCTTTAGGTGAGTGTATATATATACAGTGAGGGAAAAAAGTATTTGATCCCCTGCTGATTTTGTACGTTTGCCCACTGACAAAGAAATGATCAGTCTATAATTTTAATGGTAGGTGTATTTTAACAGTGAGAGACAGAATAACAACAAAAAAATCCAGAAAAACGCATTTCCAAAAAGTTATAAATTGATTTGCATGTTAATGAGGGAAATAAGTATTTGACCCCTTCGATTTAGTACTTGGTGGCAAAACCCTTGTTGGCAATCACAGAGGTCAGACGTTTCTTGTAGTTGGCCACCAGGTTTGCACACATCTCAGGAGGGATTTTGTCCCACTCCTCTTTGCAGATCCTCTCCAAGTCATTAAGGTTTCGAGGCTGCCATTTGGCAATTCGAACCTTCAGCTCCCTCCACAGATTTTCTATGGGATTAAGGTCTGGAGACTGGTTAGGCCACTCCAGGACATTAATGTGCTTCTTCTTGAGCCACTCCTTTGTTGCCTTGGCTGTGTGTTTTGGGTCATTGTCATGCTGGAATACCCATCCACGACCCATTTTCAATGCCCTGGCTGAGGTAAGGAGGTTCTCACCCAAGATTTGACGGTACATGGCCTCGTCCATCGTCCGTTTGATGCGGTGCAGTTGTCCTGTCCCCTTAGCAGAAAAACACCCCCAAAGCATAATGTTTCCACCTCCATGTTTGACGGTGGGGATGGTGACCTTGGGGTCATTCCTCCTCCTCTAAACACGGCAAGTTGAGGATGCCAAAGAGCTCGATTTTGGTCTCATCTGACCACAACACTTTCACCCAGTTCTCCTCTGAATCATTCAGATGTTCATTGGCAAACTTCAGACAGGCCTGTACATGTGCTTTCTTGAGCAGGGGGACCTTGCGGGCGCTGCAGGATTTCAGTCCTTCACGGCGTAGTGTGTTACCAATTGTTTTCTTGGTGACTATGGTCCCAACTGCCTTGAGATCATTAACAAGATCCTCCCGTGTAGTTCTGGGCTGATTCCTCACCATTCTCATGATCATTGAAACTCCACGAGGTGAGATCTTGCATGGAGCCCCAGACCGAGGGAGACTGACAGTTATTTTGTGTTTCTTCCATTTGCGAATAATCGCACCAACTGTTGTCACCTTCTCACCAAGCTGCTTGGTGATGGTCTTGTAGCCCATTCCAGCCTTGTGTAGGTCTACAATCTTGTCCCTGACATCCTTGGACAGCTCTTTGGTCTTGGCCATGGTGGAGAGTTTGGAATCTGATTGATTGCTTCTGTGGACAGGTGTGTTTTATACAGGTAACGAGCTGAGATTAGGAGCACTCCCTTTAAGAGAGTGCTCCTAATCTCAGATCGTTACCTGTATAAAAGACACCTGGGAGCCAGAAATCTTGCTGATTGATAGGGGATCAAATACTTATTTCCCTCATTAACATGCAAATCAATTTATAACTTTTTTGAAATGCGTTTTTCTGAATTTTTTTGTTGTTATTCTGTCTCTCACTTAAAATACACCTACCACTAAAATTATAGACTGATCATTTTTTTGTCAGTGGGCAAACGTACAAAATCAGCAGGGGATCAAATACTTTTTTCCCTCACTGTATTTAATACATCTTTTTTAAATAACTATATATAACGTATTTGTAAAAACAAAATAATTGGTATAATTTTAGAGTAAATTCAGAAATTGTGCAACATGCTCCTTGTTTTATAAAAACATACATGGAATTACTGGAACTAGATGGAAAACAACAGTGACATTTAAACAATATTGTTTTTGTCTAACACCTATTGATGAATATCTGCATCAGACTTTAACTTTCAGTGCATCAAACTGACTGTACTTTTCCTAAGCAAGATTGGCCTGGAGTGGAATTTTTGCAAGAGCTCTTGTATTTAGAAAGCCAGCTACTGGAGATATACATAGTCAAGGACAAGACTTGTTGATGAGATGCTTAAACAGACGCACACCCCCAATTCAGTTTTCCCTAAAGAAAGCGGGGACTGCTAGCTTGGTAGTAGCTAATTTTGCATTGCAGCTTCATCTAAATTGCCCCCCAGGAGCTGGCTAGCTTGCTTTTTAGAGAACCATGCAGAAGTGTGGTTATAGCGTTGCAGCCATGAACTTTATTCCTCTGTGTATTATGCTCCAATGTCCTACAGTATTCCCATTGCACACTTATAAGTAAATAAGGCTGCTACTCAACCTATGATCTGCCTGTTTGTCTTGTTTGTGTGCCCCCCTTCAGCCCCAGGCCATTTACTGTAAGGATGTGCTGGACATTGAGCAGTTCTCGACAGTCAAGGGCGTGGAGCTGGAGCCCAAAGATAATTTCTTCTACAACAAAGTTTCCACAGGCAGCATCTCCATCCCATGGCAGAATGAGGTATGCTCACAAGCTGCAAGGAAATCACTTTTAAGCATGTGCAGATCATTGTAAAGGATCAAAACCAAAAACTTCATCAGGTCTTTAGATTTATCTTCTCTTTGTGGACACAGTCCAGGTTATACAAAGTAAAAAATATATTCAATTTCCAATGGTAATAAAATATATACTGATATACTCAATGATTAACCTAAATGATTCCTCACCTCAACAGTGTTGACTAATTTAAACTCCTGATTAATCTGAATTCTTAACATGCCTTTTGCCAAGTTAGTTTATTTTGTATGTAGCTGATGAAATAACTTTTGTGTTCTTCTAGTGTTATAATTAACCAAGCACCAATGTTCTGTGAGTTACAAATTAGCTCTCCACAAAGGTTGTACAGTAGTGCTTTGTTTGCCAAGCAAGATTCTGCTTGTAATTGATCAGATTTTTGAAGTGTGCCAAGGGGAATCTGTACTCTGTTTCCCAAGCCTCCCAATGACTACAATGCCAAAGTAGAAATTAGTTTATTTTTTCAGTTGTACATGATCTGATTAATTTTCAGATCATTTACCAGAATTATACAATTCCCAAGTTGTTTCCCTGTAATTACTCATTCCTCTACTAAGAGAAGGAGAGATATAATTGATCATCAGTGCTAGAAATCAAGGAATACCAAGCTTGGGAGTTTAAAGACTCCCTTCTCCCCACTCTCCATGTATTTCTGATCACTTTTCATTCAGTGTGTGTAAGTGTTAAGATAACAGTGAAGCAAGTGGGATCAAGTATGGCAAACTTTATTTTTAAATACATGTAATATTCTGTTGGAGAAGTGAACTCCTAATCATGCTCTCCCAAAGGATAGCCGACAAACGACATACAAAAATGATTATGGGAGCTGAAACATGCACTGAATCGATTTATTTAATGAGGATCCTGAGATGTAACAGAGGTGTCCCATCCCTCATCGTTCACAGATGATTGAAACAGAGTGCTTTAAGGAGCTGAACGTGTTCTATACAGACGGCACAGTGCCACCTGATCTGGACTGGAGGGGCCAGCCGTCACCACCACCCAAACAGGGGCTGCTCCAGAGGCTCTTTGGGAGGCAGGTAAGAATCACTGTCATGATAGTGGGATTATTTGATGCTATAGTCAGTGATCTCTTCAGTTTCAGTGAGCCCAGAGCCATAATAAAACACCCATTGGAGCAGAATCAGACCCAGCCAGTGTCTAATGCAAATGCCCAGGCAAACCAGGCTGCTAAATACAGCATTCTCAGAAGTGTTATTGGAAAACTGCACAAATCCACAGTGTATAACAGGGCACACATTTTCCTATCAAGCCCTGCAAAATATATTTTACTTTGTGCATAGGTTTAAGAGCTGTTTTTCAAAGTGATTTCAAGAAAAGAATGCAGATTTTATATTAAAAAGAAATATTGTGTTTATTTCTTGATGTGGAAAGCCTTGACTTGAACCAGCAGGGGTTGATATATATAGTTGTTATTATTATTTGTTTGTAATAGACAAATCTTAAGTCATCTGGCAGGAAAAAATAGTTGGGATTAATTAACTTTAGCAGTACCTTTTAGTAAAGTTTCCTTTCAGTAGACTTACATATCATAAAATAACATTTGTGTTTTTGGGAGACTGGTGCCTGTTTGAATGCAGTATGAAGAATTGTTTTTACCAGATGTGTATTTTGTCTTCCCATGCTTTCCTCTCTTGCCTGCCCCCTGTAGGACTGCTGTGGGAACTGCAGCGACAGTGAGGAAGAGCCCACAAGACTGTGATGGTGTCTGACCAGCACAGGGGAAAGCAATTTGTTTACAATTTTTTGCACATTTGTATTTTTAAAATAATTCTATATAAATATGGGAATGTATATTTTCAGTATATAGCCATACAGTAAATGTTATTTAAAAAAGGAAAAAAATATATATGAAAATAATAATCGTACTTGTGATCAGATAAGGGTATAGCAACTACAGAACTCCCAACCTTGCTAAGTCATTAATCTGCAACTTGTTCTTCTTTTAGGTTAAAATGTTCTGTTTGATGTGATAACCATCTGAAACATTTCAGTGTCCGTTTCAATAGGGGAAATGTGTTAATATTGAAATTGATTTTCATTTAAAGGTTTTTGCATAATATGTCAATTATTTTAAAATAAGCCAAGCCCTGTTTTTAATTTGCAAGCAGGTACTTCTATCAGAATTTAGTTCCTAAAGCAATTATAACAAGGTGTGTCAATGATTATTTTATTTCCAGGCAGTCTTTACACACTTCTTAATGAGAATTCAAAGATGGCTGAATCAAAGAAAATTTAGTTAACAAAAAAACATGTAAAGCCCAGATTTCACTATTAATCGTGATCACTATTGTTCCTCATTAGTAATTGAGTCTCTTAAATGGGTATTAACTGAATTCTTACAGAAAGAAGGTAATCTGGATGAATATGCTTAACACCAGAAGTCCTAAATCTGATACAGTAGAGCTTCTTCTCCTAGTTTTGTTATTACTAGGGTGTGTTAAATGTTTGTCTAAACAAAGGATACTATGAAAATCCCTTTTATTATTTTAAATACCAGTTTATTAACTTTTTAATCTTTAATTCTCTTAATTGTTCCATACTGATGAAAAGTGCTTTTATGAGCACAGCTATTGAACATACCATTTCTTGGTAACGGCAACTGGGCACTGTTGTATTAAATGTAAAAATTACTGAAATACACCTCAAACCACAGAAGAAAGGATGTACACTTAGCAGGGTTGGGCAGGATATTCTGTGGGATAGAATATACTGTAAAATGGGCAATTACATGAGAAAGTCTTCAAAAGACTAGTTTAATTTTGTAGTTATTTCTTTTTTAAATGCAGTAGTTAATAGATCTACTGCATTTCAAAAACAATGCTGTACTTACATTTTGTTTATATTTTTATTTTAATTTAAACAAGAATATAATTATATAAAAAGGACAAAAGCTGATGTCTGGCTTAAAATATACAGTATGTATGTATGTATGTATGTGTGTGTGTGTATGTATGTATATACATATAAACATATATATATACAGTGGGGGAAAAAAGTATTTGATCCCCTGCTGATTTTGTACGTTTGCCCACTGACAAAGAAATGATCAGTCTATAATTTTAATGGTAGGTGTATTTTAACAGTGAGAGACAGAATAACAACAACAAAATCCAGAAAAATGCATTTCAAAAAAGTTATAAATTGATTTGCATGTTAATGAGGGAAATAAGTATTTGACCCCTTTGATTTAGTACTTGGTGGCAAAACCCTTGTTGGCAATCACAGAGGTCAGACGTTTCTTGTAGTTGGCCACCAGGTTTGCACACATCTCAGGAGGGATTTTGTCCCACTCCTCTTTGCAGATCATCTCCAAGTCATTAAGGTTTTGAAGCTGACCTTTGGCAACTCGAACCTTCAGCTCCCTCCACAGATTTTCTATGGGATTAAGGTCTGGAGACTGGCTAGGCCAATCCAGGACCTTAATGTGCTTCTTCTTGAGCCACTCCTTTGTTGCCTTGGCTGTGTGTTTTGGGTCATTGTCATGCTGGAATACCCATCCACGACCCATTTTCAATGCCCTGGCTGAGGGAAGGAGGTTCTCACCCAAGATTTGACGGTACATGGCCCCGTCCATCGTCCCTTTGATGTTGTCCTGTCCCCTTAGCAGAAAAACACCCCCAAAGCATAATGTTTCCACCTCCAGGTTTGACGGTGGGGATGGTGTTCTTGGGGTCATTCCTCCTCCTCCCCCAAACACAGCGAGTTGAGATGATGCCAAAGAGCTTGATTTTGGTCACATCTGACCACAACACTTTCACCCAGTTCTCCTCTGAATCATTCAGATGTTGGCAAACTTCAGACGGGCCTGTACATGTGCTTTCTTGAGCAGGGGGACCTTGCGGGCGCTGCAGGATTTCAGTCCTTCACGGCGTAGTGTGTTACCAATTGTTTTCTTGGTGACTATGGTCCCAGCTGCCTTGAGATCATTAACAAGATCCTCCCGTGTAGTTCTGGGCTGATTCCTCACCGTTCTCATGATCATTGAAACTCCACGAGGTGAGATCTTGCATAGAGCCCCAGCCCGAGGGAGACTGACAGTTATTTTGTGTTTCTTCCATTTGCGAATAATCGCACCAACTGTTGTCACCTTCTCAACAAGCTGCTTGGCGATGTTCTTGTAGCCCATTCCAGCCTTGTGTAGGTCTACAATCTTGTCCCTGACATCCTTGGACAGCTCTTTGGTCTTGGCCATGTTGGAGAGTTTGGAATCTGATTGATTGATTGCTTCTGTGGACAGGTGTCTCAGCTCGTTACCTGTATAAAAGACACCTGGGAGCCAGAAATCTTGCTGATTGATAGGGGATCAAATACTTATTTCCCTCATTAACATGCAAATCAATTTATAACTTTTTTGAAATGCGTTTTTCTGGATTTTTTTGTTGTTATTCTGTCTCTCACTGTTAAAATACACCTACCATTAAAATTATAGACTGATCATTTCTTTGTCAGTGGGCAAACGTACAAAATCAGCAGGGGATCAAATACTTTTTTCCTTCACTGTATATATAAAATGTATGTATGTATGTATGTATGTATGTATGTATATATATGGAAGAGAAAGGATTGAACCTTTGGTGTAGGTATCTTTGTTGCCTGTGGAAGCCTTGACTTCCACCAATAACAGTTACTGCAGTCCCTGCCAGTTACTGATGTGTATGTCTTTATCCACAAGTTTATAAAGAGACACACCGATGCATTTCAGATTGTGGACAGGGAAGCAATATCTACTTTTGGCTGTGAAATCTGTCTTCCAGATTTATTTTATTGTTCTGATTTACTAGGTTATGAGATTTGTATTTTATTTTTTACATTATATTAATTTTCTTAGGAAATCTAAATAAATGCGTTTTTATTAAAAGCCCATAGTCATAACAATTTGCAACTGATCCCAAAAGTTGAAAAGAGTCTAATGTGTAGAAAGAACTACAACATTTTTAATTGTGGGGGATTGGAGGCGGAGATGTATATATGCGTTTGTTTAACTTATGTTGTCAGCATTTTTCATAGAGAACTAAGAGCAGCGTGTGTTTGAAACTTTGCACATCAGTCACAGTTCAAGGTGCCTTTAAAATACTTATTTTATGTACTGTTTAAGGCACATGAGAGGGACTGTGGTGTGGTGGGGTGGGAGGAGAGAATGTGGATATCCATAAACCTGTTCTATTTATGGACAAGCGGTCTGCCACTTATGTTTGTTTGTTTGTTTCATCTGTTACTTTGTTGGGATGTTCTGTGCTCCATATAGTCAATGATGGGCAACAGGGAATCCTGTACATTTATGGATGAGATCCTTAATGACATTCATTAATCAGGCAAAGTTCATTGTTCAGACTTGCAGTAGATGTCACTAGAATAGAAACTGCTTGAAGACTATTAGTAAATCCCATTTGTCCATAGAGCATAGTATTTTTTTATTTTTGTCTAACTTAAATACATTCCAGTCTACAATGTACTGTACAGTGTTAAAAAAAAAAAAAAACACCTAAATATTTCAATTTGTGTTTATTTAGCAATAATCTGGATAACAAATGTCTAAACTTAGAGTGAGACTGAACTTAATTTTTTCACTTTGTAATGTATTTCTGAGCCAGGCTTCAACACTGTGAAAGGGAGAAAGACGTTTATCATTACTGTCACAGTTGTACCATGTTGCTTGCAATGCACTGATGTTATCTGTATATATGTACATGAGGGAGTGAGTGGGTTTTACACACGCTTACAAGAGTGTTGGGAATTAGTGGGGCACTTGCATTCTCATATATAACTGGTCTTTAATTCTGAATGCTGTTGCCTGTGTGTGTGTGTGTGTGTGTGTGTGTGTATGTATGTATATATATATATATATATATATATATATATATATATATATATATATATATATATACACTCACCTAAAAGATTATTAGGAACACCTGTTCAATTTCTCATTAATGCAATTATCTAACCAACCAATCACATGGCAGTTGCTTCAATGCATTTAGGGGTGTGGTCCTGGTCAAGACAATCTCCTGAACTCCAAACTGAATGTCTGAATGGGAAAGAAAGGTGATTTAAGCAATTTTGAGCATGGCATGGTTGTTGGTGCCAGACAGGCCGGTCTGAGTATTTCACAATCTGCTCAGTTACTGGGATTTTCACGCACAACCATTTCTAGGGTTTACAAAGAATGGTGTGAAAAGGGAAAAACATCCAGTATGCGGCAGTCCTGTGGGCAAAAATGCCTTGTTGATGCTAGAGGTCAGAGGAGAATGGGCCGACTGATTCAAGTTGATAGAAGAGCAACTTTGACTGAAATAACCACTCGTTACAACCGAGGTATGCAGCAAAGCATTTGTGAAGCCACAACACGTACAACCTTGAGGCGGATGGGCTACAACAGCAGAAGACCCCACCGGGTACCACTCATCTCCACTACAAATAGGAAAAAGAGGCTACAATTTGCACAAGCTCACCAGAATTGGACAGTTGAAGACTGGAAAAATGTTGCCTGGTCTGATGAGTCTCGATTTCTGTTGAGACATTCAGATGGTAGAGTCAGAATTTGGCGTAAACAGAATGAGAACATGGATCCATCATGCCTTGTTACCACTGTGCAGGCTGGTGGTGGTGGTGTAATGGTGTGGGGGATGTTTTCTTGGCACACTTTAGGCCCCTTAGTGCCAATTGGGCATCGTTTAAATGCCACGGCCTACCTGAGCATTGTTTCTGACCATGTCCATCCCTTTATGACCACCATGTACCCATCCTCTGATGGCTACTTCCAGCAGGATAATGCACCATGTCACAAAGGTCGAATCATTTCAAATTGGTTTCTTGAACATGACAATGAGTTCACTGTACTAAACTGGCCCCCACAGTCACCAGATCTCAACCCAATAGAGCATCTTTGGGATGTGGTGGAACGGGAGCTTCGTGCCCTGGATGTGCATCCCACAAATCTCCATCAACTGCAAGATGCTATCCTATCAATATGGGCCAACATTTCTAAAGAATGCTTTCAGCACCTTGTTGAATCAATGCCACGTAGAATTAAGGCAGTTCTGAAGGCGAAAGGGGGTCAAACACAGTATTAGTATGGTGTTCCTAATAATCCTTTAGGTGAGTGTGTATATGTGTGTGTGTGTGTATATATATATATATATATATATATATATATATATATATATATATATATATATATATATATATATAAATTACAAAAATATTTTGTCAGGTGTTTAGACAGCAGTGTTCCTTGTACTCAAAAATAAAGTTTAATTTTATTGAATAACCAATGCATTTCGACACTACTGTGTCTTCATTGGGTAGCCATGTATGTCATTTCTAAATACCTGACAAATGAGGCTACAAAATACATTTTTCATTTATATATTTTTACCAGCTCCTCATGTGAGTGAAGACGCTGCAGCGCACCGATGCTTTTAAGTTACATACATATATAGATACATATGTGTGTGTGTGTGTGTGTGTATATGTATATAAAGCAAGTGTCTTGAGCTGAAGAAATTATTAAACACAAAGGATCATGGGACAAAATTTGAAAATCTGTTACATTTACCAAAATTGTTTTATGTATAGCTTCACCAATGGCACATTAATTTAATATGGAAGTTCAGTTACCTAAATTGAAAACTGTAAAGATCCCCATCATTGATATTGTGCAGTTAAGGCATGGGAGGTGTAAACTTTAACCTGCCACTCCATTGATTTTGATTTCCTATCCCTGTTATATCAACGAATTTGTGTAGTTTACTCTAGGCTGAATCAGTGTTCAGCATACTCCAAAATTAAATATTTGATAAGTATAAGTTAATGAACAATATCTATTCACTAAGAGGAATCTCTGATAAAGATTCATGAATAAAGGGTATGCACACTTTCAACTACAAGTGTATGTATCTATGCCTGTTAGAATATATACATATGTTTGTGTGTGTTATGCACTACTTTAATTCCCATAAATGGGCTTGATAAGTTGGCATTCCTGATGAGCTCCAGTTACTTGTACTTGTATTGCCTTTCCCTGTTTTGAAACCAAGTTGTTTCTGCTGTGTTACATTAATTCATCATTTTCCTTTTCTATTAACATGAACCACAAAAATGTCTCAAGATGCAAGTTGCTTCCTCAGTTCCATAGAAGTAGTGTGAATGTACTGACCACAGACATTTCCCTGCCTTATATTATTCAATGTTTGCTTATCATTTCTGGGATTTTTTTGTATTTGATTATTTGTTTTGTTTTGAATCTTTTACACTGGGCTTTCAAGAACCTTTGGATTCCACTGAAGAAATCTGAGACAGGCTCCCCATTCAATGGGGCTCAATTCTGAAGCTTTACACCAAAGTAATGATGAGCTTGCCTCTGATTGTCTTCAGACAGGAAAACAGGAAGGTTATGTTTTCCTTATTGCCCTGTGTAAATTGTGATTAAGAGGGGGGTTGGGGTGACCTTGCAAATGCTGTGTATAGGAAGGTAGTATTCACTGTAACTCATGACAGCACTGTATACTTAAGACTGAAGAGCAAGCCAAGTGATTCAGACCATGTGAATCCAAACTATTTTTTTTTTTTTAACCAAAATTAATTATTGTTACAGAGCCTATAATTTTAACATCTGTGCCAAGTTTGTCTGGAAACATTCTACTTTCCTTGCTATCTGTAGGTTAAAAGGAAACAGAAATAAGTAATCCTTTTTTTTCTACTTCCCAGATTTAAAGGTAATATGCCAGACTTGATTGTTTGGTTACGTGACCAAATCAGTCAATGCTAGAATTTTTCTTTTGGTTTTGTTTTCAGGTGAGTGAAAACTTTTTTGTATTTTAGTAGAGACCTACTAAAACAAAATGATGATGATGATGATGATGATGATGAGGTTTGTATATATATATATATATGTGTGTGTGTGTGTGTATGTACATGTGTGTGTGTGTGTGTGTGTGTGTGTGTGTGTGTGTGTGTGTGTGTGTATATATATATATATATATATATATATATATAATAATTTATGTATTTGGATATATGTACATGAATATGTTACTGGCCATTTTCTTGTTACAATGTGAAGCTGCTTTTTGTGTAAAGACTGTGCCATCTAAGGTGTACTTTGTTGCTCCTGAATTGTCTCTTGGCTCTACTAACTTATTCTGCATGTTGCCATGGAAAATGCGAAAATAGTTCTGGGGCCAAGATCTATATCTTTAATGGTGCAGAAATTAAAAAAAAAAAAAAAATTGAAAGGTTAGAATAATTTCAAACCTATTTCTGTGTGATGGATGATAGATTCAACATTCATATCTTGTATCCAAAAATACTAAAATAGGAGGAGTTGGACAATATAATTAAGTAGAAGAATATTTTGGACTAGCATAGTTTCTTGCAGGATTCAAGAATTGTCTTCAGGTAAACATTTTTTTTTTGTCTGTTCAGAACAAGCCAATGTGCCATTTTATCATTTAAAAATAAACCCAACTAAAGGACATTTTGTTTGTTAAAGGATGGCAAAACATTCTTAAGTTGTTTACTGTCAAGCTGAATGTTGTTTTTTTGTTTTGTTTTTTTGTTCTAATGGTCTATTCAGACAATCTCAATAGGCAAATAGTGTTTATTTTGGCCTAGACTCAGTTGACTAAGGGAACAGTGACCTGGCCATGAGAACAAGACGATCAGAACCCCCCCCTCCATCCCCCCAACACACACACACACACACACTCACTAGATGGAATAAAGAGCTGCTGCGATGGTGGTGTTTGGGGTGGAGAGGGATGCAAAAGCGATGTATACTGGAAAGTGAGTTTGTTGTTGGATAATTTTGTTTGGGCTAGCAGAAGTCAGGCACGAGATTGGTGTGGTTTTTCTCCTGAACTTAAGTTTAAAACTCCATTTTGTGTGGAAATAGCTTTATTTGTGACAAATGCAAGAGACGTTGCAAAAGCAACAGTCTCTAGAGTTCTACTGGTTTACTGGCGAGTGCAGTTCTTATTGCATAAGAAATAGGATTACCCCACTGCTTTAATTTGAATACCTGAAAGGAATGATAAGATTTATGAAGGACTGCTGATAACCCTTAATCCATGTAAGCAAGACCAGTGAAGTGCAAATTGAGAATTTTTAAGGCTTTTTGTTTTTCTCCCATACTCACCTAAGGATTATGTAATACCTGCATTACAATCATGGGATAAAGGTGCATATTCTGAGGCAAAGAGATTTGCATTTTTTGTTTTGGTTTGATAAGATATGGAGTGATGCCATCTGAAGGGATGAGTCAAGGGGTAAATATCTAATAGTGTGTGTAAACTACCTTTTGTTTTGTTTTTGTGTTTTCAAAAGTTTGAAATCCATAGAGGATAGGACATAAATATTAGATTATGTTGTGTTTATATATATATTTTTTTCAAAATTTAGAATTTGGGAATCTGGTTTTATATGCTGGATTTAAAAAATTATAAAATGCAACATTGTTAGTGTTCACCGTGCCTTTTCTTTACCAGTCACAATGTTTAGCAGTCTGTATCTGCTAAGCAGGTTTTCACATATCAAGATATGCATCAGCCTTACAGTACATATTTCTGATAACTCCTACAACTAAATTAAGGTCTAGATTTCACAAACATATTTTGTATATGCAACCTTGTAGCATTTTGTCCCTTCCATATCTCTTATGATATGAGTGTCTGGTTGGACTTGTATATGCCCATTTGCTCTACAAGCTACATTCATTCTGTCTGCCTCAGTTCAAACCAGTTTTCCCATATGTGCCTGTGACATTGTATGTTAGTTTTTTGTTTGTTTGTTTTTTGCATAAGCACTGTACCTAAATAAAAGAACCTTTTTGTTTTGTTTTTGTGTTCTGTTTTTTTCTTTTTCTTTTTAAACCAACTTTTCTGTTCTTTTAAGCCCCTGTATGTAAACAACTTGACCAAATCCTCTTGTGTTATGGAAGTTATAAGACTAGATGGCAGAAGCAAGTGGTAGACCTACTTTGTGCCATGCCAGAAGAGAATAAATTCTGCTTTGTGGTGAATTACAGTGTAAGCAATCTAATAATTTGTAGTGGCCACCAAACTAGCTAACTATGACAAAATAAGGCAGTGTTTATCAGCAATTTGCTTGCCTGAGGATACAGAGCTTAACAATGGTTTTATAGAATTGCACTCCATAAACACATTTCCTTACTTTTTAGCTGTTGTATTTACTGAGTCAAAAATTGACACATTGCATTATTTCCCTTTTAATGTATATCACATTTTGAATGAGATGTCAAACGCATCCCTACAGCTCCCTCAGTTTCCTCCTCACACTACACTGTCCCCTTACTGAGGCAGAAAGGGGCAGTCTGTCATTGTCCAGCAAAAAAGGGCTCTGACCTTCAAGTTTTATAGCTATACACAGAAAAGGCCATACTCTATTGAATTGGATTGTCCAAAACCCTTGAACAGAGGAAGTGTGGAACTTGTAAATTATCCTTATACAAGTGTGACTCCCTTAACACCCACAGAAGGGCCTGGAAAAAAATAAAACCTTTTTATAGATAAAATATAACCTGATATCACTTAGCCGTTGCTTCCAAAGCATAGGACAATTTTATGTGTAGATTAACCCCACCCACACCCCCTTTCAGAAAATAAAAATGGAAATTATATACACACTACCATTTAAAAGTTTGGTGTCACTTAGAAATGTCCTTGTTTTTGAAAGAAAAGCATTTTTTTTTGTCCATTAAAATAACATCAAATTTATCAGAAATAGAGTGTAGACATTTGATTTGTAATGGAATATCTACATAGGCGTACAGAGGCCCATTATCAGGAACCATCAGTCCTGTGTTCCAATGGCACGTTGTGTTTGCTTATCCAAGTTTATCATTTTAAAAGGCTAATTGATCATTAGAAAACCCTTTTTCAATGATTTTAGCACAGGTGAAAACTTTTGTGCTGATTAAAGAGGCAATAAAACTGGCCTTCTTTAGACAAGTTGAGTATCTGGAGCATCAGCAATTGTGGGTTCAATTACAGGCTCAAAATGTCCAGAAATAAAGAACTTTCTTCTGAAACTTGTCAGTCTATTCTTGTTCTGAGAAATGAAGGCTATTCCATTCGAGAAATTTATAAGCAACTGAAGATCTTATACAACGCTGTGTACTACTCCCTTCACAGAACAGCGCTAACTGGCTCTAACCAGAATAGAAAGAGGAGTGGGGGCCTGGTGCACAACAGAGCAAGAGGACAAATACATTAGAGTGTCTAGTTTGAAAACAGATGCCTCACAGGTCCTCAACTGGCAGCTTCATTAAATAGTACCTGCAAAACCCCAGTCTCAACGTCGACAGTGAAGAGGCGATTCCGGCATGCTGGCCTTCTAGGCAGAGTTGCAAAGAAAAAGCCATATCTCAGACTGGCCAATAAAAAGAAAAGCTTAAGATGGGCAAAAGAACACAGACACTGAACAGAGGAAGATTAGAAAAAAGTGTTATGCATAGACGAAGTTTGAGGTGTTTGGATCACAAAGAAGAACATTTAAAGATGCTGGAGGAGTGCTTGACGCCATCTTTCAAGCATGGTGGAGGCAATGTGATGGTCTGGGGATGCTTTGGTGGTGGTAAAGTGGGAGATTTGTACAGGGAAAAAGGGATCTTGAAGAAGGAAGGTTATCACTCAATTTAGCAATGCCATGCCATACCTTGTGGACGGTGCTTCACTGAAGCCAATTGTCCTCCTACAACAGGACAATGACCCAAAGCACAGCTCCAAACTGTGCAGGAACTATTTACGGAAGAAATAGTCAGCGGGTATTCTGTCTATAATGGAGTGGCCAGCACAGTCACCGGATATCAACCCTATTGAGCTGTTGTGGGAGCAGTTTGACCATATGGTACATATGAAATGCCAAAGAACTAGAATGCCAAAGGTCTGCAAGGCTGTAATTGCTGCAATTGGAGGATTCTTTGACGAAAGCAAAGTTTGAAGGACACAATTATTATTTCAATTAAAAATAATTATTTCTAACCTTGTCTGACTATATTTCCTTTTCATTTTGCTTGCTGTATTTCCTATGCAAACTCATTTAATGTATGTTTTCGTGGAAAACAAGGACATTTGTAAGTGACCCCAAACTTTTCACCGGTAGTGTACACCGATCAGCCATAACATTATGACCACCTGCCTGATATTGTGTAGGTCCCCCTTTTGCCTCCAAAACAGCCCTGACCCGTCGAGGCATGGACTCCACTAGACCTCTGAAGGTGTGCTGTGGTATCTGGCACCAAGACGTTAGCAGCAGATCCTTTAAGTCCTGTAAGTTGCGAGGTGGGGCCTCCATGGATCGGACTTGTTAGTTCAGCACATCCCACAGATGCTCGATTGGATTGAGATCTGGGGAATTTGGAGGCCAAGTCAACACCGTGAACTCGTGATTCATCAGACCAGGCCACCTTTTTCCATTGCTCCGTGGTCCAGTTCTGATGCTCACGTCCATGGGCACCCTGACTGGTCTGCGGCTACACAGCCCCATACGCAACAAACTGCAATGTATTGTGTGCTCTGACACCTTTCTATCAGAACCAAAACGCCCCAAGAACATGCAGGAACTAAAGACAGCTGCAGTGCAGGCCTGGCAGAGGATTGCCAGGGAAGAAACCCTGTCATTGACTGCAAAGGATTTGCAACCAAATTGAAACTCACAATTTCATTCATGATTATGTTAGTTTGTCCAATTACT
Organism: Amia ocellicauda; assembly: GCF_036373705.1. Taxonomy (NCBI): domain Eukaryota; kingdom Metazoa; phylum Chordata; class Actinopteri; order Amiiformes; family Amiidae; genus Amia; species Amia ocellicauda. The sequence goes on from NC_089860.1 coordinate 4,910,053, forward strand.
TTTGAGCCCCTAAAATTGTGGGGAACACAAATAAAAATGGGTGTAATTCCTACACCGTTCACCCAATGTGGATGTAACTACCTGCAAATTAAAGCTTAAAGCACATCAATTTATTAATGACCTAACTCTAGACTTTTTTTGGGGGAAAATATTTAAATTTTGTTCTCTGCAGTGGATACATTTTTGCATTCTCATAATTTGATTAATACAAATAAAAGCAGCTCTGAAGCTGCCTTTTATCATTCTCACCAGCACAAACAAACAAACACATTGTTAAGTTTAGCAGTGTCTTTGGTCGTGTTTAGTTCTGATGTTCGCAGACATTTTCCTTTATGTGCTAGCCATATTGGTTGCCTGGCAACATCTAAGAGGGGTTTACAGTACAAAAAAGAAGAATGTTCCAGTTTCATGTCAAAAGAGGTTTCGAATACCCACTTGTGAACATCTTAATCAGATTATATGTAGGGATGCCTTTATATGCAGTTGCAAACGTGTACATCATCAGACACAAGCATGCCTCGACGAATGTAATTGCTTCCTTGGTAACAGGCATTTCTAACTATTACCTCCAAGGACACTGAATTTATTGTACTTCCCTTAGCGTTACTCAGTAACAGAAATGTGCTACTCACCTTTCTTCCATACTAATCTCTGCTTTAAGCATTGCAGGCTTGCACAGTATAGTATAAATGATCTTCCTTGATACAGTTATAACAGGTCACCGCATAGAAAAAGCTTTTGGTTTATCTGTCATTTTGGTAGCATAATTATAGTTATTTGCTTATGTAAGCATATGTAATGTAAGATGTATTGTTTGATGGTGCCCTAACCCTATGTGCAGTCCTTTTCAGGAGAAGGTCATGAAATTGATGGATTGCACAAAAACATCAGCTTTTAGGATTAATTCTTATGATTACTGTGCCAGGCCCAGGTGATTTGTTTGTTTTTTGCTAGTCCCTTTAGTACCTCCTCCTCATTTACATACTAACTGGGACGTGCTACTCTGAGGTATAAGGATGCTACAAGCGAAGGGATGCATCATGGATCATGATCATCAAAGGCTTTGTAGTTTGTTCAGGTTTGTAAGGCACCTGTAGTAGTCGACCATAATAACAGCATCTTGTCTTCTTTAGAGATTGGAAAGAAGAAACACCCACATTTTCAATCATTTAAAATAGCGAGTAACCATTACATAAGCACTCAGTCAACTATAGTATTAAACTGCATGAAACTGGTGTGTGTTTCTTGTTCAGTCTATATCAACCAAACCTCAGAAAAATGACTCCAAATATGCTTCTCACTTGCAACTTTCCATTCCCTTGTCAGTGAACAGTGTGACAGGTAAGTTCCCACCCTTGATTGCTTCCTTCCCTCCCTCTCTCCCTTACTTCAGTGTGCAAGCAACATAGCAAGACCCAGATACAGCACCACAGCAGTTCATGAAGCCTCCAGATAGCAAAACCAGAACAGTATTCCCACTGCATGTTAATGTGGGCAGGATCATGTGTTTGTATTAGATTCGCTGTCTCTCTGGGTGCTGCATCTTCTGCTCTCTCCAGCTTTCTCTCTCTACTTGAAAAATCTCTTTGACAGCCAGCAACCTGGGAGGGGGTTACACAGTAAAGGAAGACTAAATTTCATTGCCACAGAATGGCAGCCCTCATGGGAAACTTATTTAATGACAACTCACTCAGTGAAGATAGTCTTTATTGAACAAGTTACAAAATTGAGCTCAGAATAAGTTACACAAAACTGTTTCTCAATCCATATAATCACTGTATTCTGTAAATGGGAACAATGATTATTTAGTCACAATGAAGGTGGACTTTTGCCACTTTCACCTATTATTCATAAGTCTATATAACAAAACACTATATACACAAACTACTGCAATGATATAGGGCATGGCTGAAGCACATTAATAACATATTTTTGGCACTTCACACAGAAGATGCACACTTCATTATTATATTTCTTGGGAGACACCCTTATCCAGTGACTTACAAATGTTACATGATGTTTATGATTCATACTGGTGCAATTTAGGTAAGGTACATTTCTCAAGGGTACACGGGTACAACCCACAACCAGCTGCTCTAGAGGCCAGAGCTCTAGCCACTACTCCACACTTATCAATTAATGAAACCCAGGTAGGGGATGCTCGTTAGTGACAAGCCTTGAGAGACCAGGACAGTTAAGCTCTCCCTAGCCTGGGCGGTGCTGGCCAATTGTATGACACTGCTGAGCACTTCTGTTCACAATCAGCAAATTACATGAGCTGGGATCCCCCTCCTCCTCTTTTATGAATTAATTCCCCCCAATCACCCACCCAAGTAAGAAAACATCAGGCCCTCTGTAGGTGAAAACAAAATTTGAATGTACAGTATGTTCTGTATATTTATTTCATTTTGTTTGTTTGCAGTCTATAATATACATTATTCATTAACATTAATGTTATTTATAGCATGTGGCCTATGGGGAAAAGAGGCACTTGAAAGTATCTCTTATAACAAAAGTTCGACTGGAAAAATATTTTTCAGGAATACATTCCCACTGGTAAATTGGGACTTTTTAGTATTGTGTCACATACTGTTAGACTGATTTTACTAACTTGGTAAATGAAACAAATTACTCACGAGTAGGGCCAGAATATTGTATTCAGTTTATTTCTGATTGCTGAGGCACTATCTTTGAAACTGTAGGCTATTTTTGCAAAACTTTACACTAACCACAAAACCTTACACCAAACCAACAAAACATTATACATCTCTTGCAAAAGCAAACAATTCTTGCAAAACTCTTCAAACTCTTAAAAAAAAGTGTTTTTGCATCAATACAGTACACACAAACCATCATTTGAATAAGCACACGAAGCGCCAACCACGCACAGATAGTATAAATGAAAAACACTTGTGGCTTTTGCTTTTTCTGTGTGCAGGGCATAGCAGTTTGCAATAAAGTTATATCATACATGTAGTAAACACACATACACTTAGGCCTCCAAATGTGTGAAGTATGGATGTGTATTCCAAACATAACACAGTATCAATACAAATAAGGGGAAAAAGTTTTTTCAGAAAACAATTAGGCTACATCTCGCCTTCTTTGTGGGTCTGGCCATAAGACTTCATCCACATCACAGGCGATGCTGTCTTGAGCTAGGCAGCGTGGGAAGTGACGCCTGGAGTGCCCCCTGATCGATGTCTCCACAAGCCTCCTCCATTGCCTGTAGAAGGTGTATGAGTTGGTGGGGCTAGTGATCATACACCTTCCAACGCCATACAAAGAAGAATTCTTCAATAGGATTCAAGAACAGAGAGTATGGGGGGAGATTGAGTGCGATGAAAAGTGGGTGACCTGTGAACCAATTGCGGACCACAGCAGTCCGGTGGAAACTAACATTGTCCCAGCTGATAATGTACCTGGGCTGTTCTGGCCCCCGGTCATTAGGGATTAGTCTGTTGTGGAGGGTGTCCAGAAATGTGATAATGTGTGCAGTGTTGTATGGGCCAAGGATTGCATGATGGTGAAGGACACCATTTTTACTAATAGCCACACACATTGTTATGTTGCCTCCACGTTGTCCCAGGACATTGATGATGGCATGGTGTCCGATGATATTTCTGCCATGGCCCCTTGTTATTGCAAGGTTGAAACCTGCCTCGTCCACATATATTATGATGCACTGAATCTGCTTCTAGCTCCATGACTCTCAGAAAGAGACAAGACAAAACAATGTAGTACAGTATGAAAAGAAAGGGATCAGTCAATATGATGTAGCACTGTACACTTCCAGATCCAGTACCAATGATAGGATAGTATAGCTTACCTGCACATATTCATATTTCAGTTGTTTTACACAGTCATCCTAATTCTATTACGTTTCAGTAGATGAGAGAGTGCAGAGAGACTCACTCTGTTGATGTTTTGTAATGTGGTGTTATCTGCAATTATGTGGTCCTGCAGTTCTCTGAGTCTGATGCAGTTATTTGCAATTACCATATTTACAATGTGGGTCCCCTGCTCTGGGGTGAACAGTCGATCTCTTACAACAGATACTGGTTTCCTTGCAGTTCTGTAAAAACATTTGAATGGTTTTAGTGATAGATCATTCTCATTATGAAAGTACAGTACGTATTACTGTACCAGTAAGACTACAGCACTTACAGTTACTTACCGGTTCTCATTTCGAAATATATAGATGGTACTTGCAACAGTATAGTGGTCATATTTGGTTGAACCCGTTGCCCAGCCTCCCTCATGCTCATCGCATGGTTGACAACACAGTCAACCACAGTCGTTCTGATTTAATCAGTTATTGTGTTCCTGTCTCCTCTTCCCCGTCCCTGTCCTCTCCTTCTCCCCCATCCTACTTCACCTCTTCCTTCTTCTTCTTCTTCTTCTCCTCCTCCTCCTCCTCCTCCTCCTCCTCCTCTAGTTCTCACCCCTCTTACTCTCTGTCCCATATTGGCCTCCATTGTTGTCCAAACCAAATGTTTACCTGTGGCCTATTTATAGTGCTCAAGCTGTGATTTGTAAGTGAACTCATTATCTAAAAGTGTTTTCACATGTGTCAATGTGGAAAGGCAATTGGCGAAATAGTGTAGCAATGTAGAGACCAATGTTTACAGTTTTGCAAGAAGTGTGTTATTAAATTGCAAACTGAGTGTAAAGCAGAGAACGTGCATTCAGTTTGGCACACTTGGAAATGCATTGGCTACAAGTGTTAATGGTTTCAGAGATAGTGCTTCAAGAATCACTGTTAGTGTTTAAACATTCAAAATAAACTGTAATAGTGTGCTCTTGTCTCCCTGTGTTCTAGTTTCTCATAAAACAATGAACAGCTGCACATGGTTGAATGTTGCTGTGCTTTTGTGTGGCATTCCCACAAGCAGTCATGACAGTGACCGCGAGACAGCGTCACAGATGCTTTGTTGATACCATGTCTTTGAGGGTGGTTTGTAAGCAGTTTCAGTGTTGTCATTCAGAGTGCAGTCACCCATTCACTGCCAGATTTTTGGGTGAACACAAACCCTAAATCAAAAAGTGGAAAGTCACATGACAAGTCATGACGTCCCCTCCTTTGTAAATGTCAAAACACAAGCAGCATTTGGAAATCAGCTAGTCTCCTGTACTGCTACACTAAGTCTGCTTCCCACCCACCATTCCCCAATATCTAGTCATCCAATCGTAGGAAGCTGAGTCATGTGATTCAAATCAGCCCCATTAGTTCATCTTAAGGGGATTTCTTTTTTTAACACCATTGTCCTCCTAGTTCTGAAGTGTGAATCTGATACCTGAATAACATTTGGAATTATACATATGCTGCAAATAGTCAAATTAACTGCTTTTAAAAGGATCAAAGCCATTAGCACTCTTTATTTATTAATTAATGTATTTATTAATTTATCTTTTTATATACATGACTAATTAGTAAGCCGGGAGGGGGGGTATTTTTCCTCCCTTACTTGTGGTTTTCAATGTAAAGGCAGCCTTTTTTTCAATAGTGTGTAACCCTCAAAGTTTGCCAGATCTCTCAAAGACCAAGGCAAGGCCACGAGAAAGAAACTTAAGTGCTTTAGTCTGGAACCAAGAAGACATGCTGGAAGATTTCACGGAAGTAAAAGGGGGTTGAATAGAGTCAGGTCTTCAGTCTTCCTGAATGTAGAGTGATCAGATTCACATAGTTTGTTTTGTTTTTATCTTTAATGGTTTGTTAGGACTTGAATGCTAACACATCAGTACTAAAAAGGGCTTTATGTCTACTGGGTCTTTGTACCAAGACAGTATAAAGCAGCTGACCACGATTGTGTAAGATTAAATGTTTTTCAATCAACAAGACAGCTACGATCTGAGGGAGAAATCCCGTGTCTGTACAGTATACAGTAGGTATAGCTTGTTCAACACTATCTTTCACACTTACCTTGTTAGTGGTTACGGGTTGTTCTGTACTAAGAGGAACTTAAATGTTATAGACACAATTCCTTCTTTATAGATAGAAGGAATCTATCTTTGGTGAACATTCAGATTCTCCTCAATGTTTTTAAAAGCTTTTTAATAATAAATATATTCATAAATAACAACCAGTCAATTAAAGTAATCTGAAGATTGTATTTGTGTAGGATGAGACCTACTAATTACCTCTCTACCAATAACCATCCAATCAATTCAGTCAACACACCTGTTCAGAATTCTTTCAGCTCCTTCAAACGCCGTCCCCTACAAAGGCAGAGAATGTCATGAATTGGTGAGTGGGATTGACGTTAATAGGAAGGGGGTAGCATGAGAAGGTGTCACATTAACAAATAGGACTGAATACCTTCTTAAAAGCATGTGAAAATGCATTGGAAGCCAAATCCAGATTCTCGAGTCACGTCCCAAAAGTTACTGAAGAGCGAACAGCAGTCAGCTGGCGTTTGTGTGTCGTGCTGGTGGTGGTGACAGCAGCGCGCATGGTGGTGGTGGATCTCGCTATTTGATCTTCAGTGTAATTTTAGCTCAGCAGCTGCTCACATGATTTTCTGCATCCCAGTTCATAGTCCTGCCCTTCCAGGACTAAGAACAGAACTGGCGGAACGTAGTAGACATACAAGGTATCTCAAAAATGATTACTGCATTTACAATATGTTACAAATTACTGTTGTTGCTGTGTGGAGTTGAACAAGTATGAGCCCTGATTGGCCCTGCCAGTACATCCCATTTTCCTGGTCTATGTTTTAGCACAGCGTGAGCTAGAGAAAAATCAGGCTTGATGAATCTCAGGAAGGTAGGAAACAGTGCTCCCTCGTAATGATGCCCATTGCAGGTTGTGGGCTGTATAAAAACCAAACTAAATTGTCTGGTGATGGACTGATGTCCTGTTCAGGGTGTACCCTGCCTTGTGTCCTGTGTCCATTTGGCTTAGGCTCTGACTCCCAATTACCCTGCATGGATGAGGTGGGTATTGAAAATGGATGGATGGCTATTTTGAGTATGAACACTTTGATTGCTATGTTGAATTCAGGGGGTTAACTTAAGAAACAATCTGTTATTCAGTTACTTCTAGGGGAATGCGAGGAGTCTGTGTGACATCACAGTCAGCAGGCCCCCACACCCCATTTTAACTCTGAGAGGGAGTTGTTACAGGGGAACGAGTAACAACAGTAACGTCACACAGACTTCTCACATAGACTATAGCAATTGAATTCGATCGCTTTATACATTAGAAATTCTTGGATTCCTAATCATTGAAGCTTGAACTCCAGAATGTGATATAGGCAAATAATTAACACATAATCATATTATTATTATTATTATAATTAACTGCTAACAGCAAGGTTACCTATTGTAATGTGCACAGGGTCTAAGGAGGCAGGGTCTAATCCAACAGACTTAATTTAACACAGAACAGGTACACAGGAACAATGCTTGGCTGGAACGACACTGGTATAACTTGCACCCACTCTCTGCACTGAAATAAACTGAAAACTCTTGTGCGGGAAACGGTCAACCCTATTCATTACCTTGTGCCCGGTGACTGGCTCCCCCAATCACGGTGTCCCCCCATGTTCCCACACAGGGCCAACCCCTGACCCTGTAAGTAATTAAACACATACACCCAGTTAACAAGCATAACATGAAGCTTACATGAACATATATCCCCCTCAGTCCCAGATCGCTACAATATATATTAATAATGTTTTATTATGTTTGCAAATATTAAGCAATTTGTAGTAAGCTTATTAATGGTATATATTACATTAATAGATATGAGTATATTACATGTTTCTATTATTGAAATCTACAAGCAGTTAACATTTATATTAATTAGCAGTTAATAGCAAAACAAATCGGTTTATACATGTATGCATTACCTAATTATTAACGCAATAATAACTAACCCAATTACCCTGCAACAAAACAACACCTAATGGATTAAGTTAACTATGCCAATAACAAGAAAATAAATATGTACAGTAACATGTTTTTTTCAGAAACTTGATAACAATGAATACAGGCCCCTTAAAATAAAGTGTGACCAGATGTATTAAAAGTATGTGCTGTATCTGCTACACATTCGGAACACACAATAGCAATGCAAAACTGAACTTGAATGTTCTGCGTGCAATCAGATTTATCTTTCTAGGCAGATGTTTTGACTGAAGGAACCATTGAAGCCTGTTTTGAAAACCTGGTGTCCCACAAGCATTATATTCTTGATGGTTTGTCTAAATGGAGCCCACTGTAGTCCATTTCTCCTGCGTGTACGGCCTGACTTCCATCATCGGTTGGTGTTCCTGAGGTTTTACTAGGTCATCTCTCTTCCCAGACTTCTGGAATCCAATGAAAGAGATTGAGTATACAGCTTTTCCTCATGGCTTTATAAACCAGAAATTTAAATTCAACAAGCTGACAGATATGTTAAGTGGTCTCTTAATTTTTTCCATAGCTATATGATGGAGCCATACATACATACATATGATATCTGTAGATTAATGTATTATTATTTTTATTATTAATAATAATAATAATAATAATAATAATAATAATAATAATAATAATAATAATAATAATGTTATTATTATTAGTGTCACACAGTCTCTCCTGTGATTGTTATCTTTATATAACACACAACTAGAGATCATTACAATAAATATAATTCATTCAAAGCCAGACTTGCGACGCTAATTTATTAGATTTGTGTCTCCTACTCATGTAATAGGGACATTAAAGCAGTGAAATTCTCGCAGTGGGGAGTTGTCATGGCAATAACCTGGATTGCACTTTAAGTTCTGTCCCATGGAAAAGGCTGTTAGAAGTCTCCATACTGGATTCAGAAAGGCCCACTGTGACTCTCTCTTTTCCTTTCCCCAGCCTTCAGTGTGTTATTACATAACAGAAATCCTCTTCAATGCCTGAAAATCTCCTTATCTAAGGCTGCTTGTTGTTGTTTTCCTCAGAGGCTTCTCCTGAGAAAGATGCCTTTAGTTTATCTGAATTTCAACACGGTAACATTTAAATAACTACACTGAACATAGCTTCAACATTGTTATAATAGATAAAGGAACTTGTAATGTATACTAACAATATTGCTTGTATATATAACATGTAAGATGCAAATGACATCCTAAATAACACACACACACACACACACAATATATCATCATCAGCCTATATTGATCCACTGCTGGATGAAGTCTCCCCAAGAGGTTTACACTTAATTTATACCTTCCCTTTTCCATTTTACTGCTGCAAAGTTTATTATTAGATTTGTCCATCTTTTATGTGGTCTTCAAGGTCTGTTCTAATGTCTTGGGATCCATTCAATAGCTTCCCTTGTCCATATCTCTTCTTCTTTAAATGTGTCCACCCCATAGCCATTTTAATATTTTCGCTGCTTCAATTATGTCACATATTGTTGAGTACATAGTTACACAAGAGTGTTTTCTGTTTCTTACTGATGCTGATTATCTTCTTGGACACCTGTGATTGATTCGGTTTAGAGATTATTATTATAGATTGTTTTTGATTTGAATGTAGTTGGAAGAGAAACCAATAGGCCAAAAATACACTGACTGTACATCATTGAAGTATTCAGCAAATCATTTTTTTTCTAAGGTGTAACAGTTAAACTGGGTCAAGTCCAACAAAGATCAGTAACAAATCAAATAATGACTAATGACGTTGATGGCAGTTGGATATTTCTTTTTCTCTTTTAAAAGAATCACATCAAAAGGAAATAAAGGAGCAGCGAACACATAACACAGAAGGAAGTGTACATCTGACAATGTTAAATGTCAGAGGTCTGTTTCAATGACTGTGCCGAACAAGCGCATCTTTATGACAGAAAAGCTGGGAATAAACAAGAAGGCCAGTGTTAGTCTCTGGGGGGGTCTGGAAAGGGTAGTGACTAATCAGTGCTCATATATTGAAGCTCTGAGAGAGAAAGAGACAAGAAAAATGACTCAAGACTTTTCCTAGATTGTGCCAACAGTTGAACAGCAATATACATATAAAAATGTACGACTCACACACACCCACCCAAGGGGTGGAATACAAGAAGGGATTACGAAAGAGTATTAGCAGAACTGTATAACATTCTAAAGGCCACAATTTGGAACTTTGGTTGTAAATTACTACATGACCATGACCAAAATCCTATGTGTGGTGTAGCACCCTATTAGCCTAGAATGTAATATCAGGCCTTGGTTTCTTTGCAAGCAGTAGAATTTAATTTTCACTGTGTATAAGGCAATCACTGGGCTTTCAAGTGTTTTATTTCTTCCCTGCTAATGGATTGTAGCAGAAGTTGAGTGTTGTTTTGAAGGGTGCCGTGACTGTCAGTATGGACTGTGATATTTTGGAATTCCTGCATTGAAATGTTGTGATACCAGCCTTCATTGCCACAAATCTGAGATTGGTTCAAGACATGTTCAAATCATTTCATGGCCCTGTTTAGATACCTACAAGAACAGCTCTGGGTCCTTCTAAAATGAACACAAAGACTAACTTCTCTCACTGTCCTAGAAATGATATTGTTGGAGGAATGGAGTACTTATCTTCCAGTCTTCTAATAAAATGACTGCAGCAGTCATTTCATTCAAGGGTTAGGCCTGGTCCTTGTTAAAGGACACATTGTGAACATATCTGTTTGTTGTCTCAAAATTTTTCATCATTTGATGTGGTGTGTGTGCGCGTGTGTTTGTGCATGTGTGTGTGCGATTCCTGAAGATTCCTGAAGGCTCAAATTCAGTTCCTGGAGAGCCACTGCTATCTTCTGTTTTTATATGCTTTATTATTCCAACTAGGGCATTCTATTAATTTATAAATCTCTGTAACTGATCGATTATACAATGTTGTTATAAGGTATTTTACACTGCGTTTACACTGCAAGGTCGTACCTACATGTCTTTGGTCTGACTGCCAGCATGATTCTTATCAACACTACGTGTCATGTTTATACTGTGGACGGACCTAAGCTGTTTTAGTCATACCTCCTAATTACAATAAGTGACACCAGGATCACGACCCATGAACGTCAAGATTTCTCCTCCCACAAAGACGGAAGTGTACAAAAAAGACAACAAACACCTTGCTAGTTTGCTGCTGTTCTGCAGAGGTTAATCTGAGTACATTCATTACAAAGATTCATGCTCAAAGGAGATCAAGGGATAAAGTAACGTGCTGAAAGAAAAACACCATTACCAACAAAAGCAGCAAAGAGAGAGAGAGAGAGAGAGAGAGAGAGAGAGAAAGAGAGATGTCTGCATTGTGGCATAAACTGTTTAAGACATTAGTACAGAGTTGACAGCTTAAAAGACTGTCTTCAAGTTTGACTACCTAAAATATGAATTGCAGCTTGCAGAAAAGTTTTACCACTTCACCAGATAATCTGACTAATAAAGAAACTCCAAGCATGGTTAGAACAAAAGTGAGAAGATACTGGGGCCATCCAGTGACTGATTTTGGGAGCCTTGAAAGTGGATGAAATCCTCCCTAAAATGTATTATGTTTATTATTATTATTAATATATATATTTTTTATTATTATTATTTTTTTATTATTATTATTTCTTGGCAGACGCCCTTATCCAATTATCAGTTGTATATACCTTTTTTACATAACTGCATGTGATTTTTGTCAGTTGAGTTTCTCCTTGGAGATTTTTCCTCTCCTTATGTGTGGAAATTCTAAGTTAGAAAGATAGTCCAGTAATCTCCTTACCATATGGGGACTGGTGCAACTCCAGATAAACAATAAGAAAAGGTATTCCTGAAGAACATGTAGTGCCCACAGGCATAGTGGTGAAAGTATTTCATATGAGAACCCAAGAGCCAATGTGATATCTATGAACTCAAGTTTAAGTTAGATTTCAGAAAAAGCTCAAAACATGAGGGTGGTTTCATTGCATCAATCTTCTAAGGAAGAAAACATATTTCAAATAGCTGAGACTAGGCAAGCCATCAAATATTTAGATCCTGAAATGAATAGGCCTAAATTATTAATATTTACTGAAACCCTCACCTTTAGTACATCATACAGTCAAATAAATGTGGGACAATGTATGTGTAGTATACATTTAAGATACATTTCTGCCAGTCAACTTACATATTTTACATTCCTTCTTGTGTTTTTAAATCCCTGCAGGACTTTTTCGGCCTACAGTTGTCTGGTGATGAAAGTATAAGATATAAAAAAACAGAAGGCCATTTCGTCCATATTGTTTGTTCAGTTTCTAGTACATTATTGATCTGATCTGCTTCTTGAAGGGTCTCAGTGAGGTAGTTTCCAAGATAGGATTCATACTTTCTTCTAACCCCACAAGCTAAATAAAGAAGCAGCTCCTATTTCCGGTCCTTACACTTGCTGTTTAGCTTCCATTTGATCTTTCATTTGTGTTTTACTTTGCTGAGTTTGTAGAAGTTGTGTGGTTTAACTTTCTTTAGTTGCTTTCTGGACTGAATTCAATAACCAAAACCTGAAATGATTCTGAATAGCCAAACCTAAGTATTGTCTTCCAGATTGAGTTGTTTTCACAAAAGTTTCAAATGTAATGTCAACCACAAGTAGGGGAAGGGGTAACCCATTGCAAGGATATGACTATCTCTAACCTGGGCACTTTCATTTTCACACTCACTTTCAAATGGCTTAAATGTATGTTTTTCAGCAAAAGCACGTTGAATAATAATAATAATAAAAAGATAATAAGACAAGTCGAATTTTAAACTAACTGCTTTTAATCAACAGGTCGAAATGCCAGTATGCCAGGGGGAGCCTATATGAAAACGGTATGGGTGTGTGAGTAGCAGCTTTAAAATTGGTGCTGTTATACAGTGCTCAGTGGAAGAGGAAAAAAACAAACGTAGCCTATATCTCGGTAACAGATTGCAATGCCGTGAGGTGTAGTACATGGTTAAAAAGGAGGAGCCAGACATTGGAGAGAGAATTGATGATAAGTCCGCTGTCTATAGCGCAGACACGACAACACACAGAGCTGCTCTCGGTGCCGAGGTCGACAGGAGGCAGAGAGGGGGTGGGTTGTGTGTTATTACACAAGACCTGGGGGAGGGAAACGTTTTATTCACGGAGAGGTAATCCGACTGAGTTTCCAACAGCGACACCGTGTAACATGCGTGCTGGGGGCAATGCAAAATAAATAATTATAAGCGGCTGTGTTTCTGTCAAATGTATTGAGGAGACGGCGCCTCTGTTGTCTTTCTGACTGACTAGAGAAGCGGCAGGAGCTGCAGCCGGACCCGGGGACCTGACACAACTGCAGCTGGGTGTATCACAAGGGCGCTTCCAATTAAAGCCAATTGACTTGGACCTGCCGTTGGCACTAGTAGCTTCTGAAGGGGCTACGGGTTTTCCCAACCAAACAAACGCTGCAGCCGGGAGAGGCAGGCGAGTCCATGGATGCAGATAACGTTTTGGATGGCAATACATATCTATTGGATATACCCATTGAAGTGTTATAAACCCCGGTGTGAAAGAGGAATGCCAATGATGCTTCGAGGTCCGCCAGCCGCCAGACCGAATCATACATTTACATACAGGTTGACACGACAGGAGAAAACACCCACACCTGCTTTGCATGTTCAGTAATTTTAATGGACACAATATCATGTACTACCCGAAGACGATAGTTTACTCGCCATGAGTAACTGTGCAGTGTTAACGGCGTAGCGTAGCTCAGAGCACTACCGCTGAAATTAAGGCTCGCTGCACCTCACCAAGTATGGCTGTAATAATGCTGAATGTGATACCGTGGACACCAGGTGATATCTTGCCTATGTAGGTATCTGCTTAGAATCGTGGCATTGGTTTTAGGCTTCATTCAAACCCCTTGGTCCACAGCGCGTCACCGTCCACCGAGTTATAAGTAGACTGGCGCGGTGCCGAGTCCCTGCCCAGGCGGGAGTCAGGCTGGAGTTCCTGCAGACGCCGCCGCCGCCGCCGCCACAACCAGACGGTGTTTCCGAAGCGCTGGACGGAGAAGCGGGTTAAGATAAGGTGCGTAGCTTCTTTTAACTCTTCCAGGATCACCAGATTGTTGTTTCGATAGTCACTATATATATATATATATATATATATATATATATATATATATATATATATATATATATATATACTGTTCGTGCTCACCAATGTTGCCTCAGGTTAGTACAGAGTGTAAGTTCTGTAATCATGAACTACATTATCCATATCGTTAGCAGGTGGTCTTACAGTCTCTAAGGGTTCAGCCCTCCAAGTTGGGATATCGGGCACCCCTGGTGTATGCAATTAACTGGACTGTTTTTTTTAGCTCTTGAACATTGCAACAACATCTGACGTGTGCCTGTGTTTAGTTTACTGGTTTACTTTTTCATTAGGGAAAAGGTTTATTTTGGAAGCTTTGCTGTTCTGTCTTCTGTCATGTACTTGATGTAAGCTCTACTAAATATAGACAGACCCACAATTGAAATCACACACTATGACTGAATCATTGATAGGCTTCCTTCTGTGATTTTAAATTGCAGTGCTGATTTCAATTGAATATTAATATTTGGATATATATGGCAGGGACCGCTATTTTGACTCCTATGATAACACCAGGCATGTTGGCCAAGAAAATGACATTTGTTATTATATTGATCCTTCTGGTCTAGAGTTTTCAAGATGTAGGCTATGTCTTCTATATGTATTTATGTACACAAATGTCTACAAAATATATAATAAAAGGTTATTATAGAAGAGGAGCCCCCAGGATGAAGCCTGGAGATCACAATGTTGAATAATTTCAATGTCTGCTCAAGTGTACTACCTCGTCGGTCGGTTTGGAATGGAAATTAGAAGCATCTTAGCCCTCGAACTTTGGCCTTCACTGAACATTCACCTATATCGGGACAAGTTATTATCAGTTTGATATGTGCTTACTTTATCAAGTTTACTAATAAGCCTTTGCTTTTAGACTGAATGAGTTTGAGAATGTGCCTCTTGCTTTCCTGGACTGCTTAGGATTTGACCTCAGATGGACTTTTCATGAATGCAATGAGTCAGACAGTGTTTAGATGGGTCTTGAGGAAATTCCAACACTGTCCATGAGACAGCTAAGCATCAGTATCCCTAACATAGCTCATCATCAAATATATGAGAAAAGATCGGTGCTGTGAAATGTTTGTTGTTTTCTTGCTGAATAAGGAAGGATTAGATCTGGGCACCAATAAAAAATGCCATCACTGACCCTGGCTATATTAAAATCAATAGCTGCGACACAGAGATAATACAATTGAGACATAAGGCCAAGCACAAAAGGCAGCATGCCTGCTGAGTAGCTGGGCTTATTGCGTCATGTACACATCTGAAAGATGCTCATGCAAAAATGCTGATAGGGGTGGGGAGCACTATGGGGGAAATTGTGCAGTTTAATATGGCAGAGCTTGGATATACATTACATTGGGTAGCTTTACCAGGAAACATGCTTTGCCTGAGTGATCTTTTCCTGCCAATAGCCTGGGCTAAGTTACACTTTTGAACTCAACAACCTAATGAACAATGTTATCAAAGTAGAGCACTAAATGTGCAATACAGGCAGGATAAAGGGCATGAGTATATGTGAATAATAATAGTAATACATTATTAATTATGGTGTAATTATTTTTATTACATAAGGACATTGAAAAACTATGAAAAAGTAAGAAGCATTGCAGACATGTCAAATTAATTATGCTATTGTATGCTTTGAGAGATCATGAAAGGAATGTCAGCCAGTCCTTTCTTCCTGTCAAAGCAAGAAAAGCATTTATCCTCTAGGTGGTAATGTCGGGACTGTGGTATGAACCCTTGACTGAAAACTACAATGATAACCCTTTGGGAATGTGATTGTGTTGTATATTACAGCTACCCTCAGGGGATAGAACTGTAGATAGCATAGTCTGAATGCCTACATGGAATTCTGCAGAAGAAACAGTTGCTGTTGAATGGGAATTAGAAGAATCTGGATGAGCAACTCGGGCAGTACAGAAATGCCTATTAGCTTATACTTTTCTACATTAGAAGGTTCCAGGTTACTAATGGGTATTAATGGCCTATGAGGTTAATTCTGTAGTTTCCGTAAAATTCTTTCATTCCTTGTCAGCGATATTTAATTTTGAAGGTCACACAGATGAGCATGTACTCCAGTGGCCTTCGAAAGTGGCAAAGCCGCCACAGCATCTCAATCACAGAGAAACTCACAAAAGATGTCAGTGTGGAAGTATATAAAAGTATTCGGGGTGGATCTTGGTGTGGTGGGTGTATCATCCTTTCCAAGTGTTTTGGTTAACATGCTGGTGTTTATTTTTCTCATTAAAAGGATATCCAAATGATTTGATCTTAATGGAAATGCATTTGTCATGTGCCAAAGACAATTTGTAGCCTACCTCCCCATTGTTTTACATGAAGCACTTGAAAAAGTTGAATTACCTGTTGTGACTAAATATTTACAAGATTTCTGGAGGTATGAAAATCTGAAGACAAGAAGATAGGAAAGTGGAAAGGGATTCTTACAAGCATAATCAAATTAATTTATAAAAGGAGATGCTTTATTTTTTCTTTTAATTAAGTTCAGCTAAATAAAGACATATACTGAGGAAATGCACATTTTAGTGACTCAAGAGAATTCTACAGAATTTTACGTAGGCTATTTAATGTGCTGCTTCACATTGTACTTTGATGCAGACTTATTTCTTGTCCACACTGAATATGTCTTTTCTGTAATAACCACCATGAAAACCCCAATACTTTTTTAATATATATATATATATATATATATATTTTTTTTTTTTTTTTTTCACACTTTTGGAAACAAGGCCAGCTTTACCTGCTATGAATTTGTCCAAAGATAGGTTGAACAATGCTGTAAAATAACTTGCCTTTGATTATTCAAGCATTTAGCACTTTCTTCTAGGAAACCCAGTTATAATAAACCCAAATATCAAACAGCAGTTTTAAAAAAAAATGCTGCATTGTATTCCTCTATGTGCCACTACAGTGCATACATGACTATCTTCGTCATGACAGCGTGGCGTTGAACTTTTAAAATGAAAGATCATGTTTTCTTGTTTTTCTAAACTGATCTTTAAACTATCTAAACCTGATGGTTATGGCTGCTTACAAAGACTGTGGTGGCTGTCTTTAGCTATTCCGTTGAATGTAATTGCTGGGCTTCAGCACTGAAGTATACTTAAAAACTGAAAGCATGTGACTTGACTTCCACAGTGGGGCAGTAAAAGGTTCTATTATGCAATGCTATACAAATTGGCTAACCTGAGTCATGAAAGGCTATCATTTGGCACTAGGCCTACATACATTTCCTTCAGTCCAATATATTTTTTTCTTTACAGCAGATCATTCACTGTTAGGCCAGATCAAAGGAAAATAACAACCTAGCCATCAATCAAAAATTGAAAACACAGCCCATGACTGCAGGTTTGGATTAGGCAGGAGGAAGGGAAAAAATCCTCTGTCCAACAAAAAAAGCCAGCTGAAAGGTGGGCCAAAATATTGATTGGTCTGTGCCTTTATCTGTGCAGTTAAACACAATGACAAAATAAAAGAGTTGGAATTTATAGAGCTGGAAAATCAAATGCATCTGTGTTGAATTCCTGAGCAAAGTTCATCAGCAAGAAGGGTTGCAAACAAATTCCAGGGGAGTGTAATGCAAAATAAGGTTGCAAAATATTGCAACCGCTAAGTAGTATCTGTACAGTCTTATAGAGTATAACATGTATGTTTAATGTATGTGTATAGTAACAGATCCCTGAAGAAATAGAAAAATCCTGTCCACACTGTTTTTTAGTAAAAGACAAAGTCCACAAGCAAATATGGTTTCAGTGAAAATACATTTTACTTATTTTTGGAACAGATCCCTCCCATATTAAAATGAGCAGGCCAGTACTAGGTCTTCGACAATCAGCTTTTTTTTCTTCTTTTAAACCAAGGCAAAACAATAATAGGATGTATGTTACTGCCCATTTTTAATATAGTAAGGATTATTGTTTGTTATCATAAATTTAGTCAGAATCTTAAAGCGTAAGCAGTACAATTTCTTAATTCATGGTTTTATGTGTCTTTGTAAGAAACATTCCACTTTTCCAGATTTATTCAATCATATGCAGTTTTGAACTTTTAAAACTTAAACATTTTAAACTTCCCAAATAATGGCTGATGTCAAGAACTGTGAAGACGGCACTATTCTTTTCTACTTTCCAACAACAGAGGAGATTAATGCTCAGTGGATATTGTTTGTGCAAGTAATCAATCCTACATTAGAGAAAATAAAAATAAAAATCTGCAATCTGATGTGTCACTTTGATCGCAGTGTATTCCAACATTTAGGCTACATCACTTGATCATGCTACTAACCTACGCTAGTTTGTATGAATTGGCTAATGCACAATAATGTATGTTAAATGTCCACAAGGAAAATAGTAACTTTCTTATTCCAGTACAGTACAATCTGCACAAAGTAATTTGTTTTGCCTTTTGTAATAAAGGGGTCATTTTAAATAAATGCTTTCCTCACCCAGTTAAAAAAAACATATATATAATATATTAAAAAAATCTTATGACCATAATGATCAAAGTTATTGCTTGTAGATATTATGTTTTCCCACTTTCCTCCACATTAATATCAGTAATGATGCTACATGTATTTCTCTGGATTGAGGGGCTGCCTGGCACGGTGGGCTGCGCAGAAGGGGTAATGGGGGTGGACCACTGGCAGAGCTCTGTCTCCAGTGTCCCAATGCATAGATCCATCTCACTCCTCCCTCCTTCCTCACATACTCTGTTTCCAAACACATCTGCAGTCCATGTGTTTCTGCTACCTCCTCATGCTTTTCCCATTGATACAGTATTTTGTACAGTATCAAGTTTTTTCGAAACTAATAAAAAAAGGTAACCCAACAAAACAACCCCACACAATAAAAAATGTAGTGTAACATATCAACAAATTCTGTTAACATATAAACAAATAAATGTGTACCTAGGTTGTTTTTTTGTTGTGTGTTTTTGTCCAAATCCGGTTCTTTTGTAGTGTTTCCGCTATCCAAGAAGTTATGAAACAACACATCCTGAAAAACTGAAGGAGCATACATGCTGGGTTTTAACATCGGTTATTAATTGGGGAGTTGCTTATGTGATAGAATCAATTTGTAAGAGTGGTATGTATTATACCCTATAACAACTTCGACTGAGACCTGAAACTGTGATTTTAGGAATCGTGCTACTTAGGCTGTAAGAGAGAATTAAAAATGTACTTGAAATGGCAAGAATTTGTATTCTGATGTGGGAGTTTGGGTGTGTTGTTTCCTGTCAAATGCTAACAGAGATCTGTCAGAGAAAAACTGTTATAAATCATTGCTCTGGTTTGGATGTACAGAGAAATGTGGCCCACGGGGAATGAAAATGTAAATCGGGTGACGCAAAGAATTAAGTCGCAGTTAAATATAATTCAGCAAGGCATCTGAAGAGTTTTTGAATAGTGTTAAATAGCAAAACTGCAGTGAATAATAATAATAATAATAATAATCATAATAATCATAATAAAAATATAACCAGTTTAAAGCGGCAATGACTTTTCACTGTGAATAGTATAAACAGCTAATATTCTATTTTTGTATTTTTTGAAATGTCAGATTCATCATCATACAACAAGGCCAGAAGCGGCTCTGTTACTGTATAGCAGTGTCTGCAATTTACTGTGGGAGTAGCCTATTTATTTTTCCATGGTGTGAAATTTACCTTTACGCTATAATACAAACCCAAGGTGAGCAGTTTCAATTACCAATTGAGCATATAAAGAATGAACAATGAGAGTTTCTGATACAATATAATTACCACCTTTGCCTGTTCATCATGAGCTAATAACTTGCTAAGTGTTGTTTCAGACAGGTTTATGAGCACAACAGTTCATTTAGTGAGTTGAGGTCAGGCTGAGCAGAGCTATTGCTACATGTCTTGTCAAAAACACGCCTTAAGTGGACACATTTAAAAGGCATATTACAAAAAGTATTTAATTAAGAGCTCAATAGTTCTAAGCAATTAAGAGTTTTGTTGGAATGTAAACAATTAGTCAGAGGCCCCTCCCCTCCTCCCGAACCAGGATTGGAAGAGATGCACTAAGTTCGTATGTTTGTATGATTTGCATTATAATTTTATTTTTATTTATTTTCCAGCTCAATTTGGAGTTCACTTTACACAGACCCACGCAACATTCAGCCAAGATCTTAAAAAGTGTACGTTTTACAGAAACTCACCTTGACTGGAAGCCAACATCATTTGACCTGGTGAAAGCAGCGGTCTGAGATAAAGATCTTTCCATTGTTGTTGGGGTTGCAGCTGTGCTGTAGGAGGCACTTTTCCTCTCACCTCCACTTCCTTGGGTCTGTGAGCTTGGTGCCTTTCAGTGACAAGGGTTCTGTGGGCATATGAGCTCGCACCACAGTAAGCAAGAGGAATGTGTCTGAGAGCCCTTCTCCAAAGTGCAGAACACCTGAGAAGAAGAGATGTAAAACAGGGCAAGAAACTGATATTAATTTGTGGACTTCATAGAACTTACTTAGTATATCACATTTAGTTTTAAAGTGAGTATTTTGTATATGACCCTTTAATCTTGATGATATAAAAGAAACAAAACGCAACGCAGAAGCAGCATTTCTTGGAAAGACCCTACCAATCAACTGGCCTGGGGATTCTTAGCAGAGGGAAGTTTTGTGTTCGGGAGGTCTGGATGCGGGTTGGGTGTTGCAGCAGAGAAGTCGCCAGGCCAGTATGGTGATGTCCCAGGGCACCTACACTTTCCTGACCTGCTTTGCTGGGTTCTGGCTGGTGTGGGCTCTCATCGTCATGCTCTGCTGCTTCTGCAGTTTCGTCCAACGTAGGCTGAAGCGACGTCGAGAGGAGCGGCTAAGGGAACAGAGCCTGCGAGCGCTGGAAATGGACCCCCTGGCCTACAGAGGCTACCCGCCCCGAGAGCCCCCCCAGTTCTGTGCCCCACCCCAGGGCATGCCCCCTCAGATTCAGTCCCCTCAGCCCATACCTCCAGGATCCTGGACCAACCCACAAGGTACACTCATCTTAACATGCATATCAGTCCTTACCTTTTTCTTCGGTGCACCTTCTTTAAAGCAAGCAGGGCCACACTGTTTTTCATGCTCGCCACCTGCCTACCTAAATCTTCTCATTAGTTGCATAATTCTATCAAGTCATGTGTTGTAATTTAACAGATGAGATACAATAGAGTTCATCCATTCTTATGTGACACATTTACCATCCAGTTGCTGTTTTTCTAGGATTATTTTGGTACAAATGTGGATACAGGACAATGGCATAACCGTTTAAGTCTTGTGAAGTCTGAAAATTTGCCTTTATTTGTATATTTCCACAGACAGATCTATAGATCTAATATAACTATACATGCTTCTTTCCTTCATTGTCACAGGTTGTTACTGTAGCTCATAAAAGCAGCAAACTGCTAGATGCTGATTGCAATTCATGATTAATCTGCAGCTCAGCAACTCTCAGCAACTCTCTTGCTATTTTCCTACATTTCCTTTTGTTAGTTTTGCTTCTGTAAACCTTTGCACTTCCTATCATAAAATGGATAGAAACAAATTGCTCTAGGGCGAAAACAAAAGCAAAGCTTTTGACGTCTAAGGATTTATATCTACTAGAGCTCATAGTCCAGGGTTGACCAATCATTGTTTCTTCTGGTTTTTGTTTTATCCAATTGGTTAACTACTCAAATTAAATTAAATGACTTATCTGAATCAGACAAATTACTGTATGTGTAAGTTATTCAGTGTTTAGAGAGGCTTATATAACCGGGATTGTGGTTTTCCAGGAACAGGGTTGGCCCTAGAATTAAGGATTCATTGAAAACCCAAAAGCCCAGCCATGTAAAAATGACAATGTGAGACACCACAAAGCACAAAGTGGAGCAGATACAAACACAACAGTAATTTATCTGGAAGCTTTAGCTTGTGTATCATACTTTGTATGTGTTGTTTTGTGGCATCAGAGACCAAGTGATTTGTTGCCTGTGGGTACTTATTAAAATCTGCATGACATTATTTAGATCTAGATTTGTGGATGTCCAGATACAATATACAATAATTTTTTTAAATCTTTGCACAGATAAACCTTAGCTTTTCTAACATTTATTTACAGTGCATCCGGATAGTATTCACAGCGCTTCACTTTTTTCACATTTTGTTATGTTGCAGCCTTATTCCAAAATGGATTAAATTAATTATTTTCCTCAAAATAAACAACGTGAAAGAAGATTGTTTGAAATCTTTGCAAATTTATTAAAAATAAAAAACAAAAAAAGCACTGTACATAAGTATTCACAGCCTTTGCCATGACACTCAAAGTTGAGCTCAGGTGCATCCTGTTTCCACTGATCATCCTTGAGATGTTTCTACAACTTGATTGGAGTCCACCTGTGGTAAATTCAGTTGATTGGACATGATTTGGAAAGGCACACACCTGTCTATATAAGGTCCCACAGTTAACAGTGCATGTCAGAGCACAAACCAAGCCATGAAGTCCAAGGAATTGTCTGTAGACCGCCGAGACAGGATTGTATCGAGGCACAGATCTGGGGAAGGGTACAGAATAGTTTCTGCAGCATTGAAGGTCCCAATGAGCACAGTGGCCTCCATCATCTGTGAATGGAAGAAATTTGGAACCACCAGGACTCTTCATAGAGCTGGCCGCCCAGCCAAACAGAGCGTACTGGGGAGAAGGGCCTTAGTCAGGGAGGTGACCAAGAACCCGATGGTCACTCTGACAGAGCTCCAGCGTGTCTCTGTGGAGACAGGAGAACCTTCCAGAAGAACAACCATCTCTGCAGCACTCCACCAATCAGGCATGTATGGTAGAGTGGCCAGACGGAAGCCACTCCTCAGTAAAAGGTACATGACAGCCCGCCTAGAGTTTGCCAAAAGGCACCTGAAGGAAACAAAATTCTCTGGTTTGATGAAACAAAGATAGAACTCATATCTGGAGGAAACCAGGCACCACACCTGAGCTCAATTTTGAGTGTCATGGCAAAGGCTGTGAATACTTATGTACATGTGCTTTTTTTATTTTTAATAAATTTGCAAAGATTTCAAACAAACTTCTTTCATGTTGTCATTATGGGGTATTGTTTGTTTGTAGAATTTTGAGGAAAATAATGAATTTAATCAATTTTGGAATAAGGCTGCAACATAACAAAATGTGGAAAAAGTGAAGTGCTGTGAATACTTTCCGGATGCACTGTATTTATAAATGCATACAGATATTTTCACCATTCTGTTGGCAAACACAGCAAAATGATCTTCTGGATTCCTCATTTAGGTCTATATAAAAAAAAAAAAAAAGACAAAGCATCAGCTTGATATTGAAGTGCAGATATGGTCACTTTGCAATAGATATATTAATACATCAATGAAAAATCATAATTACCCTATAATAGAAAAATGAACAACAAAAAAATGTTTTTAAGAATAATCATATTACTGTCCACTGTCTTACTATATGACTGACAACATAGAAAACTACTCTGTAATTGTGATCACATGTTCAATAAATAATAGAGTTTGTGGCATAGAGACAGGGCAGGCAGATGCTGCTCACACAGTCAGAAATGTGTCGGAAGGAGATGACAGCTGGTCAGAGAGATCAATCCCAGAAGGCTAAGGGGGCACTCTTTTCAAGGCTAGTGGGCACCATTCTGACTGACATGCATGGCTGAGGAGAGGCAGGGATGGAGAAAGAGGGAGTGAGGTAGACAGTGAAGACTGCTGGTTGGAAAGAGTCTAATATCTTGCAGCTGTTCCCTTTCCCCCCCTAATGTGTCCTTGAAACTGATGCTGTAGAGTCTACACAGCCCTATTGTCCTGTTTTAAATCGTGCAGCTCCTCAAATCCTTAATCTCATAGGCAGTGCTTCAACTGCACCTTCAGCATTATTATTATTATTATTATTATTGTTAGGAATTGAACTGAACCAATAGAATTAACAACAAGGACCTTTGTCTGAGGTTCCAAGATTATTAGAAATGTAAAAGGTTTAAATAAAGTTTGTGTTTACCTGTTATGAGGGAGGATAAGCCAAGACAAAATACATATGGGAAATGTAAACAACATATCATTTTAACTTTGACCTTTGGTTTGGGTTGAATGAGGGTGTGGGAGCTGCCATATTTGTTTGGTTATGCTGGAAGGTTACAGAGGCCATCTTGGTGAGGGGCAATATTGGGTTTTCCATTACCATACTGTTAGTAATTGAGGGCATCTGATTTCC
Organism: Amia ocellicauda; assembly: GCF_036373705.1. Classification (NCBI taxonomy): domain Eukaryota; kingdom Metazoa; phylum Chordata; class Actinopteri; order Amiiformes; family Amiidae; genus Amia; species Amia ocellicauda. The sequence goes on from NC_089860.1 coordinate 4,934,347, forward strand.
AGCAAGGAAAGAAAGAAAGTCTCATCTTAAATCTGGAATAAATAACTACATTATTTGTCTTGGCAATTTAACAAATAGTTTTTTTGTATCTATTGATAAGGTCACTAAATGTATTTATTGTGTATTGATGGTGTTGATTCAGTGGATTTAGAAATTGTATTTTATTTTTGGTTTTTATACATTTCCTTGTGGTTCATTGGTTTGTTCCAGAGGAGGTGTCATGTAGCCATGCCCTGCGATATATAACCAGGCGGTGGAAGAGTTAGTTTGTGGTCTGCTAAGGTGGAGGTCACTTGACAAAGTGCATCTATGTTGAATGTATAAACAACCGCAAACCCGAGTGTAGGTAGCTCTGTAGCATTAGTTATCCTGCTATAGGAGTTATCCATTGAGTTGAGAAACTGCCCAGAGGGGGAGGAGCTATGCAGTTACCCATGGGAACTCTGTGAACGTATGTGTATCAAAGCTGCCTACCAGACCGGGGGAGTGTGTCACACCACAGCAGACCCCCTCTTCTGTCTGCTACAAATAGTGAGACGCATCCCCAATCTTCCTCTTTTGCCAGAGCTAGATTTCTGTGTGATAACCCACGTCTGGGCGGTTTCTCTTTCTCGGTTAATTGGGGTTGCATTTGCAACCTATTGTTTTTTCTTGTTTGTTGGTTCTTTTCTGAACTGCGTTTTGTTTTGAGATCTCCTGACTCTTTTTGCCAGTTTTGCAAGCGACAATCAATAAATGAGTTATTTTTTGGAAACAGCTGACCCAGAGTCCACAACAACAATAATAAATAATAAAATAATAATAATAATTATTATTATTATTATTTTTATTACATTTCTTAGCAGATGCCCTTGTCCAGGGCGACTTTTTAAAGCATTTCAAAAGTGCAGTAATACAGTCGGTACAGAATACAATAAGCATACATCCTTGTATAAAGATCTGACATAATACAGTCCTAGATATGTGCTAGAGGAGAGGGGAAGGCAAAGAAGTCTCCGTAACACAAAATAAGTGTTGCCAATATTATAAGTGTGCAGGAGCATAAGAAAGCATAGTTTTTCAGTGCAAAATAGCAAGAGTGCTGAGCAGCCCAGGATATTATGTTGCTACAGTGGGTGGAAAAAGTATTTGATTCCCTGGTGATTTTGTACGTTTGCCCACTGACAAAGAAATGATCAGTCTATAATTTTAATGGTAGGTGTATTTTAACAGTGAGAGACAGAAAAACAACAAAAAAATCCTGAAAAACGCATTTCAAGAAAGTTACAAATTGATTTGCATGTTAATGAGGGAAATAAGTATTTGACCCCTTCCACTTAGTACTTGGTGGCAAAACCCTTGTTGGCAATCACAGAGGTCAGACGTTTCTTGTAGTTGGACACCAGGTCTGCACACATCTCAGGAGGGATTTTGTCCCACTCCTCTTTGCAGATCCTCTCCAAGTCATTAAGGTTTCGAGGCTGATGTTTGGCAACTCGAACCTTCAGCTCCCTCCACAGATTTTCTATGGGATTAAGGTCTGGAGACTGGCTAGGCCACTCCAGGACCTTAATGTGCTTCTTCTTGAGCCACTCCTTTGTTGCCTTGGCTGTGTGTTTTGGGTCATTGTCATGCTGGAATACCCATCCACGACCCATTTTCAATGCCCTGGCTGAGGGAAGGAGGTTCTCACCCAAGATTTGACGGTACATGGCCCCGTCCATCATCCCTTTGATGCGGTGCTGTTGTCCTGTCCCCTTAGCAGAAAAACACCCCCAAAGCATAATGTTTCCACCTCCATGTTTGACGGTGGGGATGGTGTTCTTGGGGTATAGGCAGCATTCCTCCTCCTCCAAACACGGCGAGTTGAGTTGATGCCAAAGAGCTCGATTTTGGTCTCATCTGACCACAGCACTTTCACCCAGTTCTCCTCTGAATCATTCAGATGTTCATTGGCAAACTTCAGACGGGCCTGTACATGTGCTTTCTTGAGCAGGGGGACCTTGCGGGCGCTGCAGGATTTCAGTCCTTCACGGCGTAGTGTGTTACCAATTGTTTTCTTGGTGACTATGGTCCCAGCTGCCTTGAGATCATTAACAAGATCCTCCCGTGTAGTTCTGGGCTGATTCCTCACCGTTCTCATGATCATTGAAACTCCACGAGGTGAGATCTTGCATGGAGCCCCAGACTGAGGGAGACTGACAGTTATTTTGTGTTTCTTCCATTTGCGAATAATCGTACCAACTGTTGTCACCTTCTCACCAAGCTGCTTGGCGATGGTCTTGTAGCCCATTCCAGCCTTGTGTAGGTCTACAATATTGTCCCTGACATCCTTGGACAGCTCTTTGGTCTTGGCCATGGTGGAGAGTTTGGAATCTGATTGATTAATTGCTTCTGTGGACAGGTGTCTTTTATACAGGTAACGAGCTGAGATTAGGAGCACTCCCTTTAAGAGAGTGCTCCTAATCTCAGCTCGTTACCTGTATAAAAGACACCTGGGAGCCAGAAATCTTGCTGATTGATAGGGGATCAAATACTTATTTCCCTCATTAACATGCAAATCAATTTATAACTTTCTTGAAATGCGTTTTTATGGATTTTTTTTGTTGTTTTTCTGTCTCTCACTGTTAAAATACACCTACTATTAAAATTATAGACTGATCATTTCTTTGTCAGTGGGCAAACGTACAAAATCAGCAGGGGATCAAATTCTTTTTTCCCTCACTGTATATACCAGGTACAGTCTGAACAGATGTGTCTTGAGTAATCGCCAGAAGGTGGTGTGCCTGTGTGGTCCTGACGTCAGTGGAAAGGTCATTCCATCACTCAGGGGTGAGGGTGGAAAAGAAGCGGACTCTGGATTAAGGGCAGCGGAGAGGGGATACAGTGAGCGCAGGAGGACCAGAGTAATCTGGAGGCAGTGTAAGGAGAGATGAGTCTGAAGGTAGCTCAGTGCAGTCTGGTCGAGGCAACGGTAGGTAAGAGTTGGATGGGAGCCGAGATCAGAAGCCAATGCAGGGATTGGACTAGTGGAGTAGCATGTGCAAATTGAGGCAGAGAGAACACCACACGAGCAGCCGAGTTATGGATGAGTTGGAGAGGGCATGTAGCAGATGCAGGGAAGCAGCCATGAGGGAGTTGCAGTAATCCAGGTGGGGAGACAACCAGGGTTTAGAAATTATAATCCTAATCTTAATGCTCCTCAGTTTTTCATTTTGGGGAGGCCTCTCAGTTCTTTTTCCACCAACTGTTTTCAAGCACTCTTGATTTAAAAAACAAACAAACAAACAAACAAACAAAACCTGGTCCTTAGCAGCCACTAACAGTAGGCTAGAGCATTTGTTATTTAATCAAAATATACTGGCCAAACAGTACTTTCTGCTTTTACCTGACATATATCATTTTAAAATGTTTAGCACCCCTGGCTCTTTTCAATATATTTCAAAATAGTTTAGCCATATGTAATGGCTAATGGGAGATGCTTTTTGACTAATTGCTTGTTACTGATTAAAATAAACTACAATAAGCTACAGTCGTTCAAGTAGGGCTGTAAACCACAGCCCTACATGAACGACTGTAGCTTATTGTAGTTTATTTTAATCAGTAACAAGCAATTAGTCAAAAAGCATCTCCCCATGTTACCCTCTCATCTGCCTCTGGGAAAAGGCAGAAAGTGTCATGTGGTGAATGACTTTTCACCAGTTAATTTAGACTTCTGGAAATAACTGACTGAGGCAATGATTTGTGAAATGCTTTTGAGATTAGTTTGAGCAGCTTAGTCACTTAAAAGCTGAAGTTGGCAGACCCAATAGTGGCATATTGTTACTGTCAGGATGAGTACTGCACTTTAACAGGACTAGGCACTTTACAAAAGGTTAGTAAGGTTAGAGTGGAGTCACTGACAAGAAAGGCTAAATACAGAGCTGCATAACTGCTATACTAGGATCACAATGAAGTTTTAAAGTGTTGCATATCTTTTACAGCTGGTTCCACAGACTTCACACATTAGCACAAATCTTGAGGTACCCCATCTAAAATAACATTGGGGTAGTCCAAAACCAGTGTTAACCTGTGTCTGTGAATCCAGACCTCATTTATGCTTTCCTTTAAGTCAGGGGTTCCCAGAGCCTGGTGATGGAGGGCCAGTTTCCCGAGGTTGCATGGAATGGGGGGGACGCAGTAGACAATTTACCACGGATGAAATCGAAATATGTCCCATTTTATTTCATATATATTTTTGTTAGGGAACATTTATGAACTGTAATTGTTTTATTGTTTTCCCCTAAATTACATGTGGAATTTGTAACAGAAAGTGTAAAAATATAGTGAAGGTTCAGAAAAGGGGTGGTTGTAGGTTGGCTTTGGGCGGCTATTCAAACAAGTTACTTAGTTTTTACTTGTTTTTGAAATTACATTATAATCTTGTGTCTTGAAGTGCTTTCAAGTAGCATTCTGCATGACCACAGGAGTGCGTGGATGGAAACGCAGTCCTTAAAACATACATACAAGTCCATCTGAACCTGAAATGTCTTTATCCAATTAAACTTGCACAGCATTTGGCATGCTTATATTACAGATAACCATTTAATTTTGGGGGAAGGTGGTATAACTATTAAGGTACAACCATCACTGCAATATGTTGGTATGAATTAATTAGACTCCACCTGTGGGTCAAAATTATATAAAGCCAAGGCACAGTGGACTATTGATATAAAGACACACACACACACACACACACTAACCACTCTTTACAGTTAGATTATATGCCTTCAATCCAGCTGCACTTCAACATGTTCCACCTCCACTCACAGGTTTCTCTTTGTTTAAAAATAAACTTTAGCCTCCCACCCTTATTTACAGCAGTGTTTTGAAGGGTTTTATATATCCTGTACAATAAATCCAGCGCTGTCTGAAATAGATTATCTCTATTCACTCGGTAATAATAATCACATGAGCATGACTGCAAAGAAGCATGGCACAGAAATAAGAGGCATCGATTTTTATGCCTAGTTTCCATTGCTGAAGTGTCTGTGCCCGTCTCGGACTCGTTCCTGAGCTTTTTGTAAAACCTGGGCTGCGTCCCAAATCGCACACTTGCTCCCTACACCCTTCGACAAGTGTGCACTTTGTGTGACGTTGTGCTGATGTCTCGGAGTGAAAGAGGGTCTGTATTCAAAACTGCATATTACCCTACTACATACTGCATGCTACATACTGATGTTCTGAGTAGTAAGTAGTACAGTATGCAGTATAAAGATGAATGATTCAGTGTACTGTATATGTCTTGTGACCTCTGGTTGTATTCTGCATATTTTGGTGAATGTAGCAATCCATCTGGGTACTTTTACCATACTACTAATTTGTATACTATGTCCAATATGAATACTGCATACTACTGAAATGTTGGAATGATATATGTGTAGTATGGTAGTATGCATTTTCAAATACAGCCAGGGTGTAGGGTGAAGCTAAAAGCATTAAATGTGACGCACTTTAGCGTCCGCATTCAGCATCTTTACCTTTGACCGAGAAAGTACCTATCAATCTTTGCTTGTGAGATTGCAGTTTTAAAGAATGGAGACTGCTATAGCTTTTGCAATAATACTGGAATTTGCAAACATTATCCTAACATTCGATCGGCTGTATTCTGAACTGCAGCCTGTGAACATAATTAGGAAAGTATTGAAATAACATACAAGCATACAGTAACCAGAGCAGATCTGTGTGTCTGCCCCCAGAACCATTGTTTGTTATCTTCCAAATCACCCTGGATAAAGGTTTTAGCTAAATAAATACTAATCATTATATATAAATCAGAATGGTCCAAATGACTTTCTTTGGTACCGGATTTTCACAGTGAACAAAGAGACGTGTATATCTTAATGTAAATTGTGGCTGTATTATCCACATATTTTCCAAATAAACCATTTTGATAATATTGTATGCTTGTATGTTAATGTGTCCTTGTATGTATTTCAATACTTTCCAAATATTTTCACAGTCTGCAGTCCAGAATACAATAGTGATGGACAATTCGCGAACGAACTAATAATTTCGAACAAATCTATTAAATGAACGAAAATAACTGACTCATCTCTCTTATGTTAATTTGACTCCCTTAAGCTGCATGCCTGCAGCTGCTTGCTTGCTCAACTATTGCCTGAGACTTTTGATTGATTTGAAATTTTGATTAACTCAGAGCTTTCATTCCTCTCTGCAGAGGTAAGTTTTGTGCAGTAGCAGTCTCACACATAGAGCTGGCTTTGTCTTCTCTACAGAGATCTACTGTGTAAATAACCTCTTTGTACCATCTTTTCAGATATTCTTGAGTGTGTGTTGGAGCTGCTGTTCTCCATGAATCCTTGACGTTGATGCATCAATATCAACGTCCAACATCGACATCAATATCGATGTGGCCCTCGACGTTAATAACCATGTGTCAACGTCTGCATCGATATCAACGTCGATGCATTGTTATCGATGTCAAACCCTCAACGTAGACACGATAACATTTTTCAGGAAAACCTTATTCCTATAGTTATGTGCTTCTGTGATGAGCTGTGTAAAGTGGCACTTTGTGACAGACTTTTCCAGTTGCAGTAACCATCAGTCATCCAAACAGATTTTTTGGTTGACAAGCAAACATGCAGTTTAATTTGTTAGTCACGGTGCTACCAGTCAGCCATTTATGTACCCCATACCAGGACACCTGAAACCTGTTTGTTTCCTGTCTTTCTTAAAAACGTCAAAACCGCACTGCTGCGGCAAATGGGAGAGATGCTCGAAACTATCTGGACAGAGAGGGAATTGACATAGGAAATTGATGGCCCCTCCATCAACATGCCCCCCTGCCACTGCCCTTACAGGAGGAGATGCTCTCCTACATGGCTTCTCACTCCAGTATTTCATAGAACCCTTTCTGGGTCCCAGCGCCCAGGGCACTGATGCACAAACAAACAGACTACAGATCCTACACTACACTACAGATACTATGCTAAAAAAGGCATACGTGGTGTATATTCTGTGGGTAAGGTGGCAAATGCCCAGTCCCTCCTGGTGCTGTACCTGGGACACCTAGCATGGCAGTTGACACGGAGGAGATAAAGCTGGTCTCAGCCTACATGACCGACCTCCTGTGGGAAGGGGGAAAAAATTAGATAGGGAGATGACTGGCGGCTTTGGTGGTAGCTAGACGCCATCTTGGGCCATCACGGGCTAAGTTGTTTGACTTGGAGAATCCACCTCGACGCCTGGTCAAACTTCTTGGACCACTGTCGACCTAAACATAGAATGCTCGGCTAAGGCGAAGGAGATGGTGACGAAGTACACTGACCTTCAACAGCCAAGAAGACAGCCCCAGGCACGCCACTGGCACTACCCACAGGGGAAATAGTGGATGAGGCACAAAAACCCACCGCAGCTGGCAGCGCGCAGCACAGGCAAGATGCAAGCCATACAACTAGTGGACCGGGAGGGGTTATACTTGGGAATAATTTCCTAGTGCCAAAGAAGGATGGCAGCTTCAGGCCCATACTCGATCTGAAGGCTCTCAACATGTTTCTGAAGAAAATAAACTTCAGCGTGTTGACTGCACAGTGTATCCTTCAGTCCGTCTGACCCAGTGACTGGTTTGCTACAACTCTGGGTAAACACCCATGGGCTGCACCCAGCAAGACACAGACACCACATGCAGGAGGACACTGGTCTGGTGGCACAATTACAACAACTTACACCTCGGATCCCCCATCGGCTGTCCCCACATAAGGGAAGTCGTCACGACAGACAACACCAACTCTGACTGGGGCACAGTCTGGAATGGGATCAGCATACAGAGGACGTGGAGCGGTCATTGGTCATCTGCCCACATCAATGCACAGGAGCTGCAAGGAGTATCATTGGCACTCAGACAGTTCCAGCACATCATGTCGAACAAAGCTGTTAGACAAATAACATGACAGTGTTAGATTACACCAAGAGGGCATGCGCTTGCATGCGCTCACCCAGACTGCATTGTGTGTGTGCAAACTTCTCCGATGGGCCTAGGATAATATCTGATCAATCAGGGCAATACACCTGCTAGGTTTGTACAACACAGCGGCGGAGATTGAATCCTCTAGCAGTGGAGCAGCACCCAGTTTTGTCTCCTTTCCTGTGGATTGGTATGACATTTGCCATCTTCCAGTCAGTTGGCACATCCCCTGTTCTAAGTGTCATTTGGAATATTTGAGTTAGTGGCCTTTAAATAAATTCCCTACTTTCTTTGAGTACTGTTAGAAATATACCATCTGGCCCAGGTGATTTGTTTGTTTTTAATTCTGCTAGTCCCTGTAGTACCTCCTCCTCATTTATCCTGATCTCTCTTAGGGTTTGACTGGACAGATTCATAACCTGTGGCATGTTATCCATTTTTTCTTTTGTAAAAACCTCTGTGAAATACTCATTTAGAACATTTGTCACATCTTGTTCGTTTCCAAGATACTTCAATTTTTGCCCTTTATCTGTTTCACTTCCTCCTTTATTGACCTCTTAATGTTGTAGTATTGAAAAATATTTTTTAGCTCCAAGAGCTGTTTCTTTCTATTTCCCTCTTTGCTTTCCTGATCCCTTTCTTAAGATCTCTTTGCAGCTCAACATATTTTTTGTATTTTGTTTTGTCTCCATCCATTTTGTATGCACTATACAACATTTTCTTTCTCTTGATAGATACCTTTTTTGCATACCTCTATTAAACCATTTTGGCCACTGTTTTGTTATGTTTTGGTAAAAATTTCTCCTGAGTCTCAAGTAGTATATTCTTACAATATTACCATCCATTTTCAACTGAATCTGTATCCAGTGTGCTCTAGTCTAACTCTTCTAAGTGCTGCCTCATAACTTCCAGGTTTGCTTTTCTAAAATTGTAGATCGTTGTTTTAGATTTGGTCCTTGTTTTTTGAAAGTATGCCTCATAGCTAACCATATTGTGATCACATATTGGTTCTCTAACTAGTGTCCCTCTGACTTGATCCTGGTCATTTGAAAAGATCAAATCAATGCATAGTTAGAAAGCAGTAATTTACCATCTCAACAATTTCTATCTCTACTTCTGTAGTCCCAACTGGGCTTTCCCAGTCTGTGTTTGGGAAATTGAAATGCCCCATTATAACAGCCACATCCTTGCTACAAGCAGTCCTGATTACATTGTATAATGTAACATCTTTCTGAATATCTGAATTGGGTGGTCTGTAACACACTCCTACCACTAATCCTCCAGATCATTTGTTCAAAAATGTAACCACAAAATTCGGTTTGTACAGGTCCCATCAATCCCAGAAGTAAGACCAATGCTCCATAAATTTAAAACCCTCTTCCCTACACCAAGATTTCAGCCACATGTTAAACTTTCTAATCTCTGCCTTTCTCCCTGGCCATGCACGTGGTACTGGAAGTATTTTGGAGAAAACTACCATGGAGGTTCTGCTCTTTAGTTTCTTTCCTAACTCTTTAAATTTGTCTTGCAGAACCTCTGCCCTTCCTTTTCCTATGTCATTGGTTCCAATGTGGACCATGACCAGTGGAATTCCCCAGGCTTTGGCCAGTAGCCCGTCTACTAAGGAGATCTGCAACCTGAGCACCACGCAGGCAAGATACCATGCGGGTCTCCTTATCACTAGAACACACTGTGTGATCTACACCTTTAAGGATCAAGTCTCCTACTATAACTACCTCCCTGTTCTGGGGGGGAGTGGGCACCATGGTGCTCTGGTGCTCAACTGCCCTTCCATCACCCTCTGAGCTGTCACGGTCCAACTTGGTGTCCAGTAGTTGGAACCTGTTTCTCTAGAAACTGAACCTGCATTTCTAGCTCTTGGGATGTCTCTAAGGGGTGTGCATGCCCTTTTCTGTGGTTACGACCTACTGTAACCCAGCAGTTCTACATAGATAGACTAGATAGGATCCTTGGATCACTTCATTAATAGACACCAAATGAACACAATGGGTTGAATGGCCTCCTCTCGTTTGTAAATTTTCTTATGTTCTTATGTTCTAAATCAGGTGTCTAGACTTCACGACAGCTCTGGTATAGCCTTCCCATTTAGTAATTGTTGTCTTTTGAATTGAAACGGAACATTGTTATTATCATTACCCTGGTTCCCTGAAAAAGAAAGACAACGATTACCCTTCAGGGGTCGCTCTACCAGACAAGCTTCATGACACAGAAATGGCAGGTTGCTACTGTGAGGAGGAGACACTTCACAGGCACAAGGGTGGGACTCCTTCTCCCAGCAGGGCCCCTATTGCTCAGCTTTGCTACAAGTTTTCACATGATTGGCAGGTCAGAAGGCTCTTCCCATTCGGTAATGGTTGCCTTTCTTTTTAAGGGAACCAAGGTTATGATAACCTAACATTTCCTTTTAAAAACACAGACAGAAAATAACACTATGAGTGATAGAGACTGACATGGAAAGGACTTTTGTGGCTATTTTATTCTTTCTGCTTTACATGATTGGAGACAGCATAATAAATACTCAGGCAGGTTTCTGTTAAGAAATATTAGGAAGAGCTAAACGTGTATAGACAACATTTTATTCAGACAAGCATTACATTACAGTAAGAAAACTCTTCCATGTGCAACAATAAAGTAGCACTATTTATTATTATTATTATTATTATTATTATTATTGTAATCATCATCAAGATATGTGCTGGTAGATATGCCCTGTAGATGGCACAACTTGACACTTATTATTTTACTACAGGTTTGTAACTAACTGTTTCTAATTTTTAATTTACTTAATTACTTACTTTTAATTTAACCAGGGCAAGTTACAGCTGAAACTAAATAAACATGTATTCATACAGTAACAGTGGTTTAATTAAAGCAAACTATAATTTAACGAAGTGTACACATTTTAGTCATGGCGTTTATAAATGTAAAATCTTAAGTGCAAGTTCGACTAAAATATACAGTACTGTGCAAAAGTTTTAGGCAGGTGTGAAAAAATGCTGTAAAGTAAGAATGCTTTCAAAAATAGACATGTCAATAGATTATATTTATCAATTAACTAAATGCAAAGTGAGTTAACAGAAGAAAAATCTACATCAAATCAATATTTGGTGTGACCACCCTTTGCCTTCAAAACAGCATCAATTCTTCTAGGTACACTTGCACACAGTTTTTGAAGGGACTCGGCAGGTAGGTTGGACAAACATCTTGGATAACTAACAACAGTTCTTCTGTGGATTTAGGCAGCCTCAGTTGCTTCTCTCTCTTCATGTAATCCCAGACAGACTCTGTGATGTTGAGATCATCACATCTTAATGACTTTTGCTATACATTTGGGGTCGTTGTCATGCTGCAGAATAAATTTGGGGCCAATTCGATGCCTCCTTGATGGTACTGTACTTCTCAGCATTGAGGAGACCAATAATTCTGACCAAATCCCCAACTCCATTTGCAGAAATGCAGCCCCAAACTTGCAAGGAACCTCCACCATGCTTCACTGTTGCCTGCAGACACTCATTTGTGTACCGCTCTCCAGCCCTTCAGTGCACAAACTACAGCCAAATATTTCAATTTTTGACTCATCAGTCCAGAGCACCTGCTACTATTTTTCTGCACCCCAGTTCCTGCGTTTTCATGTATAGTTGTCGCTTGGCCTTTTGCCACGTCAGAGGTATGGCTTTTTGGCTGCCAGTCTTCCATGAAGGCCACTTCTGACCAGACTTCTCCAGACAGAAGATGGGTGTACCAGGGTCCCACTGTTTTCTGCCAATTCTGAGCGGATGGCACTGCTGGACATCTCCCAATTGCGAAGGGAAGTAAACATGATGGGTCTTTCATCTGTTACAGTAAGTTTCCTTGACTGACCACTGTATCTACAGTCCTCAACGTTGCCCGTTTCTTTGTGCTTCTTCAAAAGAGCTTGGACAGCACATCTGGAAACTCCTGTCTGCCTTGAAATTTCTGCCTGGGAGAGACATTGCTGATGCAGTATAACTACCTTGTGCTCAGTCTTGCCATGGTGTATGATTTTTGACAGTAAACTGTCTATAGCAACCTCACCTTGTTAGCTGAGTTTGGCTGTTCCTCACCCAGTTTTATTCTTCCTACACAGCTGTTTCTGTTTCAGTTAATGATTGTGTTTCAACCTACATATTGAATTGAAGATCATTAGCACCTGTTTGGTATAATTATTTAATCATACACCTGACTATTTGACACAAATTCCCTGACTTTGTGCAAGTGTACCTAAAATAATTTATGCTGTTTTAAGGCAAAGGGTAGTCACACCAAATATGGATTTTATGTAGATTTTTCTTCTGTTCACTCACTTTGCATTTAGTTAATTGATAAATATAAACTATAAACATCTATTTTTGAAAGCATTCTTTACAGCATTTCTTCACACCTGCCTAAAACTTTTGCACAGTATTGTACTTCAGTAATGCCATAAACGCAGGTACATACAATCGTAACCGTTCCTTAATTTTTGTTGTACTCTTTTGTTTTTTTTGCACCTAGATCTTGTTAAATTCGTGATTGGCAAAAACTCTGCCAAGTTTTTAATGCACTCGGATATTAACTGTAAGTAATTGTTTCTATATATGGACTTCACACCATGTTGCTAATAAAACTTTTTTTGTGTGTGATCCCAGGCACTTGAGATTCTCCCCTTCTGAAAACAAAGCATTTCCTTAGACAGACACTTTTGGCCACATCTGTCCAAAGACTAGAAGCGTCCAGAAAACTTGGGACACAACGCTTAAGCTAGTGGAAACACCCACTGAAAATGGGCAACTCTGACAGTGAGCAACTCTGACAGTGAGAGAATATATTGGCACAAGCAGGGGGAGGCACAAACGCATCCATTGCTTGGCTGGGCCTGATGCAGACACTGAAGCAGAAGGGAGATGTTTATATCATAGGGGTGGGGGAGGGAAGAAATAACCAGGGCGACCTGCTCAATTGCCTGATGTGGATGTAGGGTGCTAGTTTTAAGTTGCCACAGCACTATCATTTCAACCCATGGCCATCTGTTTGATTTTGTCTTTTCTTTTCCTCTCAGAAGTGGATGTTTTCAGCAAGCCCCCTTGCTACGAGGAAGCAGTGCTGATGGAAGACCCCCCACCCCCCTACAGTGAGGTCCTGGCCGACTCCAGGGCGGGGGTCTACAGCAAGCCCAGCCGGAAACCGAAAGACCCCGAAACCAGCAAAAGCACCCCTGAGCCTGTGTTCCCTGAGAGGGCCTACACCTCCCTCATACACCTGCCCATGTCGGAGCACTGGGACTCCCTGGGGCGGCTGTTGTCCACGGTGGACCTGAACCGCAATAACCTCCCCTCGCAAATGCAGGCCAGAGCGCCCCTTCACCCCACGCTGCCGCACAGCCGGCGCTCAAACACAAACTTCAGCAGGGGCATGCCTCTGCCTGACAGGACGTACCCTCTCCCCACCGCCTTCCCTTTGTTCGGCAGGAGCACGGCCGTGTGAGAGGGAGATGGTAGAGGTTCAGTTTGGATCCTTGCAGAGGACATTAATACATTTTTTTTAACAAAATACTTTAAAATACTTGTTGGGTGAGGAAGGAGATATATATATATATATATATATATATATATTTTAAAAAGACGCTTTATGTTGTGTACAGGAATTGGGGTGCGGTGTTGATGTCTGTCAAGGTAGAAGGGCCATGCTGTGCTTGTCTCTCTTCTCTGGCTATTTCGCCCAAAACCCATCCCCTACCACCCAGCCCTCTCGACTCTCAACCTGACGCAGAGGAGCTACTATGCTCTCGGCTTCTCTGTCAGTCTCGCGTTGCCATGGCACTGATATTAACACATGGTTTTTGTCTCGGGCCCTCTCTCTGTAAGCCTGTGCTTTTTTTACTGCCAGCAGAAGCAGTGGATTACACCCACTCTTTGTCGCGACTTTCTTCCCAACACCTGTCCCCACAGTCGATCCTGCAGTCCAGCACTGCTGTATAAGAAAGAAAGCAACAGCCATGGGATTTTCACTGCAGATTAGTTTGAGAGAAGCCACCACACAGAGCAGTTGTTTTGCCCTTATTTTAACCTTACCTTTGGATGCACAATGGTTTACATCTGTATCATCATAATGCCACATTGACTAGAACAATACCATGTATTAGAGTCATATGCAGCATGTCCCTTTGTAGCATGCTTCTACATGAAAGCAAACTGATATGGGCACATACACACATGCATAAATCTGTCTGCAGTTCCTCATTATAATACTGCCCCCTCTTATAAAGCCAGCCTTGCTTACTGCCAATTTCAATAGCAGTCACAGTTTCAGCGGTATAATGAGGTATGTATATGTAAGTGGAAACTTTAATTTGTCTGCATGGCAGTAACTAGGGTGTTCCGAAATGTAAGATTTCCCTAATCTTCTGTGGCAGTTGCAGATCTAATGCCCACCCTTTTTGTAGCTGCAGTTTGGAAGCACTAAGAAACACAAATCATCTTTTTGGCTCCAGAGATGTGCATTTGCAAAGCCCAAAGATTTCCTATGAGCACTCTGCCCATGTTCTGTGTTCTAAAAATGGCAGAGAGATGATTTTTACACAACAAAACAAAGTGCCAAAAAAACAAAAACAAACTAACAACAGATTGCAGGATCTGTCCCTGAAAGAAACTTTAAAATTGTGTGTTTGCACAGAAAATGCATACCTGGAGAGCAATCATTTGTTCTTCAAGAAGACATTACAAAGCAACTTTGACAGCTCTTTGCAATCTTAAAGTTTTGTTCTGGATACGTTTGCCATTGCTTCATGTATTTTTATTTATTTATTATTTAAACATTAAACAAGTGTGGCAATCCATGGTTATCACTGAAATCTAATGAATAGCTCATTCTATCACTACTGAAATAGCTGACAGGGTTTAAATAATGTATGAAGCTAATCTGTAAAAGAATGCTTGCAGTGCTATCATTTATCAGGGAACAAGAAAATTCCATTGAGTGGAATGTAAAACATTAATTAGCCATGTTTTAATTTATTTATTTTCCTGTCTCTGAAGCACATTGTTTTTATATGTTTTTGTGAACAATTTGTTTATTGAGATTCAGACCAACACAAAAGCAGCAATCACAAATTAGGGCCAATACAGGACATGAACAGAACCTCAGGGGTCTGTATTTAATTTTGACCTGGATGGGGACTGTTAGTGTTTTGGCACTGCCTACATTTAACTTCATATGAATGCACTCCTGAAGGAAGTCGGGTTTTAAGATTTATTTGATTACTGAAACGGGTGGATATTAAAAGTGAATGGAATTAAGCCCACCAACCAATCACCTACTCACCTCACCCCAATCCCAGTATTTTAGCTGGGGTTATATCCAAAAATAATGTTAAACTTTCTTTACCTCATTATATAAAAATGGATTTTTAAAAATAATTGTGGAGAAAAAAAAAAGCTATAGGATAATCAGAAGTGTTTCAGTGAATTTGCACTTAAAAAACAAAACATTTGATTGTATCTTAGAGTAGATTCACATCTTAGCCTATTTCTATTTAAAGTGTTTTTTTCTTCTCTCTTTTGAAATGCAGATAGCTTGACTTAAATGACATACTTAAAGGATGAGGTATACTTAAGTGGAGGGGAAACATGATGGCTCATCCTATTAGTGAACATAGTACAAAAGCTTATGTCAACTTTGATTGTGGGGACGAGACAGAATTAACAAAATCATTTGCTCTCAAATGGCTGCCAGTCATTAAAGAAAAGAGAAATGCATTTTCTCTTAATACTCCATAATGCCTTTGGAGTATTGAGTTCCTTTGAAGAGTATTTTCTGTCAATGAATCTCAAAAATCAGACTTCACAAATAACATTAACCCTTTCATGCATGAGCACCTTAGGGACCAATCCAATTTCTTTGCATACACACTATGCTTGGAATAGTTTTACACTACCACATATTTGGCTGTTATCATTTTTCTGCATGAGGAACTTCTAAGAAGGTGCCCTCTATTTACATTCATTTAAGTGTAAAAGTCTATAAGAAATATAATAACTATGTGTCTGAATTTATTTTCAGGAATGTGTGCATGAAAGGGTTAAAGGGGTATCTCCTATATTGTAAATGTGTGTACAAAAAAACAAACAAAAAATGAACAAGCAACCAAAACTGCTGCTCTGTGTACTTTTAACTTAAAGCAAAATCCAAAGTAGATCATTGTCATCCCAGATGATTGGCTTGGCAGAGTTTAGTTTTTTCTTTTTCTTTCATTTATTATTTATTTTTGCTTCTTGTCACTGGATGTTTGCTCTTATGACCCCTCCTTGTTCAGATGCTGCAGTTCTCTTTGAAGCTGACTTGTATTTTCCTCCACCTTTGACAACTTCGGGTTACTCGCAACGCTGTCGTCAGCATCTGAGTTGCTGTCTCCGGTCAATCACGGGCACTCTCCCATCGTAGTTCTGACAGAAGCCACTTTTGTGGTCAGAAAATCTGCCCCCCCATTGTCTAGTGCCCTATCCCTCTGAGGACCTGGTGTCTTTTCCTTACTTGATACAGTTCAGTCAGAATTAACATATGCTGGAAAAATTAATTCAGCAGTATAACCTAAGAAGAAGAGTTCTATAAGGTTTGGTTAAACTTAATCCTGCTTTCAGCACTGTTGTATGGGAGGGAGGTGTTCAGTCAAACCATTTTTTAATAGTGGTAAAATCCATTTCCCCCACCCCAACAGATTTGGCTGATTTAAATCTAGTCAATTTAAGTTTTGTTTTTTCTTTTGCTACAAATTGTATACATTTCCAAGGAAATTGCACAGAAGGTATGTCTTAAAAGCCTTTTACTAATAAACATACAACTACATACATATAACTCTCAGAGTTTGTGTCTGGTATACAGAACAAAATATGTGTGGTGGTTCTGTGGTGCATTGCTTTCTGCATCTGGTAACTGATATTACGCCCACCATGAGTTTTCACCCAATTTGCAAACATTTTAATAAAGGTAACCCCTCATCAGACCCTCCTGTTAGCAAATGCACACACTGTGTATAGCTGCATAGCAAGTTTTATTAAAACAACAAAAGTTGCATTATACTACAAAACATTACCCGTCCCCTGATTCCAACTATAGTCATTCTGCCTTGTGCAAAGTAGCAATGTCTTCACAGGGTGATGGAGAGGTTGACTGCGCATGGCCTCATCCTGAAGTATAAAGTATTGTGAGGCAAGGCCAATTTGATATCACTGATATAAGTTGCAGAATTATAAGCAATGTGTTATATCAAAGTCAAAGTATATGTCAAAATTAATACACAAACTCTGCTACCTTGCTTTTATGTTTGCTTTATTTGGCATTACATCCAATCACTACAAAGTTGCTTTAACAGTTCTGGTGGTAGATAGAATTTAAAAATGAATCACCTCAACTTTTCCATACCTAATGTAATATATTAGTTAATGAGACTGACCTAGCATTGCTATAGCCTAAATAATACCTTTAAATAGTTCACTAAAGTATGGTCTATTTCAAAATATGGTGACCATAATGTTATATGTTTAAAGCTCTTTGTTAACCCAAAGGACCCAAAACTACTTTTACTTTATAAATTATCCATTAATTACTGAGAGTTTAAATTGCAAACTGACAATCATGGCAGATGGGTGGGATTTGCTAGGTGGACAGAGGTGAATGTTACATGGAAAATCATGATATAGGAGTGCAGTTCTGGTACAGAAAGAGAAAGGTAATACAAATTCAAATTAATCTATTCATAATTATGGAAGAGAGGGGACATTTTAAACATTTTTAACTTCTCTTGGTATGTTGAGAAGAGTTTCCTGGCAATGTGCTACTCCATTGATTTCTATGGGGTTTTACATGCCTTTCTGTAGAAATCTTTACATATCTTTCATATCTTATCACTGATCAGTCTAGTTCAAAAAAACATTTTTACAGGACTAAATGGATCAGTGAAGGACATTGCTTCAAATGAAGGGTTTGAATACTTGCAAATACTTCCCAACCTTTTTTCTGCTTCTGTAGCCAGGTCTGTGTCCCCCTCATGACTGCTTTGGAAACATGTTTGCTTCATGTAAAAAAAAGTCTGTGCCTTAATCTTCCCTGATCAGTATGTTTTTTGTTGTACGGAGAACAAGAAAATGTAGCTGGAAATCCTACTTGTGGTACCAAAGGAACTCTGTGTTTTGTTTTTTAAAGAGACTTTTGAAGCACTTCAGCGGCACAGGCAGATCAGTTTACTTAATTTACCGGGTGAATGGATTCATACAAGCTGCATGGCAAAGAATAAGGAGAACCTCTGGCAGCTCTTTAAAATGCGTTCTGTATAACATGCAGCTGCAGGCTTAATGCTTCATCATAAAAAGGTTGTGTTGCAGCATCAGACGTAATGGGATTTTTGTAGCACAAGTAATGAACTGTGATGAAATTCTGTGTGAAAGATAAACAGAAGCACTTTTGTTTAACTGCACTTTGGCAATGCTAGGTCCTTGGAGGAAGTATGTATGAAGGCAGTTAAGCCAAACTGTCTTTCCCTTAGGAACAGACATAAGAAGCTATAATTACATTCTGACCATAATTATTACTTTTAAGGCCACTATTGTTCCCTATGGCTCAATCTTGTATGATCACATATATTGTAAATGGATGTACTGTACTGTATTAGAAAATGTATCTGTGCCTCATCCACTGTATTGTCTTATGTCTGTTCCATAGGAGTCTAATAATAATATGAATTGCTGTACATATCCGGATTGTGCTGTGGTGAACAGGAATGTCTGCTATGTACCACTGCCTCATGGAAGAAAAAATAAAAATGTGGTGACTTGAATGTAAATCTTGACAATCCACTCATATTGTTCTCTTCCCATTGATGCAAGTTTAAACAAATAAATACAATAAAGGGGTTTGTTTGGATTCCTTCTTTTGTAACATGTTTAAACCCAGGCTATTGTAAATAAATACAATATTATGAAATATATTCTCCCTTGATCTTCCTTCAGGAAAAAAGTACTATTTGGGCAAAGTTCAGCAAATTATCCAGGCAGCAAACTTGACTTAAAGCATTTCGGCCCAAGACAACCGCTATATGCTTGCAGAGTACTAAACTCTGAATCTGACATAATGCCAAGCACTAAACTGAGCAGCAGTTGTCAGATAAGTTTATACAGTTGTATTAAAGTGGACTATTCAAGTTTTTGGTAAGATGTTTATTATGGTGTAGTGTAATGGTCTAATGAGCCAAAAGATTACTGTTATTGAATACACTGTAGAGTTTTCATTTTAACATAACCACAACATGACACTAACATTTTATGGGAAGTAAAAGTCACAGGCAACAGAAAAAGTAAACCAAGTTTCAGAAATTTGTCTGACAAAAGTACTTGGAGGTTTCAGAAATTCTTTTTATTAACATACATCAGCACTTAGCATGTCACAAAAAATCTTGTGCTTATTTCAAAAACAGAATGCGTGAGAAGCGGATGGAGGAAGAAAGGCAAAGAAAAAACAAAAACAACAAAAAAACTGAATGAAGAATCAAGACAAAAATGAAATAAAAATAAAGAAAGAAGTTGCAAGCCTGGTTGGGGATAGAGAACTGGTGGTAGGAGGGGAGGGGGTTAAGTTCTAGCAGTTTGTAAGAAGGGAAACAGAATAACTACTATGGAGGTTAAAAGTGTAGAATAATACATTAAAAGTATTTCAAAAGGTCCACAGTTAATGTTAAAGATGCTGGCTCCTGTTTAGGTACTTGATGAACATTACTACAAAATATAAGTAATTACAAAATAATAACAACAAAGCATCCAACAGGAATCAAACTCTTCCCAAAGTTATCTGATCTTGATGAGGGAAAAAAAATCACAATTTCACAACAAACCTTAAGTATGTGACACAGGCCACAATTACAATTAACATCAGGATCATTTTTACAATACTTGGTAGATTATTCTTATTGCTTGTTCGGCACAGATTCATCCATCTTTAAATGGTTTTATTACTGTGGGAATAGTATTGTCTGGATTTCTTTGCACTTCAGTACAGAGGTTTGAATTTGTGATGGACCGATAAATCCTCCTAGGACGATGCCATGGAAGATGGAAGACAGATTTATTTATATGTGTCCAGAATTCTATGACAATTGAATGTTGTTGTTTTGTTTTTTTCCTTTCCCTTCCTAGCTAACATTTACAGTCTTAACCTGATGCCCTGTGGATTCTCACAGTTAAATCACGATGCTAATGGAATGGAATGGAATAGTACAACAAAATAATTATCATGGGCCACACTAATGCCTTTTAAAGCTCAAATGTAAAAATGATGGAAGAATATTAGAAGGATACAGTAAGATCATTTAAAAATGATTAACAGATTAAAAAAAAAATATATATATATATAGTATGTAATAGCTACAAAAAGTGGTCCACTCTCTAGGTTAATAGTAAAGATAGTGCTGTACACCCTACGAGCTGTATGATATTGGTCCTTCTATGATTACTAAGAAATTCTCATCCAGATTTCATAAGGAAAGAAGACGTACATTGTCCTTCAATTTTCTTATAGCTTTGTTTTGGTAGCCAAGTAATATGAAAATAAAAAATAAATAAATGAGGATGTCGAACAACCTACTAGCAAGTTTAAAAAGTGAATTGGCACAGCGCTTGAAACAGTCGGGCATGTTGTTTTTTGCATTCTAATACGACAAAAGGATTCTCTGAAACCTGCAGTATCAATAAAATGAAAAGACACCAAAACACTCTATCTAACAGTAAGCCCCCCCACCCCTCCCCCCAAATACTGCCTCCCCACACACCACACACTCCCTCAGCACCTTCCAGTCCTGAAGGCCTCTAACCAAATTCTAGATCAAAGGCAAAAATAAAATTCAAAGATTATCAATCACTTTTCTGAGCGTGAACTAAGTGGAAGGGTAGAATGTCTTTGTTTTCCCCGAGGGATTAAAGAGGGAGAGGCTATTGCTAAGAAAGCAGCTATTGGGCAGCAAAAAAGAGCCTGGGTATAGGAGCCCAGGCCTAGTACAGGCAAATGCGTTCTTTTTTGTTTGTTTGGGTTATTTTCACTTCATTGTTTCCATTCAAGCTGAAAATTCTTTCTCCCATATAATATACACACCACAACTTTAAGTATTAAACCATCTGCTTCGTAGGCCCTGTACACAGCAGAGAAAGACAGAAAGGAGCTTGTTATTTTTGTTTGTTTGCATCTTTAACAGAAACCCGAATCTTTTCAGTAGTTAACATTTTTTTTTTTTTTTTTTTTTTTTTTTTACATTTTACAGAATTTTGTCTTTTTTCTTTGATGCAAGACATTATTCGGTTTTCGAAAAACTCCTTCAACTTCCCAATTGTCATCACTCTGCCGCCCCATAATCATCTTCCTCTGTCACGGGGTCGTTGTCCCAGCAAGTAATGTCGATCTCTGCAAGGGCACAGACACAACCACAGAGTACACCATCTTAGCAAAAGGCTCACCATAGTTGCAGTTCAATATTTGTATTTTGTAAAATGCAAAATGGGTCTTGGCTGTGCTATGCCTGTATATATATGGCATTTGGCACCAAAGCTCACAAGCCACAAAAAAATTGAGTAAATTCAGTTGAAAGAAGTGCTTCTCCTACATGTTTTGCCACACTTTCTGTAATTGACAATTTTTTTTAAGATATTCACAGTTCCCAAAGCAAGAGTGGTGCTTACCTGGAGGTTTGTTATAGAACACTGGCATGGGGGTCACTTTTGCAGAGCACTCTTCTGATTGGGCAAACTCCTCCTCCTGTGATTGGCTGAAATACCCTTCACTCGCCTGCACCGGGAAATAAAAGTGAAATCCAGTTGAAAATAAACATGCAAAGCGAAAAAAGGGACATTTTAATAACACTAATAAAAACACTCAAAACACAGCGATATAGACAATACAGATATATGAATATGAAAATTAAGTTACAAAATGAAATAGGTTATTGGCCTAAACTTGAACATATATGTTACTACATCGCTTTGCCTGCCATCTAGTGGTAATAGAAGCTAACTACTTAATTCTGAAGCATCATCATTGAAATGATCTGCCTTTTGTAGCTCCCAGTCCTCTGCAATGCATACCATCTGCTGATGGTCATTGATTTATGAATTGGGAATATTCAATTTCCCTGACCCACATTCTCTTTTGCCAGAGAGTGATACATAAGGAGAATGTAATGCATTTGCACTGTCACCTCTACTGGTTGTGATGTGATTAACTTCCAGTGTGTGAATCTGCATGCTTCCAATAATAGCTTATCATAGTGAATCTCCTTTGAAAGAAACCATTTCATGTCTCTTTATGTGAATTTTGTGGGCTGACCTGTGGCCTACCTGCATTTCTGTTTTGTGATGCAATTTGTTGGATTCCCCATGAAAAACTAAATATTTGCAGGTATCAGGATGTTACAGGATTACAGGATGTTGTGGCTCATCAGGATGGACAAAGAGCGCAGTGGTTAAAAGCAGGGCTTAGCCAATATCTGCAGGTGACTAGGATTGCCCAAGCACCTGGGCATGTCACCAAACATTTGGCTTTGTAGTGATATCACAGAGAGTTGGGTCAGGTCCTTAGCTGGTCTTTGGGTCTGCCGGATACAGGGCTGTATCCTAGGATTACCACTAAACGTGTATATTTTTTGTGTTTTAAAGCTTAATTAAAAACAAAGACATCAGACCCACAGTAGCATGTCCACTGTTGACGTTGCTGGACAATGGACATATGCCATTTGTTAACCACCTGTATACAAGCTTTTGTCTAGTGTTTTAAGATTCAATTGATGCACACGCTGAAAGCAAACCATTGCTACTGTCCATGGACTACAGGAGCCTCACCTGTGTCCCTTCTTTCAGCACAGTCTCTCCATTGGTCATCAGTAGTTGGCTGTCCTCTAGGTCTTGGCTATCAGAGCCCGAGGCCTGTTGCAGGGCATGCTGGTAGCTAAGTGTCATCTGGTGAGGGCCGGCCACATCTACCAGGCTGGAAGGGTCATCATCCTCAACAGGGCCCTCGCAGAAGGAGGTGGGCGGCTCAGGGAGGTCGTCGAAGCTCAGGAGAGTCTGGGGCAGGGTGGGATGCTCCTCAGTAGTGGCCAGGTCGATCAGAGTGGTGGAAGGGGAAGCCTGGGGAGATGTCTCCATGAGGTCTACCAGCACGGGGAGGGGCTCCTGGGAGGTGGCAACCGGGGGCTGTGGGATGGGGCTCTCCCACAGGTCCAGCAGGCCGTCGGACTCCTGCAGTGGGGAGGGTACCTGGTCACCCAAGTCATGGAAGGTGGCGACCTCCATTTCTGCTGAGGGAGGGGTTTCCCTGGCTTGGGGGGCGACGCTTTGCACAGGTTTGGCAGGGCTGGGATCCTGCACAGGGGGGAGCTGGACTGGTTCTAGCTCTGGAGCAGGAGAGAGGCAGAAAGAGAGAGCAAGAGACAGGGGGAGAGAGATTACAATTAGGAAGGAGATATCCAGTATATATTATCAATGAGACTCTCATGGCTAAGCACTTTCACATTTTCAAAGCGGCAGCCTCTTACAAGAAACCAATTTGGATATTTAATGCTTCTTGGTTAATGTGGAGTAGATTTACAAAGACAGATGCGGAGTTTCACTAGCACATAAAAATTCAGCTTCATCAGTACAGTTTACACAATAAGCTGAAAACTCATTATACCTCGGCGCAGAGGAAGTCTTGTCATCATCTTTGTAAGTTGTATGACTAAGGAATCAATTTCCAGATCCACGTCTTGCAACTTCACCTACTAGAACTGGGCATATACACCAGCTGAAAAGATGTACTAGCTAGGTTTTCATTTTTAAGATTAGCAGGGTGCTTTCCAAAGCTTTTTTGCCCCAACACAATATTTGCTCACTTTATCAAAAGTTACGGTATGGTAAAGGCGGCAATACAGCAGGAGGCAACACAGCTATGTTGTTCGGAGAAAAAGTGGAGAACAATTTTACACTGGGGGGCAAAAAGGCTTTAACGTTGTCTTGTATTGTTCTGTCTACAGAATCGGAACAATGCGGCATTTTAATGATTACAAATCAAGGTTACTTGGAACAGGGGGTACAGTACAGTGTTACTGTCCAGCATTAACTTCATTTCCATAGCAGTTTTTTATTCAGTATTTCTCTCTTACTCTCTAAATTAAACAGCATTACCACAACATGAACTACTTCTTTTGGCACCACACTTATTCATCACAAAAAAAAATCCTTTCAAAGAATTGCAAATTTCTACGCTACTAAATCTCTCTTCCCGTCTCCTATATTTTTATCACAGGTGTATGGTGTTTGTGTATTTATGTTTTAATCTCTTTGCCTTCCTCCTTCCCGTTTTTCTGATCCATTTGAGACATGTGATTGAACAACCATCCACTGTTTCCTCTTTCGGCTGACATTAAAGTGGGACTTGCACATAGGAATGATGCCCAGTGCTCAGAAAAGAAAAAAGCTCAGTGATCTGTGAAGGCAAATTAATCTTAAATACACATACAAAAGTGCAGCCCCAGTCCTCTCAAAATGTTGACTTTGTTCAACTTTGTTTTAAAGAATACCTTTTCAAAATGTGTTGGAATAGCCTAGAGCAAGGGTTTTCAAACCGGTCGTGGAGTATCCCCTGCCCTGCTGGTTTTTGTTCCAACCTAGGTCTTAATTACTTAATTGAATGGTATATTGCTTAGTTAGGTCAATTTTAATTATTCAATTAAGCAATTAAGACCTCAGTTGGAACAAAAACCAGCAGGGCAGGGGGTACTCCAGGACCGGTTTGAAAACCACTGGTCTAGAGGAAAATGCACAGATTCCAGCTGACTGCAACGTGGTAAGACAAGGAGTGGTGGAAATCCCCATAGAAATCAATACGTTTTATCTTTAAGGCAGCCTTAAGTTTACAACATCCCTCTAACTCAGCTCAGTTCAATCAGCTGAAATCTTTAGTTTTTCCTAGACTGAATCAGTGTTCAACACAGTCTGCAAATACATCATTGCTAAATATAGTTTGATGTACAATATGTATTCAACCTAACTAATCGCCAAATAACACTAGTTCAAATCTTAAATTGTGAATATTTCCAAGTTCAACTCTTATATATATGGAGGCTACATTATAAATCAGAGGCTAGCTTTGAGAAATACATGACAATTACAAATTACTCTATCATTGAATTCTGAACTATATCAATGCGTCCTTGTTGGGCAAATTGCTTTTCCTCCAGCACTGACATCCACGCTGTATTCAGTCTCTGGGTTTTCATCATTGCTATCGTCAGCTCAACATAATGGTTTAAAATAGACATATTTTTCTAGCCAAGAAATGTTACCCTACATCGCTCTTAATAATGCCAGACAATGTACAATCTGCCTATATCTATGGGAGCTTCTGATAATTAACTAAGCTACGCAGCTCCCTAATTGCCTTGAACTTGAATAACATACAGTGTTTACAACAGCTTATGCCTCCTTGTATATAAAAAGCCAATGTAATTTTTAAATGTTCTTCTTTCATATTATTAGGCATGGGTACTACAGTAGGTGTTGTTTTTATTCAATAAAGTATAATACTGTATTATCATTGTTATTGATTTTATTTGAATAACTAGTTTTTCTTTTTGGTTACAAACAAAACTGCCTACACTTGTTACTTGTTACAAAACAAAAAACATAGGAGTAGGAGTTTTAATTTGACCTAGGCCTATGCCCTACTCACACATCGCACATTACAAAGAATGTGGCCTCCAGCAAAAAGACAACAAGGTGCAAGGTGGGTCAAAGTTTTGGTTTGGTTTGGGTCCCAGTGGCACTGTCAGGTATTGCCATAACACTTGAGCTTCCATATGTGTAGATATTATTTATGTGAACATCTGCATCAGACCACTAGTGACTCACAAAGCCCAGCTGCCCAAAACAACTAAGTCTGCATGTCTGCGTTGTCTCATGGTTGGCGTTGTGTCAACACAGGAAAACAAACACTATAGCAGGTTTTTTTTTTTTTGTGGGAACTACAGACTTACTTTACTTTTCTACTTAAATATTCCTTACAAAATATACTATGTATAAAAAACAGCAGAGAAAATATACATACAAAAGTGTTAACTGAAGCGGTCTACATACTATGATCAGGTTTTAGGTTACTTTGTCTGTACAAAGCATAACTTGCCAAAGTGTTTTATTTAATCAGTACAATTACAAACTAAAACCAAAAATGCAGTTTCTAGTTTCCATTTCTTTTAGGTTCATAACAAAATAAATGAGGTCTTTTCACATTGGACAAAAGCAATGCACACAAAATGCATTTGCTATACAGTTTTTGAACTACAGTACTGTAATATTTTGTTCAGGAACTATACTTTTACTCTTCAGTTGATACTAGGCTAAAGAGCAGGCTTGGATGTTTGCTGGTGTTTGGCCTGGAGACAGAACAGACAGGCCTATGACTCTAGCCTACCCCACTCGTCGTGAATCTCCGGTGCCGGCTCTTCTTCGGTCTCCTCCATGATGGGTGTGGTGACAATTTTGGGGATGGGGGTGGGGGATACAGATCCAGGGCTCCGCTGGGGGCTGGTTTCTGCGTTGTCATCTGCAGAAATGGAGTGAAACATGTTCTCATTAGTTAGGCACACACACAGAGACACCAGGCAAATTCCAAACCACAGACCCTTCCACTCCACTCCCCTAGAGGCTTTTCACACAACCAGCTGCTTAATGGAAATGTTCAGCAAAATTAACCATAGAAGCCTCATCTGAATAAGTGTTATTCCCTGGATAATTGAATTTAAAAACATATTTTTCAACTGCAAACAGATCTTGTTCAGAAATGATTCAGCTGAATCATCGCAGCAAGATTCTACTAGACGGAACTGAGGAAAGGAAGGAGTCGCCAGTACTAATGTCTTGTACAGACACCATTTCAATGCAATATCTATTCCACTCCATTCATCTGTGAATTGCTAATCTCAAATGATGGATGCCAAAGGTTCCCAGATTCCCAGATGCTGTTAACCAGCACACGCTTTTGATTCAGCTCTGTTAAAATAACTGCTGGAGCTTGCACATTAAAGGATGCAAGATGTCCAAACTAATCCAGATGCACATGTATGGTTTTTCATCTGAAAAAAAAAGACATAATTTAATTAATTGTTAAGCAATAAAATGGCTTAACTGGTACTTGAACGAAAACCTTCAAATGGAGTAGATTGGAATGTCTAGGGTGTTTGAATCTCTCCTCTATATAACCACACAAAACAGAAAGCATTGACTGTTACAATTACAAGCTTTACTACACTGCAGTGTCTTCGAGGTCCAGTCCAAGTGACATGTTAGCTTCTTCATGAGTTTGGTAAAATTCACTGCTTCACATTTGCACTACAACAGAGGTATTCAAATCCAGCCCTGGTCCTAGAGAGAAACAGGGTTTTTTAATCCAACTAAATCATTCTCTCAAATATTTTCTTTCCTTGTCAGGATCAATGTGGTCCTTTGCCATTCATTGAGAACACCCATAAAACCTGTTGGATTGGGGCTCAAAGACATAGAATAATGTTTACTTCAGCTGAAGGCATTCTTCATTGTACCATCTGTCTGCAGTCACCTTTTTTTCTAAAATTATGGATTAGATCTTTCAAAAAAGCTAATACTTGGCTTTCAGAACTACAAAAGTGGAACTCTGCAATAGTGAATTTTACCATGATCGCATGTCCATTGATTGCATCTATATAGGTGGCTTTCTTCTTGTACAAAACTAATTTTTATATATATATATATATAATTGCAGGACTGACCAAACAAGAATTGGGATACATTTTCTTAAAATTCTATCAGGACACATTTCCATTAATTTGCAAATGCACATAGCCTGGGGGCGGGGGGAGGGGAGTGCAAAGCAGTTCAAACAAAAGTGTGGGCTGGTGAGCAAAGTGAGTGAACAGCAGGGAGATACTTTAAAAGTGTGGTACTGACATATAGTGCCCCAGTTCATCCATTAGTGACCAATCCAAAGTACTTGTCTCTATATTGTACCCTCTCCATCCCAAAAGGAGGAATTCATTTCTAGAACTTAATTTGCGATTGGATAGTTTTATTGTCAGCAGTATCCAATGAAATAGCAGAGGCACTTAGAAAGCTTCAGCAGTGTTACTTGAACTATCTATCAGCTTGGCAAACTTAACCACACTTAATCAGAAGTCGCAGAAGCCTGACATTGGAATTTCAATTCCAAATACTATCGATCAGTAATTAATTTGTTCTGACAGTCCTGTGAAGAAAATATTATTTCTTGTTAATGGTGTTAAGCATTTCCCAAGTGTTCCTGTTATGGCAAAGACATTGACAAAGACCTGACCATAAGGACAACATCCCCCCCTCGCCAATTAAGGAGTGAGGAGGGTGGGGGAGTGAGGGCAGTGAGGAGGGGGGGGGTGAAGGGATGCAAAGCAAGGAATGCTGGGAAGAAAGGGCAGATTACCTGTATTTATACCTGGGTTGAAAGTTAGCTCAGTGGCATGATCTGGAAGCTGTCTTCTCTCCCACACTTTCATTGCTAAATCCGTTTATAAAAAATGTGAATGGATTAAGAGATAACTGCCGAAGAGCCTTTCATCGAAGAGGGTGAGGTGGAAGTTCAGGCTGTACTGAACCGGATCTGCTTCCCACATCCACAACCACCTTCTTTTGAGAATACACTGCCCCTCACACCAGGTTAAACTGCTCAGGCACATTCCATAAGAGGCAGACTTGCACAAATCGGTTCCTTTCTTTAAAACGCAGGCCAGTTTCCGAATACTACCACAGTAGTTTGAGGAAGAAAACAAACCCAATAAGCAAATGATTTAGATCAGGGGTGCCCAAGCTTTTTGGCTTTTTGGATTGCCAGCCTGATGAGATCTACCAGTCTCACACATTTTGTGGAATAATCTCCATTAGCACCCCCCTATTTGGATTTTAGTGTATTGTTTTTATTATTACAAAAGTTCGTTATTTATTATAAAGTCTAATATTTTGAAAACGAAAAAGCTATTTATATTGCATTTGAATTGTTTTCTTTGTTCAAACAAACAAAAAACTTGTTTTTATCTCATTACTGAACATGGATATGTTGTACACGGGAGCATTAAGGGTTAATGAAAAAAAACATTTTTGTATTTCATTCATCATATATTTACATTTTAAAGCAACTGCAGGTGTTAAAACATTATTGTAATTATTTTGATTCTGGTACCTGGGAAGGTTGTATTTCGACTTGAAAGGGGACATTACGTTATCATCATTACCCTGGTTCCCCGAAAAAGACCTTCAGGGGTCACTCAGCCAGATGACTTTCATGATGAAGAAATGTCAGGTTGCTACTGTGAGGAGGAAACAGTTCACACGCACGGGGGCGGGACTCCTCTTCCCAGCAGGGCCCTGTGACAGGCTGCTGTCTGTCACGGCACGGCTGCTGCTGCTGATGCTCGCTGATTAGGTGCTCATGTGCTGCAGCTGTGTTGTCTGCTCCCTCGCAAACAGGCTGTGGACTCTATTTAATCCCTCTCCCTCGCCGACAGAGGCAGCTAACCACAGAGAGAAGTGACAACCTCACGTTGGACTGCCCGGGGCAACCAGTTTTGTGGACATTCGTGTCTTCGTGCCTTGTTTCCCGTTTTTGTTTTGTTTGTTTGAACCAGTGAGAACCCCAATAAAGCCCAGGCACCGCCGGATCCTGTGACTCTCTCGTCGTTTGTGTCCGGCTTTTACAGGCCCCTATTGGGCAGTTTTGGTACAAGTTTTCACATGATTGGCAGGTCAGAATGCACTTTCCATTCAGTAATGGTTGTCTTTCTTTTTTAGGGAACAAGGGATAATAACCTAACATTTGGAATTTAGTTTTTGGAAAACACTCTGTGATCAACGTCCTTGGGAACCCCTGATTTAGATGGTTACTAGCATTTTAATTAATAGGGGATCAAGTTCTTTTATATTAAAGGTGACCATATTGCTCCCTGGGACATTTTGAAAAAAATGCCCTTTAACAGCTAAATAAGGCATTACACCATTGATTTACCGAATTGTTGCACCTCCATAAAAATAATGAATAAAGGTTAATGTCGGTTTTTTAACAAAACCACATAAACACAAACATGCAAAATTCTCATCTAATGGAATCACGTGGTGGCACCATTAGTGAACAATGTTCCCCGTCTACAACACACGATAATTAACCACCAATAATCTTGGTGTAGGAGTAAAGCTTTATTTGTATGTTCATTTATTTTCAGTCGAAGGGAAACTTTCAAATCCCTGTCCTTTCTCAAAGTGTATTGGTGACAATGGCGTCCTAAGGGCACGCTAATTATGCCATAGATTTTAATTGTGACAAGGACTGATGCAAAGGAAACAGCCCTCTTTAGAAGGTGCAGCTCCCCCTTTTTGTGATGGAAGCTCATACATTGATGGCAGTTTAAGCTGGCTCTGTAACAGCAGGGCTACTATAGTGGCAGCTACGGCTTTTACGTGGACAAGCACATTGGTAGCTGGTGACTGTGAAGGAAGGTTAGTGACCACTGGAGTGTGAAAAGGGAGTATTCAGCAACTAAGGCCATGTATTGGTACTTTATAAAGCAATGTGAAATTATCACAACTGAAAAGACATATCAGTCAGCAGCCCTCTATAGTTACAACTCAGCACTTTTAATGAATATGGCCCTGGAAAGTGCAATATATTATATGCCGAAATGGAAGCCAGTTGCATCACAATGCTGCCATTTGGACAGGTAGCGCATCTGAAATACAACAGGGTGCATTGACAAAGTTCGGTGCTGAATATACTGTGGAGGGAAATGCCAGAGACCATTGTTGTTTAAGTCCTTGTATATTCAGGCAAACCAGGCATAATGTCCTAGAGTGCTTTGCATTGTATCAGTGTCACTGCATGCAGAAAAACAGCATGACTAATGCACTAAGCAATCTAGAAAATTAAGTATATTCAATGCAATTCAATTCAGGACTGATGTATCAGTTCATATTAAGTCAGAAAGCATTCAATAATATTGTGGATGTGCATAGTACATACCATTATAAATCTGTACACATATATACACACACAAACACATAACACTTTACTAATATATAATATGAAGACCAACAATAATAGGCCTTAGTTATTAAAATATTTCCGTGTTGCTTCTGGTTGGGTAGGGTTTCCACCTCAATGGCTTAAAGTAACTAAAGAAATCACTGCAGTGAGATACCCCAAAATAAAATCATTTTTTTCATTTAGGACAACATTTAAATGGGTGGCAACTCTACCCCCTGGCCCTACTGACAGTCTACCATGGTAATTTAGCAGGTATCACACAGTTCATTGGTTATTTAAACTTCCTGAACTTACCAAAAGCCTCAAAGAACAGGACCTTTTGACCCCTAGCACAGATGGATGTAAACTATTGCAATTTCTGCAGTAGAGATTACAAGGTTATGTCACCATTGCCACCAAATTTACAAAATATAATTCAGTAATCTTAGGATTCAGACAAGGAAGCCCACTTATAAAATATTATATTGTTAGGTTTATATGAACCTTTTCATATTCTTAGCTTGCAATAGATCTATACTTGTGTCATAAACATTAGGAGGTCAGTCTTCATCACTGTGGTTTGCTATATTTTGATGAGCTTTTCCCATATCAGAATAAACTGTCATAAGGCCATCTGTGGCAATAACACATTACCTCACACATTGGTCTAACAACAACACCCCAAAATAAAGGAGCACACACAGGAGAACAACACACATCTAGGTGCGAAAAAACAAAACAAAAATCTGATCAGCACAAACACTCACAGGTCAGAGAGGTATGGGGTCCACCAGTGAGGATGAAGCATGAGAGAGAGAAATGCTTAATTGGAAATTACTTTTTCTTTTTGAAATTCAAAAATTCAGACGACTCTGGAATCTCTCCAGGGTTTTTTACTTATTGTACATACTAATGTACAATAAGTAAAAAACCCTGGAGAGATTCCAATATTAATTGTTATTGTAAGGTGACCTTGACCTAGTGGTCAAGGTCACCTTACATTAGCAATTAATATTGATTCCTTTACTCAGTATTGAATGAAGAAAGAAAAAAAAAAAAACATGAAAAGCCCTGCCTTATGTAAATGAGTACCCGCAATAAAATAGAAAAAATAGTGGAACTGTCTGACATATAGCTGACATAGCTGTCTGCTACAGACATTAAGCTGAATTACCAGATCCCTGGTGTGCTAGTGTATGCTCCATTTTGTGCATAACTTTGTGCCACTCGTCATATTTTCTCTAGGTCCTGGCTGCTTATTATTGTATGACTGAGCTCTGTATTAAATGAGGGGATGAGGACTGAAATTCTTATCAATTGTGTTAAATGTGGGCATAAGAAAGTTCATAAGGGGCTGGTAGTTATAGGAGGTGGGTTCGGAAAAAGATGCTTCAGTTTCATCTCATTTGGAAGATGTTAAATCTGAGGCCTCGTGCCCTCCTGGAGAAACCTGTAGATATAGTTAATGGTTAAATCAGAGGATCAGGAGAGGGAGCAGAGCAGCTGCCAATGTGAGACAAGAAGTGTCTACCAAACTGCATTGCCAAAAATGTAAAGAAAAAATACTACTCCCCCCATACTGCTATTCATTCAATTATTTTCTGTATTGTATTTGTAATTATTTTAGAACAATTTGCAGATTATATAAAAAACTCCTGATTAAATGTTGTAACACAATGAAATGTGGAAAGTCCAAAGGGGGTGAATACTTTTGATAGCCACTGTAAATGGTGGACAAAATATTGCATGTTATCTCTTCACTGCAGCTCAAATTGTCTCCTCATTCTTCTCGTGTGTGAATATGACATAGCCAAGTATGTCAAAACAGCCTTTCCCAGAGATGCTATTGGTCTTAAATGGTTCTATTTGAATGCTGTTTAGCTGCTGCAGTGTAGTGCTTTGCTATTCTACTCTCTGTTAGAAGAAATCTGAGAGAGAAAGACAGAGAGAGGACAGAGGGATAGAGAGATATACTGTTGTTGCAGCAGTAAATAGGGTGGACGAGAGACTGGCCTCACTGTGCACTGTAACAGCATGTGCACTGCAGTTTGGCCCTCCAGCTAGACTGGTGGGCAGAGGGACAGGGGCAGTCCAGTACCTACCGGGCAGACCTGGCTGCAGCCGGACGTGGGGCAGGGCGGGCGACAGCAGTGGGGAGCGAGGGGGGGACGAGCTGGGCTCGGGAAGACTGTGCTGCAGCTTCAAGAATGGGCTGTCCAACCGGCCTGAGAGAGGAGGAGACGAGGGGCAGGACAGAGACAGAGACAAACAGAGACACAGACACAGGTAGAGAGAGAGAGAGAGAGAGAGGAATGGAGACAAAGCAAAAGCAAAGAAAGAATAACAAAGAAAGTAGAAAAAGGAAAGAAAAAGAACAGGTAGGGAAAAAGGATATAAATGTATACAAATCACGAAAGGAAGGAAAAGCAAAATAAAAGGAAAAGTCAACAAAGAGGAAAGGAAAAAATTTAAAGGAAAAAGATAAAGAGACGATGGGGAAGCCAGAGAGAATTAGGGAAAAAAAAGAAACAGGCCAGGGGAGAATAACAAGTTAGAAAGGAGAACAGAAGTGGAGCAAGAGGTTGAGGGCAGAAGGGCGATAAAGATGTGGAGCAAAGCAGTGTATCAGAAACAGAGAGGGAAGTGAAAAGAAAGTGAAAGAACAGGTCAAGACAGACGAATACGTGACAGTGGAAATAACAAGGTGAGAATGTGCAGGAGATGAGATTTTTCAGAGAGTAAGATAGTGGGGGAGAAAAGGAGAGAGGGAGAGGAATAGAGAGAAACGTGAGAGCCAGATTGTTGACAGCAGGTTGACAGAGATTGTAGTGTGTGTGGGGGGGGTCAAGGAATGAGAAGAACAGAGGAGCAAGACAAGAGTGTAGAGAGGAAAACGGAAACAGACAAAAAAGGATGGACACACAGCAAAAAAGAAAGAGAAAGAGAGATATCAGGCAGAGCACAGACTTTGCCAGGTTAACAGTTTTTTAGTTTGAAGCCGTTTGAGCAGCCCTGGGAGACTGAAGACAGAAGGAAAGTGTTAGGGCCTTTTGTGTAACCAGCCTGTTACAAGGATGCATATATTATCTGGAGGGAATACTACAAGATTTAGCAGCAACAGTGAAATTTGAACTCAGTATTAGAGGCTGCCATCTATTCTGCTTCATCAACACTTGGGACTGAGTGACAAATTCTGGATGTTGTTTGTTCCTCCATAGAGTAGGCACAGAGATATACCAAAATGAGCACCCCCCCTCACCCCCCCAAAAAATATAGTTATTGTTCAGTTTAATCGTTACTATGTGGAGTGCTCAACAGAATAAATACTGTACTGAAACGTATTAGAAAAATCTAAACAAATGATTGCGATATTACGAGATAACAGCTCTGAAGAGTGTTCAAGATACGTACTGCTCAGTATTATTATATGTTATATACACAGAGATAATAGAGCTCTTGAATGTTTCTGGGGCAAACTGTCTTGATGAATGGAGCACCCTGACTGTCCAGAGGCTTTTATCTTCATGAAAAGCACCTTGCTCCAGAAACATTTCAACAAAGAAATACTATAGAACACATCAGGGGCTGTACATAACAGTCTCTCTCTCTATCTAGTAGTCTAGACTGATGTTTATGATTTCTATTTCTATTTCTATCTATATATGAAAAGCAATATGTTGTAGGCTGTTTAGTCAGTGTCTTTGTTGAAAAACTAGTAACAGGAGTTAAACTATTGTGAAATTATGCAATGTTATCTCATAAAAATAACACTATGTTATTGCAAAATAACACAATATTTATTGCGAAATAACGCAATGTTATCTCGTAATAGCACAATAATATATATAGATGCACAAGGACTGACTTGCCTAGTACTGCTGATTTAAGGTCATTTCAATGACCTTCCTGACATTAAACAGTATGATTTTCTGACTTAATGTATTAAAAGCTAGTTTGGAATTTTGAGTCTAGTGATATGGATTGAAAACTGCAACAACATGAAAGTCTGCTGAAAATCTATTCCATTATCTGGGTGCTTTAATGCAAGTTTAGCATTATTCACTTTAATTACAGTATGTTAATGCAGGAGACTTGTGCAGAGAAAAAAAAAAAGTATTTTTCTTTTTCTTTTTCAGGCTATGCATTGCTCAATTCTTTGGAATTGGAATAAGGTTTGAAGATTTTCTCCAGTAAAATGACAACTTTTCTAATGACTTTCATTTCTTAGGCAGTAACAACAAAAAACAAAACTAAAATCTAAGGTACAAAAGAGATACTACTAAACACTTCGATCAGTTAGATTATTCTGCTTCCATTTTTGGCATAATTTTATTTCCATATTCATACTCTTCCTTCTGTTTCCTATTTAGTTATCATCTAACAGTGATTCTGATGCAATGATATGTAGTGACTCTGAAGTGACATAGTTGGTACACGCTTCTATTCTGAGTGCAGGATCATAGGACAGACATTGCAGATTCAAACAAGTTTATGTTTTCAAAGACCAGTTGATTAACAATTATTGATTACAAAAATAAAAAGAATGGTAGGAAAAAGACGACAACATATATACAAATAACTTGCAGATTCTGATTTGTCGATCACTGATGCAGTTTAGACCTAATTTGTGAGACACGTAACAACTTTTTGAAAAGTATGGGGTAGGGAAAAAAGGGGGAAGAATGTCAATGATGATGTTAATATTTTGTTAGTAGATGGTGCATTTGCTTTGACTGCTGTGGAAAGGTTTCAGCACTTTACCTCTCAGCCAAAACAGGCACAGGATGGAGCACCTATACAAGGACCCCTCCAATGAGAGCAGGAGGCAGGAGCACCTACTGATTGTCTGGGCCTCTACTCACCTATCAGTTTTTCTGTGTGTACAGTATTGTACACTAATGCAGCAATAATACCTCACAGCTTGAACTGTGCTTCAAGTAGATGAAAAGTTAACATATACACCACTTTGCTAAATATTGGGCTTCATGATTCGGCCTGCAATCCCACTTGATTTCTATATCTTTGGTATGAATGGGGCAATATCACTACTTAGAAATGCCAGAAGTACACACTACAGAACTTCTACACTGGCGCTCCCTCAAAAAGTGCTGGCTGAAGCAGAACTGACAGTAAGATTACAACTACAGATGCCTTCCAGAAGAGACACTGCTTGCTATGTAACTCTCAAGATGGACATGTTTGCCTAACAGAGATATGGATATGAAAGCAAACAAGAAAACCAGGAAACAAATCTTCAAGAAAATGGTACTTCTTGTTGCAGAGGTGACTTAAAATGCATTGTTAACTTTAGTAGCAGATGTGATTAGGTTTGGATTCCACTGCAACCTCCAGATAGACACTAGAACCACTGGTGCAGCCATTGGCTAGGCAAGTCTTCACCTCCTCAGTAAAGAGGAAAGTTAAAGATAAAGTGAAGCTGATACCAAAAATACCTGTCTATGAAAATATGAAAAATATGAAAAATACCTGTCTATAAAAATACCTGTCTAAAAATACCTATATATGCTTTTTAGAGGACTGCTGGAGAGAAGTGTGTTAAGAAAAAAAATGAAGACATCTTTACACCAAGGGTTGTAGGTGTCTGGAACAAGTTAACCCAACCAAATTGTTGAAGCCGATTCCCTGGGATATCTTCAGTAAGAAACAGATGCAGGAGCTCCTCAGATTAATAAGATAATAGCCAGCAAACAAACAACAAAATGAACAGAACTTGATTATTTTCTAATCATCCTATAGTCAGGTTCGGATTTGGCTTTGTGAACGGCACACAGGTAACATTTTCTTTTGTTGTTTCTATTTTTTAATGCACATATAATTTTCTCAGGCAACTTCTGAAGGGGTTCAAGCAAGCTCTGGTTTAAAGCAGCCCCCAGCACCTCACTTTCCCTCTCTGCATGCCTGTCGCCGTCTGAGCCTCACCTGTCCTCTGGCAGGAGACTGGGGAGCTGTCAAAGCTGCAGGCCACAGCCTTCTCCTTCTGCCTGAAAAACTCCCGTGGGTTCTCTGCACGCTGAGCAATAATTGCGGCAGCCTCCTGCAACAAAACATCCAGAGTGCATGAGTCCAGCTTACACACATGTATACATACACATACTAACCCATACACTCACACACAAACACAGACACACACAATCCATCTCTTGTGCTCACATTCACACTTGTGCTTCTGTAATAGAGAATATGTGTGGATGTAACTAACATACTACAGTTATTTCTGCATGGTGTATTCTCATTTGTACTTTGAGGACAAACTGCTGAAGCACTGTGCATCACCTTTGCTAATGAACAAATACAGCTTAATTTGTGACTCGTGAAGGTTTGCCTTTCATGGACCAAGCTCAGTGTTGGCAAGGTCCCACCCCTGTCTCAAGATGCAAATTGCTGTCTGTTTTTTGGTTATTCAGTTAACTGTTTACAGTCAGTTGACATACACTCAGTCCAATGCTGTTACTACAACATATTTTGAATAAAGGGGCAAATAACAAGTTATATAATAATAATAATAATAATAATAATAATAATAATAATAATAATAATAATAATAATAATAATAATAATATGAAAACTTTTGTTGGTGAGGTTGTAGCAGCTGATAATGCTGAGGTAAATGGACATTTTGCTGATTTAATGAAATCCTTAACCTTTCATTTGATGTGGTGCAGTCTGCCTAAACTGAAATTGAGATTGAAAGTTGTGTTTTTAGTTCTAGGAGAGTAAAAGAAAAAAAGAAAATAAGAAGCTGATTAGCAAACGGTTAGTAACAGCAGTTGCACTTCTTGTTCTAGGAACAGTATTTGTTTAGATGTGGCTTGTGGCTCCCCCCTTGTGGACACTCTGCAGAATTACTCACCTCTACTTCAGACTCTTTCTTCTCCAGTGAACCAGCTTCATTTTCAGCCTCTACCTGTACAGGAAATCAGACAGAGAGAAATGTAACAGCGTGTTTTTTTCTTAGCAGCAGGGGGCTCCAAATAAACTGAAGAGCCAAAAATCTGGGCTCTATCTGTGACTTTAAAGCACAGAAACACA
Source organism: Amia ocellicauda (assembly GCF_036373705.1). Classification (NCBI taxonomy): domain Eukaryota; kingdom Metazoa; phylum Chordata; class Actinopteri; order Amiiformes; family Amiidae; genus Amia; species Amia ocellicauda. The sequence goes on from NC_089860.1 coordinate 4,972,442, forward strand.
AGTGTTATAGGGAAGCACACAACCGTAAAACTACTATTTACTTGTCTGTTACTGTTATGTTTTTTTTAATCCCTTGGCAAATGGGGAAAATAGCTCTGGTGTTTGGAGGAGCAAGAGTTAGTTTACAAAGCTGCTTGGAAACCTCAGGGATGTGTATGCAGCATGCAGAGGAAGTGAAACTCTGCTTTTCTGAATAAAAGTCTCTGAAAGTTTTGTGAACTTCAGTTCTCCTTCTCATTTTCAGTTCCAGTCAGGAAGCAAGACGCATGGACTGTGACCTATGCTGTTTTTGCTGCTGTTGCACAAAGCACAATTAACTGTTGACTTCTCAACACACAGCCAAAGGGAATCACAGAATCAATCAAGGATGAGCCTGGCTGGACTGTGTGCTGTTTGCTGTGTGATGTTTGGTTTTTGAAGCTAAATTTGTAACACATTTGATAAAAATGATAGAGAGAGACAAGGATCAATTTAATTCCACAACTGCCACAGATTAACAATAACTACAACAACAAAACACCTTCAAGAATATGTCTCTGTTGGTTAAAACATACATACAAGCTTCATATATTTACACACTGTGTTTCTTCAGCTATTTGTAAGTGTTATACTCCTACTAAAGTAACTTGAAATGAACAACTGATTTTGATGATACATTAGGCTAGATGTTTGCATGAAAGTGGCAATTTTTCATTAGAATGAGCAGCAATAATGTACATTTCAGAGAAATTAAGTAAGTCATGGATTGCCAATACAATGGACCAGCAACACTTGCTCTGTAAATTACAGTGATTAAGCAATGATATAGGTCTCACTCTCTGACTATTCCTGACAATACGTTAGTGACTTAGCGACGACTTTCAATATCAGATCCATCTCAGGCTGTGGCAGGGTTCCACAGAATTCAAAACACAAGTAGCAGAACAAATTGTTTCGACTGTAGAGGAAGCTAGCTTATCAAGGCTGGAGAATTGTTTTAGTTTTTTGTTTGCCTTCTTAGAAGTCAAAGTTTAGTCTGCTCCCAAGATAAATAGGAATGTTCACTTACAAAAAGGGACGTGTCTCTCGTCCTTTCTTTGGCTTCTTCTGCCTCCTGGCTCTGCAGCTTCCTCCTGTCCAGAACAAAGAGGTGCAAACGGAACCAAAACAAACATACAAAAAATCACTGCAGTGAGAAACCCCACAACCTATGTAAACAGGCATGTTAAAGAGCAATGCCAAAGCTTAGAACAATTTACTATGCCTGTAAGTTTATACTTTAACCATGATTTTAATGTTCTTATTTCAAATACACCCCCCTTGCTTTTACAATGCTTTCTTTGATTTTAAATTTTAGTTTTTTATTATTGTTTATTTTTATCATAAGATAATAGCATGATTCAGCATGGTACATTTTGACAATGTGTGATAGTGTACATTGGTCACACTTTAAAACAAGGTGGTGTGATCCCTCATGAACTAATATATGAATACCACAGGATTAACACATGAACACATGCACTACATCTGAATTCTTACGTTAATCACATGTATAACAGGGTTAGGGTGAGGGCTCACATCATAAGCATGATGTGCATGAGGTAGTGATGTTTTAATCCTGTGGTGTTCATATATTAATTCATGAAGATTCACACTACCTTATTTTAAAGTGTTACAGATGCATTTTATGGTAAATTGAGGTAGATTAGCGCCAAAATGCACAGTGTTAACACAGCAAAATCTCAGAAATGAAGCAAAAAAGCAGTGCAAATATAGAAGAAGTGCATTGGAAATACATAAGATGACCATGCACTTTCGTAAGTCTGACCCAGAGTGACGAGGTTTCACATGGCTGTGCGATCTTGCCTAAAGCCATTGTGATAAAGGAAATGACACCTTAGTTCAAATCCAGTCCCTTGAGGGCCAGTGCGCCTCTAGTTTTACTTGCACCAAAGATTTGAATTGAGCTGGCGCGTGGGTGAGTAGGTTCACCTGTGCTCCTCGATCTGCTGCTCTCTCTCGCGGTACCTCCTCTCCCGCTCCTCCTGCTCCTTGCGCTCCTGCTCCATGCGTTCCTCTTCAAATCGCTGCCTCTCTTCTGCTGCCTTCCTCCGCTCTTCTTCCTTGCGCAGCTCCTCCTCACGCTGTCAGCAATGCAAGAAACAGAGGGGCAGTTCAGTTGTCGGCCTAGAGTATTCACATCCTTCCTTTGAGGCAAGGTTATACCAATAATTCCTCTGGTCTCATAATTAACATTCTTTAAATCAGATTTGTGTAACTATTATATCTGTTCAGTGTTTGTTGAGCATTGCTTCTGCCCGAGAGAAAAGCATAAAGTTTGATTTCTATGGAATGGCAGGCCAAATTTTAGCTTAACTGTTTTGAATTAACTAGCCTTTTCATAGTGTGCCATGTTCAACAAAGTGAAAAGATATAATTGAAAAATGTCACAAGAGTGTCACAACAAAATACTTATGTATAGTAACCTAATCACAAATAACTGCTTTAACAGAAGGGTGGAAATCCCCCCACCCCCTATTATTGTCACACTGTTTTTGTGTGTGTGTGTTTTTTCCACTTTGAAGGAAACTACTAATGTTACAAAATCAATAAGGACATCTTTAAACTGCCGATACAGACTGAATTATTTAGGATTGGGTCACTCTGGCCTGCGTGTCCACTGTGTTGAGTTCTTGTGGAGTTCACAATCTCAAGAGAAAATGGTTTATCACGTCTACAGAGGACTACTAAAATAGAGCAGAGTTTAAGTGTAACTTTGTCTGCAGAGAGACATACAAAGAATATAGCAGTGTAGAAGTCAGAAACAGAACACATCTCTTTTTGTTTTAGTTTTTGCTGTGTATTGACATTGATATCCGTCCATTTTTATGTATTTATGTAAATGTTTATATTTTCTGGCAAACATTTTTGCTCATGAGACTGTGCCTTCATATGTATCATACCACAATTATGTACATAAGCATTTTGGTTTGTTTGCTGTTACATTGTCTTTTTCATTTTTTGACGGACAATAGCATTCCCCTGAATAGACATGGGCATCACATCTTGGTGTGCCTTGTTCTTGCAACAATAGGCAACAAAAGTTATTTAAAACACCAATGTGCACAGAAATTCCATTCCCACTGCTATGCCAAATGGTTTTAATCCATTTGCTACTGTTTCTGAAACATTGATAAGCAAATATCCAAGATCTGGGGGATGGGGGGTTAACATGTACAGTGGCTTTTAAAATAATGGAGAAATCGCATTGAAGTTTTTGAGGATTTTTTTTTTTTTTTCTGCCAGCAAACCCCTTTCCATCTGGTTACTGTGTGTCACAGTGGACTGCTCATTTCTGTAGGCCTCATTACAGATAGCCAACCTTACAGCAGGCTGAAAGTACATTCAGTGTGGGAGAAGTAAGAAGGAATCCTTAAGATGGAACACAAAAACTTAAATGATGTAGACACAAGGGGCTCCAGTGGAGAAGTCAAGGAGGAGAAAAAAAATACTTAATGTTTTCCACAGTCCCGAACTTTAACTACCTCTTCCCACACAACACTGACACCACATACAAACTCTAAAGACTGCACCCTCCCTCAGTCTTGCTGGATTGTCTTTCAAGTTCAGAAGTTTGAATATATCAGGAAATAGTAAACTAAGAACTCTCCTCAGCATAACATAAATTAAGGTTTATAGTTTCACAGCAAAGGATATCTTTTGGTCCAACTTGATGGTTGTGTTTCTAGGCTTGCCTGTTATCTACTATGTGACCTAATTCACAATCCATCCATCCATTTTCAAAACCACTCATCCTGGGGAGGGTTGTGGGGAAGCTGGAGCCAATTCTGGCAGGCATACACCCAGGACAAGACACCAGGCCACCGCTGGGCAACACACACACACAGCAATTTAGCATAGCCAATTAACCTAACAGTGGGAGGAAACTGGAGTGCCCAGAGGAAACATGCAAACTCCACACAGACAGGCATGCTGAGCCAGGACTCAAACCCAGGACCTGAACCCAGGACCCCTGAAGCTATGAGGCAGTGGTGCTAACCACCGCACCACTGTGCTGCCCCATCTAATTCACAAGTATTTCTTTTTTTTTTAAAATCAATCTATATGTCTATCTGTTATTTCTATATTCTTTTACTTGTAGAAATCATTAAAGGACATCATGGAATGCTGGACAGTAAAGGTCATGTTGCAATTTAATACTGCTGATTAGATATGGGATATTTGAAGGGTGGATCAGAAGGACTGCTATATGAAAAATAAAACACTTTGTGACTCTCAGGAAAAACTAAAAAAAAATATATATAATATATATATATATATATATATATATATATATATAATTTAATTTAATTAACTTAATATCTCTATGGCAACAGTTTCTTAGGGCTAGCCTTGCCACCTGTCATGAGTCCAAATATTTATTTCCCCCACATCACACTGCCTTGTCCAAGGCAAGAGACCTACAGCAATATGAGTCAGAAATCGAATTTGTACCTTGGCTTGTTCCCAGAACTCCTCGCGATTGATTTTTTTCATTTCAATCTCTGCATTTGTCTTCTGATAGCAAGTACCCTGTTCAGAGAGGAAATTGAGCGGTTATTAGTGAAAGGCTTCCCAAGTGCACACTGTCATCCAGGCATTTGGGGCAGGATGTATCGCAGGCCCAATTACCATTTAGAGATATATTTAATTCATTTAAATATATTTTCAAATATTTAAAGATATCTCTACATAATTTAATGATACCTGCAAATCATTTAGAGATCTTATTTAAAAGTAAATTTAGAGATATCTTTAAATGATTTTCAGATATCTTTAAATCATTTAGACATATCTGCAAAACTTTTTGAGATATCTGCAAATCATTTAAAGACAACTGCAAATTACTTCCTGTTTATTTAGAGATATCTCTGAATCATTTAGAGATATCTGCAAATGACTTATTTGGCTTACCATGCTAAGTGAGGTAAGGGTTGTAAGTGCATATACACTTTGGTGCAGGACAAAGGAGGATCTAATGACCTGATTGTTCACACAGGGAAATGCATTTGACATTATGTAATTGTTTTTGCTGCCAATTGTTATTGATTTGACTGAAATCTTTCAAAAACACCGGGTTGTCGGGTTTCAAATTGAATCTGAGGAAAATGTTAGGGTAGACCCATCATTTCAAGTGTTCGTTCACACAAGAAAATACAACAATTAAAAATATTTATGTGAAGCGTGGATTTATCCGTTTCCTTTTGATTATAGGAGACATTATGGTGAGCAGAGTCCTTTGGATTTTTTCTAATAATTGAGTGATGAGATGATGGGTTTGTTGATAGTCCCCTCTGCCCCCCTCTTTTATCCTCCTCCTTAAGAGACACCTACCACGGATTCCGTCTGCTCCTCATCCCTCATTCGCAGTCGGCTGAGCACTGGACTGGCTACAGGGCCCATCCCATTGGTCAACCTCTGACCAATGGCTGAGGGGTCGATGTCCTCAATACTGCTGGCGTTGATGATAACGTCGACTCCCTGCAGAAGGAGGCAGGTCAATGCTGAGATTAGCAAGGACATATTTAGGCCTTACATATCACCAACGTGCTCCTAGTAAAATCAAGGTGGCCAACTGGTCGGGTCTGTTGGCTGGTCAAAAGAGGGATCCATAAATAAGTGCCATATAGTCCTGTGGGTTTCTGTGCATCAGTGAGAAGGGTTTCATGAAAGACATCTCTAAAATGTCTGCTGTGGATATAGACAGAGGAATGTAGATTTACCACCATGTTTTCACATACTGTGCAGGAAAAGGCAACAGGAAAGCATTAAAGTGAAAATAACTGAAAGAAACTGCCGTCTGTTCTTGGGTGGGATGGCAAGGAGGGGAGGTATGTACATTTTGAGGGCAGAAAATGGGCCTAGAATGTAGTTGGGGCATTCCAGGGTTTACTGTGAGTTTATGTTACAGGGTTCATTGTGCATATAAGCCTGGTACAGTGACATCACTCCCCTTGACTTGGAAGAGTGTTCAAACTCCCCCACCTCGCCCACCTCAGGTGATTTTTCGGTGTTCTGGGATTTTCGTTCTGTTGGTGCATTCTAGATTGGCCCTTGTTTTGAGATCTCTGAATGAGTCTGAACAGTTAATTTAGAGAGCAGGCCATGCCATGAAATGATAATGAAAGTTATGAAAGATAATTTAGAGAAGAGTCTCAGTGATGAATGCACTTAGACAAGAACTTTAGCTACACTGCAAGGAATCCCATGTCACTAGGTTTACAGTCTTTTTTAAAAACCTGCAACATGCATCGTGTGTTTTTTCAAACCCAGTGCTACTAGATTATTAAAACTGAAACAAAAAAAACAAAAAAAACAGACATAATCCATTATAGGATTAGAGACATTAAGCTAAAACCTTGATTTGATTTGAATGCAGAGGTGGCAGTAACAAAACTGATGAAGATATATATCCAAGTATTAAACAAAGATAGTGACTAAATCTTGAGGGGGGAGGGTTTGGGAGGTTGGAAGAAAAGCCAAGCAATTATGTACTGTAGATGAAGCACCTGCAACAAAAACAGAAAGGGAATTAAAAACTTAGTTTAGATACTGACTCAAACAGCCTTAACACAGTAACAAGCCTTCAGCCTTCAAGACTCGCTCTTCAGAAAGTACAAGAGATATCTTTTGGCACTTTACAGAGATTCAGAGAGAGTTCTGCAAAGTTCTGCTTGACTCATTCAATAGCCTATTTATACAGACATGCTGTGCTTAAACCATATCCTAACCTTTCTGAATTATGCATCTACAAGGTTCTAGTTTGAATACACACTACACTGAGCTTATCGTGACTTGGTAACATAGTGAAAAGCAAATAATAGATAAATTGTTGCCTTGCTAAAGTCTTTCCTTTTGTATTGTCTGAGACATAATAGTGGCTTTTGCGAAAACATTTGTATTACAGGGGCAATGAAAAAGTAAAACCAACACAACAGCTGCACACACCAGGGAAAAAATAATAATACAGTTCTCCTCAATTTGATTAATTAATTCCATTCCATTTCTTATGCCAGATTTAAACCAAGCTGACAGTTCCTATATGCTTTATACAACTGATGTGCAGGTTTCAAAACCATGGCAATATTACAAAAGAGGGAAATTTCTCCTAATTTCTCCTACTTACAGATACGAAAATATATAGTGTGTGTTTCTTATTTTTACATAATGACATAAAGAGTACTGCATTAGTTGCACACAAACACACTTCACAACATATTACAGGCCCTTGGATATTGATATGGGCTTATTCCATTCAGCAGCTCTGGGGCATTGTCATTTGGCAACATACAGGTTCCTTGAAATTATTAATGTTCAATAATCATATGCCTGAATTCTAATTCACAGCAGAATGACAGTAATTGAATTCTCTCCTGAATCAGCTATGTTATGTATATGAATTTAATTATTTTTCTCACCATAAAATAAGCAATCCCAGTATTGGGAATTGGGAAGGGTCTCTGCATGATGTGCACAGGCAAAGTTACTGCATCTTGTGGGGTCTACTCTTATGTTATGCCTGATGTTGTGTCATAGATCATAAGTCATGCTCATTTATGTATGACAGGACTCTTTATGTTTAATAAAGAAGTAAAACAATTATTACATGTACATATATATTGCAGATAGAGGGAGAGAGAGAGAGAGATAGATAAACAGATATATCAACTCAAATCAGTTGCTATATGACATAAATCTGGCAATAATGACATTAGTATAAACTAGATTTTCAACAATTCCATACACTCTCTGATTAAAAGTTATGCCAAAGCCTCCTACTTTACAGAGTAAGTGGGATAAGATGTACTGTTACCTTGGAAACACTGACCTGGAAAAACTCCGCGATCGTGGCCACGTGACTTGCACACGCACACTTCCTGGCATCAGCCACATCTTCACCAACCTGAGAAAGAGAGCGGGCAGGTGTTACCACGGCAACGCACAAGCAAGGGTCCATCACCGTGCCATTCGAACTAAGAAAAAAAAAAAATCGGCCCACACACTGCCACCGAGAGACTATACTCAGCTGAAGATTATGTTATAAAACACATACAAATATCCTACAGCAAATACTTAACGGTACTCGATTGACTGCTACAAACTCAATCATGTTTTTATCCTCTTTAAAATTAGGAGAATTAAGCACGTCTTGAAACACAGGTAATGTAAACTGAATACCAGGGTTAAACAATTATATTTCCAGTAGAGATGGTAGATAGTGGCATAATTTGTATGTGCACTTCTTGTCTTTACTGACTTGCATAAAGTATATATTTAGGTGGCCTAGAACTAAAGGTTCTGGACATATATAGTTTTGGTTATGATTATTATTATATATTTTTATTTTATGATGTTTTTTTTCATTATTCTACAAAATAATTCCAGATCTGTAAAAGGCAAGTAGCTGCTTCGAAAAACTTGGTCACCACAAGCCAGTCAAATTACACGCAAGGAAAAGGTGTATGTTTTCCATGCAAAAACTTTGAAACATTTGAAAAGTTTATAAGTGTTACACAAAAAGTAATCAAAATTGCTACAAGGGTAGAGGGCTAAAGTATGTTCATATGGGGTGAGTTTCAGACCTGTTTGATATGTGGCATGGCAGCCATGTTGTGTTAAATGTCCAATTTAGCGTTGCATTATGTACAGTTTTTTGAGAAATGTCTTCAGCAGCAAGATTCTTCTTCTTCTTCTTCTTCTTCTTCTTCTTCTTCTTCTTCTTCTTATTATTATTATTATTACTTTTAATTATTTGCCTATTTAATTAAATGCAAAAATTCTGACTAAAGATCATCATTGTGTAAAAGCATTTTTCAAAAAGTGTCTAACAAGGTTTAGTCAGTTGCACTACTGGCATAATTTAAAAGTACAGAACAATCACGCTAACACATTAACACATTAATTACATCCTTTTTGTCTATATATTCACCACTAAAAATAAGCTATTTTGAGCTACTGTATATATATATTTTATTTGTTTCTACTGTTGTTGAGGTCTTTATGGTTAACTCCCACAATACTCTAATTAACTCCTGTAATAAGACTTTTGTTTCATAATTAGCTAATGTTGCTGCTTCTGAATGTGTCGATTTCTGTAGTGGAGACTGTACATTAGGGATCCATATAAATGCTGGTTGGATTCAGAGAGATATAGCTTAGACTTTCATTCCTGCAGCTTTTAATATGAACTGTAAGCAGACTCATGTGTTGAAACACAGTTTTATTAAAAGATCCACTAAAGCAGTAATCAAAGCTTGAAGATCTGAGAAGAGAGCATGAGGTTTTGATACATATACACTGGAACACCTGTTCATGCCTTGATTTTCAAGTCATATTGTGAACATATTTTTCATTAAATACCTTTTTAAAATTGTATTTCCCATTTATGAAAAATCAGATCTTCACATTAGGTCAAAATCATTATAATTATTAAGTATAATCTGAATTAAATTTAATTATGCCACATTCCCAAGATAAATGCCATGGACTTTTAGAATATATTTAGCACTCCTGTACACTATATGTAGATTGACACTCAAGATAAATAAACATGTTACATGGAAAATTGTATTCAACCTTTTTAGTTTGTTCCTATAATAAGCTGCATTTTATGAAGAGGTGAATTAGTAAGATATAACATATTCATCTTCCCCAGAAGCAAACAGCTGATGTCTAGCAATGAGAAAAAGGCTTGCAGTTGCACCTTCCTTTACAACACAGTGTGGGCACTATTCACTCACCCAGTTGATGAGGATGTAACGTGGCAAAGCAGAGGTGGCCTCCTTGATACTGCAGAAGCCATACATGACCCGAGTGTTGTCAAAACACACTGTGATCTCTGGCAATCCCCCCGCTGGAGAGAGAGAGAGAGAGGGAGAGAGAGCAGTCACTAGCAAGATGAGCTCCTAAAAAATATAGTTGTGTTATTTCTTGGTGAAATGAATTATTCATTTGAAATAAGCAACATCAGAGATCAATATATGGAATTATATTCAAAACCAACAAAAATCTATAAAATAAGGAGAAAATAATAAAGAAAAACAACCAAAATCCACCTAAGAGGGTCCAGAGCAACCTGATCTACACACCACACAGGCAGGCCTGGCACACAGCTCTCTGCAAGAGGTACTGCAAGAGGTCTCTGCAAGAGAGGCATTGGCAGAGGCAGGCAGATCAGCATGCCGGAGGACATGGACCCCCACAGCACAGTCCTCACTATCAATGTGTACCGGGACTGGGACTGTGCTGGTCCAGGGGAGCGAGGCCAGCCTGGACGCCTTTGAAGATGGCGTTGCCCCAGCTTAAGGAAGAGGCAGAGAAAGAGAGAGCACACCAGGCCGACACCAACGCCGAGGACATGGACCCCGAACACACCACCCCTGACAAAGATGATGTCCCCCCGGGCAGAGAACACCACGCCTGACACGACCCCCCTGCCGACTTCTCACCCCCCAGCTATATCCAGCCCATTTGAGAGAGCCAGGCCCATGTGCTGCTCTGTGGGGATTTCAATGCCCGGACATGCACCGAGCCCAACTGCATCGGCACACAGGGAAACAGCCATGTGTTTGGGCAGGCCCCTCTGTGCCTCACCCCCACCACAGCCCAGAGGAACAACCGCGACTGGGCTGTCAACAAGAACAGGCGAGATTTACTGCATCTCTGTCAGGCCCTGGGGCCTGTACATCCTTAATGGCAGGATCATAGGGGACTCTTTAGGGAGGTTCACGTATTGCTCAGCTCTTGGGACTAGTGTAGTCGACTACGCCCTCACTGACATGGACCCCAAACGCTTTCACTGTCAGGCCACAAGCCCCCCTCTCTGATCATAATCAAATCACTGTGTTCCTGAAAAGATCAGGCCACAGTCACCACATACTATCACAGCTCTGTGAGCTGTACGACCTCAAGCAATCATACAGATGGGCTCCAAACAGCACAGAGGACTTTAATAAAGCAACTAGTGCAACCAAAATTACTAACTTAATTAACACCTTCCTAAACACACACTACCAACTACATGTGACAGGACTAAATCTGGCAGTTGCACACATCAACACAATTTTTGATCAGGCTTCTATAATGGCAAAATTAAAACCAACCAAAAAAAACAACAACAGAAAAAACACAGACACACTGAGAAATGGTTTGATGACGAATGCAAAAAGTACGGACAGATTTAAGAAATAAATCTCACCAGACAGAAACATCATCAACCACACAACCCAGATTTACGCTTAAGGTACTGTGAAACAGTAAAACACTATAAACACACTATCAGACAGAAAACACTACAACACACAAACAGAACCCTTTTAGACATAGAAAACTCTAGTCCAGTCCAATCACATCCAGTTCTGGGAAATGTGGAATAATCTAAACACAACAGAAAAACAAGAGCCATCATTTCAAAATGGAACAATTTGGAAAAACTATTTTGCAGACCTCTATACAGACATCCGAGAAAGAAATCTAACTCAAGATCATAACCAAATTAATAAGAAAAACTTAAACTCTTAGAACAATCAATTAAAGACACCAAAACACAACTGACTTTCAACTGACAGCACAATTTCCCTGCAAGAGCTAATTGGCAAACTCCAGACACTCAAACCCAAGAAGGCTTGTGGACTGGATAGCATCAGCCCTGAGATGCTCAAACACAGCAGCCCAGTGTTGCAGGAAGCTGTGCTTAAATTATTCAACCTAGTTCTGCGATCAGGCTGCTTCCCTGACATCTGGAACCAGGGGCTGATCACCCCAATATATACATGGAGGCAAATTTGACGTCAACAACTACCTGGGCATCTGTGTGAGCAGTAACCTGGGGAAGGTGTTCTGCAGTATAATTAACACCTGGATACTGGCCTTCTTACTGAGCACAGTGTCCAAAGTAAGAGTCAGATTGGCTTCCTCCCAAAACACTGCACTAATGATCATATTTACACCCTACACACCCTAGACAAACATGTAAAACAAAAAAGCAAAGGAAAAATATTTGCCTGTTTCATTGACTTCAGAAAAGCTTTTGATTCCATTTGTCATAAAGGACTATATTATAGATTACTTCAAAGTGGTGTAGGGGGTAAAGTTTATGATGTAATAAAATCAATGTACACAGAAAGTGCAGAATAAGGATTGGCTACAAAAGGACAGAATTCTTCACTCGAGCGTGGGGTGAGACAGGGCTGCAGTCTGAGTCCAACACTGTTCAATGTCTACTGACTTGGTCACAGTGTTGGGGCAGTCTGCAGCTCCTGGCCTCACCCTATGAGGAGATCAAATTCCTGCTCTACGCAGATGACCTGGTGCTGCTGTCGCCCACAGAACAGCAGCAGTACTGCCAGACCTGGGCCCTTGCAGTAAACAAGAAAAATACCAAAATAATGATCTTCCAAAAAAAGCCCAGCTGTCAGGAGAGCAGATACCGCTTCAATCTAGACAACACCACCCTAGAACACACCCTGAGCTACGATTACCTTGGAATGAAGATCAGTGCATCAGGGAGCTTTGTCTTGGCAGTGAAAGCAATAAAAGAGAAAGCCAGAAGAGCGTTCTATGCTATCAAAAGAAAACTATATAAAATAAACATTAGAATCTGGACCAAGATCTTGGACAATGTCATTCAGCCTGTTGCGCTGTACAGCAATGAGATATGGGCTCCACTCAGTGAGCAGGACTACACTAAATGAGACAAACAAGAGTTTGCAAAAACATCTTACAGGTGCAGAGAAACACCCCCAATCTTGCATGCAGGGCCGAACTGGACCGCTACCCACTGCTCATCCCCATCCAGAAGAGAGCACTGAAATTCTGGATGCATCGCCAGACAAGTCCCCCAGAGTCACTGCAACACAAGGCCTGAGAGCCCAAGAGCTGAGCCCAAGAAAGAGCCCCCTCAGTCAGCTGGCCCTGAGGCTCACTGCCCCTAACCCCACTAACACCACCCAGCCTCAGACCAGCACTGCTCCCCAGCTGCCCATTAGAGTCAAACAACCTACTGAACAAACTAAAACCTCCTATCTGGAACATTGGAACACAGAAACTAAATCCCAAAGTAAACTGGATTGCTATCGGGCCCTAAACAAAGAATACACCTAGGCGGAGTATCTCTTCACTGTCAGAGATACGAAGCAGAGACAGATCTTGACCAAGTACAGTTTCAGTGACTACAGCCTGGCCATAGAGACGGGCTGACACAGGCAGAGCTGGCTGCCCAGAGAGGAGCGGTGCTGTGGTCACTGCGAGACAGGAGAAGTCGAGACTGAGATGCAGTTCCTCCTGCTCTGCAATAAATATGCCCAGATAAGGGACACATTCTTTACAAAATAATAAATGCCCACCCAATCTTTGATAAAATGTATAAAGGAAAACTGTCAGTCCTCCTGGGGGAGGGACACACAGTCCCCTGGCTGCCCAATATGTTGCCGCCTGACACAGCCTGAGGGGCACAGTGACACACGAGCACCGGCTATAGAGGAAGTGTAAATTCTCGTTTGTAATGTATGTCCTTGTATTTCTGTGTTTGAAAACAAATCAGAAAGTAATCTGTAAATAGTAAATCTATTTTCTTTCTTTCTATGTATAAAAGGTAATTTATATTTTATTTTATTTTGTTTTTCTGTACTTTAACACATCTTATAAAGTATTGTGATTTATAATTATATTGTTTATTTTCCATATATGTATGTATGTTCAATTGCTTTGACAATACAAATGTGTTTGTCATGTCAATAAAGCACCTTGAATTGAATTGAGAGAGAGAGAGAGAGACATGAAATCACAGTCAATTACATGGCAAATCCCAAAGGTTTGGGATACACTTTTGAATTAGCAACTGATTAATACCAGTAAATGAGATGTGATTTGATACATTGTCCAAATCATTATTTGATATTAAGTTTTTTAGATCACCTGGTGTGTGCAATGATATTGGTCATGCTATTAGTGAAGCATACAAATCATGTGCACTTCATTCTCTATTCTGCTGTTGGGAAGCAGACAGGATTATCAACTCCAGCTCAATACAGGAGAACCAGTACTAGATAAGCAAATGCATTATCAAATTCACCACTTCCAACAAGAATGTGCTGTAATGTCAGAAAATGCATACAAAAAAACATACACCCTTAGATGACTTCACTGTTCAAGTCCCTTCCATAGTATGTCTCATCTCTCTCTCTTCTGTCCTGCTCATTCCCTGCACCCCAGTTAAGAGTGGCCTCCCCCATTTCGAGAAAAAAACACAAATTCACACCTAAAAAATGTGTTACATGGCAGGGGGAAGCTTAAATCCATGTAATCCTGATAACAAGCATACCATCTCCTAATAAGGATTCAGTTTTCTATAAAGGATAATCTATAGATTATCTTCAGTTTCAGGATGTAATCAAAGCAAATTGGACACAATTGAGGCAACTATGACTTATTGTATTTGATTTTGTCTGCTTTGTCTTAATGGCTTCTGCTGCTAATCTGCACATTATGTCAGGGGTAGGTCATTCCCTTCTCATAGAAACACCCCCAAGGCTATATAGGACTCTCTAAATCCCCCAGTCGCTACAAATACCTGGAACAAATGCTTGTTTTCAACAATTTATTCTAATAACTGAGTCCAATAATTTACTCAAGGCCCTGGATTAGATCAAAATCCTTCAAAATACCCTGTAGCTCACCTAGACTAATACAGATCAATTCTGAATCTGTTGTCCTTGGAATACACAGAGGAAGTGAAAGAGGAAGTCTTTAGAGCTTAAACAGAAATGCCAGTATATGCAAATGCAAATACATAACAATAGAGATAGTAAACCAACAGAAAAAAGATACTCAGCTACTATTAATTGTAATTCAGCAGTGTGCCAAGTAATTACTGTGTCAAGTAATTACTAGTTAGCGAATACTACTATTACTTTAATCTACTAAGTACTACTATTACTTTAGGCTAATTAAATCATAATACACTAGTTGTGCTCACTGTTGAACATCTTTTATTTTTTTGGGTTGTTGCTCTTTGCAAGGTTAAAAATATCAAAAGCTGTAAAGCAAATATTGGCACCTCAATGGCAAAAAACATTATCCAGAACCACTACAGTGACTGTCAGCTTTAATAGTGGCTTCAATATGGATAAATACAGGCTTCATGCACGCTTTAAATTTCCATTAAGGGATAGTTATTGTTAAATTACAGGGTTTGTTGCCTACATTTCATTAGTGACTTTTCACAAGACAAAAGCGAGAGGATTTCTGAGGAAACTGTGCTTGCTGATGAAAACAATGCGGCCAGAGAACAATAAGAACAAAACAGGAAGACAGTGCCTACCTCCTGTGGATGCCAGCATCAAGTCATTGGTGTTGTCTTCATATGTATATAAGGCCCTGTAGGAAAGACAGAACACAGAGTATTTGAGTTAGCAAAAGGCACAAACAAAATGTGGGATGATCAGATTTCTATATAAAGGCATATATATACAAATAGAGGTGTACTCTACCTATATACTGACAGAAAAGCTTTTACTTCCAGTTTCTGGAAATTTCCTCAATCTGAATAAATCCATACATTCGGGTTTCAATTTTGAAAAATTACGGATTTCCGTGCCACAGGTTGTCTAGCTACAGAAATGTGCTGTGCAAATCATTCTCAATCTCAAATGCTTCGATAACCCCCCTGTAAATTTGAAAGCACCAGCTACCTAGGAGTTTTGGTGTACTTCACGACCAAAGTAGTGCACTTCCACACACAAATACAGGTTGTTTTGGTATCATATTAAGACAACCTTTGAGACTTTGGGATATGACAACAAGCTTCAGTTAATCTCCTATAAATGTGCTTAAATCTGAGTTAATGTGTAGATTGCAGGGATGACTGAGACGGGAATGATTTTGAGAATGAATTGGAAACACTGAGTAAAGGATGAATTGGGCTTTACTGTTCATGTAGTTACATGCTCAGCCAACTAATGGAATTCACAGGGCTGTGCAAGACCTAGTAGCATACTGATTAAAAAATATCTTCAACCTGTCTCTTTTTTCCATGTCTGTATTAATTTAGAGAGAAAAATCACCTGTTGTAGAAAAACAATGCATTATCTACAGGTTTGCTCTGAAGTATATGTAATCTCAAACCAGCCTGCTTTTTAACATATGGCACACAGAACACCTGAACTCAGTTGACAGACATGGTAAAAAAAATTATCTACACAAAAACTGAATCTTGTGAGTCACTGTTTCCCCAGATTGCCAGCAGAACCCTCCTTCCTCTCATACAGATTGCAGCTAACAAGGTGTGCGTGTCTTAGTGTTGTCGGTTCAATTTGGACAAGGTTTCTGACAGGTATTCCCAGCAACAGATTGTTGGGGGTTTGTTTTCCTCCAGAACTTCCCTTCCTAATGCAACATAGGCCTACATGTCAAAAATACAGTCTGTGTAAATATGCCTCTGGGTCAGTCACACCAAGTTACCTTGATTCAAAAACAGCTCTGTTTGTCCAGAACTAGATCTTGCAAAGTATGTACATTAGCAGTAAGGCTGGATGCCCCATTAATTGGAAATCCTAACTTGGCTAATAATTATACAGCACGGATTAAAAATAGCAACCTCTTGACCTACAGGGCCCAAACTGTTAGTGGAGGTCTTTACTGATTCAGCCATTTCCAGTATGTGCAGATCTGTCAAATATCGCATTGAAGTTATTAACATTGTACACAGAACAGCCTCAGCTGCTATTTCCCTGTTGCCCTTGAGAAAGAGAGAGAAAAAAGGTGGGAGGTGACATTAATGAGATCCGACTCAGTAGAGCGTTGATGCTCCCCCCCCCATATTTTCGAGTTTTCGAGAGAAGCTTAGCAAGGGAACAGTTCAGATAGAAGCAGAATGGTGAGATAAAGGAATTGATAACAGCATTATATTACAGCAGGGGGTCAGAGCCGAGAACCTCAGATACAGGAGAGAAGGGAGCTTTGAATTACACAGGATCTTCAGCGCAATCGTCTGTATGAAGGTGAAGAGGACATTAGCCTTCTATGGAGAGGGCTTGTTAGAACTGACAGTCTGTAATGGGATGTTAAGAGTGCAATGAAAAAAGCGACCCTTTCCTAAAAAAAAAAAGCCTGGATGAAGATCGATAATTAAGAGAAGCAAATGAGAAAGTGACAGCAGATTTTACATCAGACTCCAGTGAAGCTGCAAAAGTGACCTTAGAAAATAATCATAATTATTGATTGACAAATGTTGTTAAGACTTTAGTTTACACAACTGGAAATTGAACTGTGCAATTTTTAATTTTCAAACATTTGGAAAGATTGTACTTTTTGTTTTTAAATACTCATTAGTACTACCATCAGGTTACAGATTAACAGAGTAACTGTGTACCATAAACTAGAGAGTAGCCTAAATTGCACTGATTTGAAGAAATGCCATCAAGTGTAAAATTAATGGTACCTTTTAGAAGTTTGGTATTGGTCATTTTCAGGAAGTATATGGAATTGCATATCAGCACTGTGGTTCTCAGTACTATTCAACCCTGGGAAAAAGCCGACTGGACTGTGTTTTATATCCCAAGAAGATAAGAGCCTCAGAGGCATACTTATAGGAAATGTCAAACTGTGCTTTTACTTACTTCATGCAAGACAAGGGATGAATGAATGAACAGAACAGCTGTGCAGTATGTGCTTTTTGTATGTATGTGTGCATGTGGACATAACCATACATGTGGGGAGAAAATGTGTGAAAATATCCACACAATGATTTTTTTGACTGAAGACAAAATAAAAATAGTGAGTGAAAATCAACATGAAGTCCCTACTAATATAGCTGGAAAAAATGTGTATGTGAGTGTCTCAGTATCTGTCTGTCTCTCTGACCCCAGTGTGAGTGTGTGCGTGTGTGTGTGTGTGTGTGTATGCCAAACTCACTTAATGATAAATTAGACCTTTAATGAAGGAGCACACTGCTGTTTACCCCTAAAGGAATATTCTACAAAAAACAAAAACAGGAACCAAAATCTCCAGTGGCCACTCCATGTACATCCTTTGAGCTTTATTACTGAATCGTCCTGTCAACATGTTTTGAATATTTGAAGGAACAAAACTAGCAGAACTAACCCGAATTCCGAATTCATTCCGAATTCAGAGGCCCCTTTCCCCCATAAATTATTTAAAAAGCCACAATGGTAAACATTCCATGCCCTACATAGCTCTTACAAAAACATGGTAAACAGGTATCTGTTCTAAAAACCAAAGCAGAAGTGAGGGGAACAAACTCCCAAGGGCGGCTGCAGTTGGGTTCAGATTCTTCCTGGATAGATAACGGAAAGGCTTTTACAAGAGCCCAATGCCCAAATTCAAGCCTCGCTTCTCTGCTAAAAAGTTCAGAGTTCAGAGCTTCCAAATTAGAATTATAGTCTGTTAAAACACTGACCATCCATTAACCTGGAGCTCAGCAATACTGCAAGATTCACTGATTGTGATAATCAGATTTGTTTATGACAATATGGAAACATACATTCTGAGTTTCAAATACAATACTTTCAGCTGTTAAGCTGCTGAAAACAGATTCCACACAAAATTAAAGGAATATACAGGTAAAATCATGGCCATTTAAGCCACCCACTGAGCTGCATACTAAGGCACACTTTCTCTCTGCTTGCTCTGCTGTAGTGACCTTTCCCATTTGGGGTGTTTTGTCAGCGATTAGTTCATTCTGTGCTTTGTGAGGCACCCATTGAATTTGGCAAGAGCCCCAGTGCAGAGAGGAGAGGAAAAGGAGGGATAAGGAGAGAGGGAGAGATGGGAAACGCGCTGCAACCCCTCGCTGCTCTATAAATAATTATCTTTTAAGCCGACTCTTTCAATATTCATGAAAAGACTCTTGTGACCTAGAAAAAAAACTCCTCTGAACGTCAGTGGGGCTGAGAGACAGAGAGAAGCTGAGCTGCTCCTGTACACTGAGGGGAACATGAACAGGGCCCCCCCTGTTCTTTTGTCTTAGTGGTAATGACTGGAGAGAGGGCCATAATCACTACACTAATGATGTCAGCCCCTTTTCTAGAAAGACAACCAATGTCTAAAGTGAGGCATACTCGTTCCCACCAATGGCAGAGCTCCTTGTATGCCCCCTCACCACTGCCATAACTCAGTTACAGTTACAGTTACAATAAACACAGAAAATGGGCAGGAGCAAAAGGCATAAAGAAAACAAAGAATCTGTCAACAATTAAATTACAATCAACAATTGTCCAAAACTTGCTCAATTCCTTAACTGAAGGGCTAAAAAGACCAAGGTTTATTTTTAGAGCATATTTTAAAACCTAAACCTATCAAGGGACTGTTCTGCACATAACTGAATAACTGGAGACACATACATTGTTCTAATATTATTTACGTTCTCTTAACCAAGAACATTTTACACTTTCAGTAAATTGTCTCTGAAGGGGTTTCAAAATAGCTTTCAGAAACACATGCACACTATTATGGGTAAATACTTTGATCCCTTTCTGTTGTTGTTGTGATATAATTGCAGTGGAATCCATTGAAAACAACTGAGGAGAAATAATTCCTTTGTATTGGTTCAGACTTAATTTAAAACAATATTATCCTCAGATAATTACAACACTGCAAGCCAGGATAGAACACACAGTAATGAACCAGTTCTCCCCTCAAGGGTAACCACAACCAATCTATAATATTTCCGTGACAGATCCCCTATTTTCCTGGAAGCATCTGCCTTCCAGTGTTCCAGGAATATGCTTGTGTAAACCCCTGTCACTGCCTTTGACAGACAGAGCAGGGCGAACCTCAAGTCAAGAAATAAAATAAATAAATAACAACAAGCTGAGAGGCAGTGTTCTGTTTAAGTTGTTCAGAAAGATGCACCGTGGTTTCGATTTGTGAAATCCAACCACTGGAGCTGAAAATCCTGGAAAAGTGACAAAATGTGATCGATGCTCTAATTGTATCAATGATTTCAATATGCTATAGAGGCAATTCATTTATCATAGTAACATGCACACATGCAAACACTGCAGGACCTTTTCTAGGAGAGGGGCGGATAAATGTGGCAAACTAGACATACACTGCTTAATGGTACAAACACATACACACACACACACACACACACATATATATATATATATACACACATACACACACACATATACATATACTCAGCAAAAAAATAAATCCCTTTTTCAGGACACTATTTTAAAGATAATTTTTTTTAAATCCAACTAACTTTACAGATCTTTATTGTAAAGGGTTTCAACAATGTTTCCAATGCTTGTTCAATGAACCATAAACAATTAATGAACACGCACCTGTGGAACGGTCATTAAGACAGTAACAGCTTACAGAAGGTAGGCAATTAAGGTCACAGTTATAAAAACTTAGGACACTAAAGAGACCTTTCTACTGACTCTGAAAAACACCAAAAGAAAGATGCCCAGGGTCCCTGCTCATCGGCGTGAACATGCCTTAGGCATGCTGCAAGGAGGCATGAGGACTGCAGATGTGGCCAGGGCAATAAATTGCAATGTCCGTACTGTGAGACGCCTAAGACAGCGCTACAGGGAGACAGGAAGGACAGCTGATTGTCCTCACAGTGGCAGACCACGTGTAACAACACCTGCACAGGATCGGTACATCCGAATATCACACATGCGGGACAGGTACAGGATGGCAACAACAACTGCCTGAGTTACACCAGTGGTCAGACTGTCTGCAATAGGCTGAGAGAGGCTGGACTGAGGGCTTGTAGGCCTGTTGTAAGGCAGGTCCTTACCATCACCGGCACAAACCCACCTTCGCTGGACGTGATTTCCTGAAAGACAGTAATGTCAGTTTTCTGCCATGGCCAGCGAAGAGCCCGGATCTCAGTCCCACTGAGCACGTGACCTGTTGGATTTTTTTGCTGAGTATATATATATACATACACACATCTTGATGCTGAGATTTCACTTATGATACTGAACACTTATGTACCAAGTGTGAAATATGCCAGATATATTTAACAGGTTTGACAAAAATATATTATATCAATTTACCAGGCCTCCATATGTGATGCTGGGGTTTCTGAGATTCGAACTAGTGTTAACTTTGCGATATTAAGGGTTAACACTATTGTGCCTGTACTGCAGCCTTGACCCAATACACTTCCTGTCAAACCAGCTGCTGACAGTGCTGCTTGTTATGGCAAGTATTATGGATTATGATTAATAATGCAATTGTACCATTAGGAACTAGGGCAAGTGTAAATGCACTAAATTAAATAATGGAAGTCTTCCTGAGTTAGCTGCAGACCTTCAGGGCATAATTCACAGGTCTCTGCCAGATCGTTGTTCAGACTCTTGCAGTCCAGGTCACATTTGAACAGTTTGAGATAACGGAAAACTATGAAAAATGTAAAATATGAATTATAAAGATAAATTGGACTATTTGAGAAAAAAACAACAATTGTATATTGAAACGTGTGCACTGTAACATCATATGGTCATCTTTAACACTGAACAGCTTCATGCAGCTGTGTACCATACCTACCACACATGTCATTATGCACACAACAAGTGGTCACACTGGGCCACCCTCTGGTGTGTACTGTAGCTGTCCATGGTAGTTTGTTCCTCAGGGTCTTATGAGTATGTAGACCACATTTAGCTACACTACAGAGTACAATTTTCATAATACATTTATTTGAATGGGACACGTAAAAGCCCCTGTACATTGATATTTCAAAATGAGACGGTACAAGTGTTATATAATGCCAAATGCCATTAATTAATGTCATTAATTCTGCTTATTCAGCAAAAATATTGCAGTTTTTGCAGTTTATCCAGCAGTGTGTGGTACTGGCTTATCTTCATAAGAGCAATGGCTCTATGTAGAGGCTAATTCCCAACAGATTATTCTACACTAGCTGCAGGCACATCAGTTTCACTCACAGACAGTTAGTAGAAGCCAAACAGACACCTCTACAGTCAATTTGAAAAATCTAAGGAAATTAAAATATTGTCATTGTCATTTGGCAACCAGTAGTCAGCTCAGGTCATTTAAAAATATATCTACACTGCCGTAGAAAACAGAAGCTTCATTTTGTGATCTTACTGGAAAAAATACCCTAACAATTTTTCAGAGCACATATTTACTAATTGTTTTTAGACTGCCTCAACCATTGTGCTTTTGTGCAGTATGGCACATAACTATAGTGTTTTAATACAGTACTTTCCTTCCGAGAGATAATTAAAAAAGGATAAATATCCCTGGTATGGAAACTGAGGCATTTGGAAACACTGCATGTGACTGATCGTTCTTTACTGTGAGCTGCGAGTTCTATAAAGCCATCATAGCTCTTGTTGAGTCAGCATGAACTGAGTCCCAGTGAACTAAATCAAACGAGATGAATGTTCATGAGAAATCAATCTTCGAAACGGACTCAAGCACAAAAGGCATACAAAACAGAAGACGAGATAATTGCTAATGCAGTAATCCTGGAATAGAATATGGGTGCCTTCAAAAACTGAAATATCAACTAGCTTCTCCTTTTATATTTTAGGGATGCATGCCCCTCCATCTCCCCCTCCCCCTTCCCCATCCTGTATGCATACATTAATTAGCATGTGTGGCGTCTCTGGCAGGAATGTGATAATTGTATTCTAAGGCTGGTTTTACGAATCGTGCACAACCCTAGGGAAGGAAAAGCTTCTGCTTTCTATTTGAAAAAGAAGTGTTGAAAGAAAACACCTGTTCTGTCTACGTGTGGCTGAGATGAGTAAAGAAAACACACTCCAATAGCAGCAGCTGCCTTTTTTTTCCACTGGAGAACTGTCCTTTAACCACATAAAGGTCTGCTAGCTATTAATATGTTTGGCCCTGTATCCAGTTGATCTCTCAGCTAGTTTTCACTTAAACTAAAGATTTGCTTGATTAGATTCATTACCTTTTTTGGGTTCTGAAATTCCAATTTTATAAGCAACATCAGCATATTTTTCTGAACTCACAGAACTCATCACAACCACCCTAAGAAGGGTACATAATTTGTACATAATTTATCTTGGCTGGAATTAACAACCGAAGACAGGCAACAAAATTTGTTTCCACATTCTCTTCACTTTTGGTAAAATATAGTGATCATTTGTTTCCCTTGTGTTCTAGTAACCCGAGTGTAACTCCCTCAGACAGGAGAGGTCAGAACAGATGTGAGATTAACTATTTCTCTACTGTTTCTCAGGAGTAAAGCTGTTGATTGTAAACGAACAGGTGCATTCGAATATTTATACACCAGGAAAATTTATATATCAGGAAAATAATTTTCAGCTAAAGCGACACAGGACATTGAAATGGCTGGCAGAAACTGAAATACTGGGAATACTGCATAAAGGATCAAATTATTTTGTGGAATAATTTCACATACATTTTTGTATTTTTGCACTAAATAAAATGGGAAGTGAAAATGGTTCTACTATGTACTTGTCAGGGTTGCCTCGGGGAGGACCGCAGAGCTTAGGGAGTTAGGACCCATGTGCAGTTCACGTAGAGTGGGCAGACAAGACAAAGGGGCTAGGCAAAGACGTGGTCGAGGTAAAAAGCAATGGTCGTGGGAACAGGCAGACAGACTAGCAGAGGCGAGACGGAATCGCAAAGGAGCAAAGGAGCAAAGGAGCAAAGGAGCAAAGGAGCAAAGGAGCAAAGGAGCAAAGGAGCAAAGGAGCAAAGGAGCAAAGGAGCAAAGGAGCAAAGGAGCAAAGGAGCAAAGGCTTAGAATCGTAGACAATGCTGACAAGACTTCGCCCTGAGTGAGGGCAGTGAGGGGTTTAAGACAGGGAGCAGGAACTGGGAAAACAAGAGCAGGACCAATGAGAACAAAGGACAGGAACAGAAGTGCACAAGGGTGTGGAGGAATGTTAATTGACAGAGAGAGAAAAGGAAAGCAGTGAAGGGAGCAGGAAAAGGCGAGGGAACATTGGTGGCCTCTAGTGGGGAAAGAGGGTCAGGGCTAGGGAACTGTGACTATTATGGGTCCTACTTTAAATTCAATGTGTGTTTGCCACAACTCCTAATGTCTACAAAAAGGGGAGTGCTATTGCAATCACTGTAATGTCAGAATGCATACACAGATTTCAAAAGAGCTGGAAAAAAAATATTTTGTAAATTTTGTATACTTTTATGATTGATTGAAACGATTGTTCTCTTCTTCTCCACATTGTGTGGGTTATAATTACCCAGCAGCCAGAGGGAATGCCAGTTTTAGAGCCAAGAAAAACATGGAAGACCTGAGATACGGTTGAAATATCCTGGTGTGAATTTCTTAGGAACAAATAGAAGTGAAAACGTCTTTTTGGTAAAGTCCTTTCCTTCCCCATCATGTGCTTTATCTTCACACTTCAAATGCACAGCATTCTGGGTAGAGAAGCCAAATGGTGCTGTTGCCATGCTACTGTTTCCTGCTCATGGGTGCAATTTCCGCACTTCAATATATCAAATCTGGGCTGTGTGAAAAACAAGGGCTTAATTTTAGCATACGTGTTGATAGAGTCTTACTCATTTCAGGTTTTAAGAGTTTGAAGCAACAGCAGGTGGAACATTTGTCTCTGGGCCCCTGAGGACAGTTTCTCATATAACTAAGGTTAAAAGCTTGAACCTGCTTTGTCTACTGTACCAGCTGCCTGTTATAGTCAGATCTTCCGGATCTCAGTGCCTATCTCTCTCCCTTTGTTCTTAAAATGTCTGAATGCAGTGTAATGGAGTTTTGGAAATGTTCAGTTTACGTGGAGTGATGTCAATACCAGCCTCCTGAAATTTCTGCTATGTCAAGTCCCATGTGGTGTACAGGGATAAGGTTTCCAACATGATGCATTTTCGACTACTCCTTTTTGTGCCTGGTGTTGCAATATTTGTAATGTGCATGCTGCCCACTCATTTTAAAACAGCAGGCCCCATTTCACCAATGAATTAACAGCAGCTAGTGTGGGTTGATATATCACTGAATGATTGCATAGAAATCTCCCTGTGGCCTGGGCATGGAGGAACAGTCTGGAGGCAGCAGGTGTTTTCTTTGCCTCTGCAATGCTAAGCAATCAGAGGCTTTAGAAGAAAGAAATCATGGCACTCAATGGAGGATTTTCCAGGCTTTTACATGCAGCCACCTGGAGTTCAGCAGAAGTGGGCCCTTCTATGCCACTCTGAAAAAACAGCATAATTGTTTAGCGTTTTCTCTGAGGCTGATGACGCAAAGATGTGGAAAAGGTTGCATTCACGCTTGGTGATGGGCCATCTAATTGGAATCTGCCCCACTGGGGAGTGGGGAGGCGGGGGCTGGGTTGTGTACTCTGTGACTGATTGCATTGCTCACTGCAAAAGCATCTCAGAATACTGTAGTAATTTTACACTTCCTGGGAAGATCATTAGATCAGAGATCCAAGCATCTTTGCACAACTAGTACTAACATCTTATCTACACATGAAAGGGAATACAATAGGAATAGAAGACATATTAGAATGAGCTTAATTTACCCATTAAACAGCTCAGTTCTGCTCCGACAATTGCTGGGGTATTTGTATTGAAGACTCCCTTTCCTAGAAGTTCTTCATTTGAAAACAGTGTATGTACTGTATTTCATAAACTTAAGATACAGCTTAAGTTTATTAAGGATTCACTAGTGAAAGGAAGTAAGACCAGACTGAACCATGTTAGAGCTACTGAGAGCTCCCTATGATTATCTTCAGCCATAATAATAGGGTTGTAATACAAGTCTCCAGCAACGACTGCATGAATCTTTACACAGTCAATATATCTAAAATGTGGCAGTCTGAGTGGAGTATTTCGTCTCCATTAGTAGTTGTGTACATCATCTGTAAAAAGCAATGGGATTACACAGGGTACTGCCTGGGCACAGTGATATTACACATGGGACACAATACTAAGAATACAATGGAGAAGACCCAAACACGTCAGTATTCAATAGGTTGATCTAGTATATTATAGACAGGTTATAGTTGAAGCAACACTTGCTCAGTATTCTTCAGAAACCACAGTATTAAAAAAAACGAAGGGAAAAAAAAACAGCCAGTATTAATCACAGTTCTGTCCTAGAATACTTATCAAACTCAATTGATTAACATGCCCAAGCCAAGTTAGGTCACTGTGTTTCTCAAGCTTCAGCACACTGTAAACAAAACATCAGTCTAATCATAGCTCATAAAACTGACTGACTGGCATTTGCCATTTAATGTATGACCATGAAGTTGCTTCTTAATATATGTTATGTTGCCATGCTATGTGGCACAGTGAGAGTACAGCATGATTGGACAATTGCAATTTTAGTAGCCTAGCTCAGCTAAGGCGAGGTACATGATTTGAACTCAATCACAACTTATATATTTCTGACCCCTCCCTGCCAAACCCTGGGTAGAAATCAGTTTCAAACTTATTGTATCAGAACACAGCAATCAGACTTGAACAAGGCACAATCATGTCGGTGAAAAAGCAGATGACCCATTGGATGTGAATAGCAACAGTGCATTCAAACAATGCAACCCAACACAAGTGTGCTTACGTAAGCCCACCAATGAACGAGAGCACAGAGAAATCGAATTCCGGAAAACACAAAAACAATGATTTTGCTTAATCATGTGGAAGC
The DNA here is from genome assembly GCF_036373705.1 of Amia ocellicauda. Taxonomy (NCBI): domain Eukaryota; kingdom Metazoa; phylum Chordata; class Actinopteri; order Amiiformes; family Amiidae; genus Amia; species Amia ocellicauda. The sequence goes on from NC_089860.1 coordinate 4,999,104, forward strand.
TCTCTTGCCAACACTTCCCACTGTTGAAGTCCCCCTGGTGCCATTTACAAGCATGCAAGCACCAACGGAAGAAATAGCAATATCTGCTGCCATTACCTATCAGTCTCACAAGGCACAGAACATCTCATGCATCTCATCTCACTTTCTCAGACTCTGATTCTGAGTAGCACAGAAGAGTTATGTAAATCTTGTTGAATTTAAACAGTGTGCTCCATCTTTGATTTTGTCCACACGGTGCCACTAAAGTGCTAACAGTCAAGCTGAACTACATAAGCTTAGTGTCGGAATATTGTGATGGCCAGCGTTTATACTTTCTCAGTCAGTCCTACAGAAGACGTAAAGCCAGCTGTGCAAGATAATATTATTACTGACTTGGGGAAAAGGAATTTGAGAGGTGAAGGAAGCTTGGATTGTAGATGCACAAAAAGTAGGGGGCAAAGTTTAAGAAAGTGCTGAATATTGAACAGCTTCCCAGCCACATACATATTTTCATAATGTATTGCAATATTATATCCTGAAAATGACACTGAAATAGATTTTGATTATATGCCAAAAAAATGTATAGCGATATGGCAGGCAGACACAAGTCTTTATGTGTGTATAAAATATATTCCAATGTTTCATATAAAACCAATCTATTTCAAATGAGCAAAACTAATTTTGATAAGCTATATATTTTCCCAGAAATTTATGGTGAAATGTGCAATCATCTAAACATGTTTCTTTATATGTATTTTCTCTGTGGCAGTCCTTCTGCCTTAATAAAATAACTGCAACTGTGAAGATAATTTGTGAGCAGCTCAGTGCTCAGTAATGCACTTGAAATTCCAGAGTGAGTGAGTGAGTGAGTGTGAATTTTCATGGTGGGAGAATCACCAGTCAGGCATTTGATAGGAAGAGGTCTTTTGTAATGCAGACAGAGTTTGAGATAAGTATCTCTGACAGTTTTGACTTGCTGGGTAGTCAAGTTATCCTAATGGCTCCTCTGCAAAACAACTACATGGGATGACAGGACTGTGTGGAAGGAAAAGCTAGTACACAACAGATACAATTGTTTACAAATCCCAACACTTTATTATACCGTTCCTCACTTCCCAAAAAGGGGTTAAGATTTTTGTTCCAGCTCGCATATGGCTGTGTTCCACAAAGGTCTCCCAAGACATTACGTGTCCGCAGAGAGAAGCTCAGTAATTAATCCACAGGCCACACAACTGCTCTATAATTTAATTAATTCCTCCAGAGTTTATTTCCAACTCAGCATTTAATTATTTTATCTTCATGGAAAATTAACCCCTCAACATGTTGATGTTTTGTTTATTTATTTTGGTTGGTAAAGTACCAGGCAAAAGGTTACTTATTAGTTGAGGGGGGAGTATTCTTTAGGAAAGAAAATGGGATTGTTTCCCTTCTTCTCATGAAATATGATATTCCCAGACTAGTAAGTGGTTGATGGATAAGGCCCTTAAGAATCTGCCATTTAAACAAATAGTAAAATGGAACATGAGGCCAAGTTTAGAATGGATTTCACACCTAATTTGTAATATGGAACATTTTGTAGCAAAGGAAACTTACGTCAAAGTATGTAACATTAATGCCAACACCTCCACTAATAAGACCAACAAATTCTTCATTAAGAGTCCCTTTGTTTTCAGCTACACAGCGGTCCTGTGTACTTCAGCATCATAAACTTCAAGTCTTTGTTTTGGAGGTAAAAAATATAAGAAAATAACTAATTAAAAAAAAGTAAAGTTATATCTGTTTAGCTTTCTTAGATCAGAACTGAGATGAAATCATTACAAAATTATTATGTTATTTTTGCTTGTTTTTAGAAACCTGTGGAAGGATTTATTTATTTTTCATTGGGGGACAAATTCACTCTAAACTCATTCTGGAGGAAGGGAGTCTGGAAAATACAATGTACAAAGCTGGGCAGTGTGTGTCAGAAGAACCTGGAGACACACACACACACACACAATCACACACACACACGGGTTAAAAGCAGACATCTGGTCCTGTTTATTAATGAATCTGGCCTGCCTGCCTGCCTGCTGTGTTATCTGGTGCCAGCACACAGTCTGTAGCCCTGGCGACTGGGGTGTCACACCACTCAGCCAGCGAGGGTTCCCCACCCCCCTACTGGCCCCCGCCACCCCCACTCCCACTCGCTTCCTCTATAGCACAGAAATCTAGCCCCCTTGCTGCTCTCCTTGCTGCATCACCACGACAACCAGCAGCATCCCCCCCATCACCATGGCAACTACAAATCACCTCACTGGGAGCTCCACACTGACAATTTCTGGATTGGGAGGGAGGCAGAGATTGAGAAAGAAAGAGAGAGACACAGAGAGAGAGAGAGAGAGACAGAGACAGAGACAGAGATATTGAGAGACCCCCACCCCTTGTTTCATCTGCCAGGGGCAGGGTAGCATTCACCAAACCGAATGGTCAGTCTGGAATATTCCAAGCCCGCAATAACAAATGCTTAGCCATCAGTTTTCGAATGATCTACAGTACAATGTAAAACAAAGAACTGCTGGGGGTGCAAACATTTGCAGTCTCACTCCTGTTCTATGTATTTGCTTGTTTGATTTAAAGTGTTGGGTTTCATTCAGTAATTAAGTAAGGATGCTTGAACTATTCACAGCCTAACACACTGTAGAAAGAGAGAAGCACAGGCCTATGCTGTTGCAATAACCTGCAGTTTACTCATATACTCACATTCATTATATAAACTGAGATAATACACTTTGGTCAAGCCTGTTACATGTTGTTGACAAATACGTCACACTCAGTTCTGAAGAGCTTGTGGATTCATATCGACAAAAACAACATCAAATTCATGGTAACAGTTGACACTAGGGGACACTTTCAACTTGTGTCCATGCGTTTCCTTTAAGGCTTCAGTTCTTTTCCTTCTTTTATTATAAGGAATGTGTCTACAAAACCTCATAAGTGAATGAAAGATTCCCCGAAGGACAAAGTATCAAAGCCAGTCAACTAGCTGTGAATGTAAATCAATTCCTTAAGGAGAACTGCAATGTACACCAATTGCACACTTATTTATTTGGGTCTTTTGTTCTTATACTTGGAACAAATGAAAGCAAGGTACTTTTCTCTTTCCCTCTCTGCATTTTGACAGAGAGATATTGATGAATGCAGACCTTCTCATCTTTGGTAAAACAGAAACTCAGGATACGGTTTGAGGGCTGCCATTTCTCCAGGAGCATGAGAAGGAACTAGGACTAAAAAGACATGAACTGATGATTTAGTGATTTCACAGAACTGAAGCTATGTGACACTTTTGTCAAAGGCTTTTGCAAGAACAATGGCACCCTGATTAAAAAAACTGGAACCCAGCCAAGGTTTTTAATAATATCCACTAATTAAAACCTGGATCACTGCCCAAATCGACTGCGCAGACAGGGGAGTAGAGGGATACCAGTTTATTATTGTTTTGGTCTCCCATAACAAGGATGTTAGGGCATACTGCTACACTGATGGGGTTTTGTTTCAGTCTGTAGTGGTGCACAGGATTCAAGCAGAGAAGCAACACAAAGAAGGTTTCTGTTCTGACACAGTTATTCTCTGACACTATGCAGCCTTTTAAACAACCCCAGACATTGTGACCTTAACCAAACCACATCAGATTTCAAGACAGAATTTGAAGGCAATTCTAAGCCCCAATAGGATGATTAGACTGTCATCTTCCTCTTGTTAGAGCAATGTTCTGAAGCCATACAGGACACCGCCGCTGCAGTGTGTAGGAATCCATCTCCCTGCTGCCATTACAACCCACAATCCCACTGTCAAAGGGAGGCGTAAAGTTTTAATAAATTGTCAGAAAATTGCACTGTTACCAAATCTGCTCTTTCTTTTTTGGGAAACAGACCAGTCTTCATTTTGATTGAATTATTTATTTTCTATTTTTTAAGGTGAGGAATCAGGAAGACAGGGAAAAATGTCAGGCAACAACAATTCCCAAACTTTTTAGTATGTCGACCAACCAACTGCATTTTTTCTATGTTTGTGACCCACCATACATTATAATTATGATTTTTACATTATCCAAGGTATGTGCATCCTATTGGTTATTATTATTATTGTAGACATACTGTGATAACAGTGACAAAATGCATTATTTGAGTAAATTGCAGGCTCCACCTTCCTTACAATAAAAAGCATGTGGTGTTAATACGATGTATGATTTCTGGGAATACATAAACGTGTTGTGCTGATTATTCTTATTCTTATAATTTTCAACAAGGAATTTGTTGCGTTGTTTCATCTTAATTGCTGTCAGAGCAGAAAAAATTGTCTTGCACAAGTAGGTTGTGACAAATAGTAAAAGTATGTTTATGTCTTTGCTTGACAAGGCGGGGTACTCGCATTTAACCACAATCTGTGTAATGACTCGAAAGTAAATCTCAACTACAGAGAACTATCGCAAGACAGTTCAATCAACTCATCTTTTTCTTTGCTGTCCAGAGAGCTGATTATCTGAGTTTACTGTAAATGGGTCCCAAATCCACTTATTACAGTCAGATTCCAATTCAGGGAAGTAACATGAAAATGTATTGTGAAGGGTGGACAAGTGGTCCACAATGTATTGTTGAATGCTTTCAAATGCTATGTCAGCGCTGTCCAGGTATTCTGAAAGAAGTGGAAACATGTCTTTGACATTCTCGATTCGAGTTTCCCAAGGTTTCTTGTGGAAAGCTTTCAATTTGTAAAGTGAGAGTATTTGTATTAGGGCCTTGTAAAGACAAATTAAGGGAATTCACTGAATTAAAGATATGCACAAGGTAAGCAAATCTGGCCAGCCAAATTCCATCTCAGGAGAAATCTGCCAAATTTAACTTAACACCTTATAAGAACTATAGTAGTAAATTCCTCAGTTCAAAAACATGCTCCAAAACTAGATACAACGCACTTCTGAATGCAGCAGGATTTTGTTGTTATTTGCACCCATCTCAGAACATAGAATAGTAAATAAATGTGGCGTTTACAGGTCTTGCTTTAACAAAGTTTACTATTTTAATTACTTTATTAAGAAAATCATGCAATTCTACATCCATATGTTTTGTTGCCAGTGCTTCAAGGTGGAGAATGTAGTGCACTCCCTTAGCATTCGGCACAACCTCTTTAACCTTCTACCTTTCGTTTTCCACTCCACTGTATTTACAAGTCATGGCTGCTGCCCCATCAGTACAGATGACAACACATTTTCTCCAGTTTATATCATTGGTATTTATGAAATCATCTAGCATTTAATAAATGTCCTCCTCGTGTTGCATGACTTGGAATTTTGCTGCAAAATAGCATTTTCTTCATTGAAGTCAAACCATAAAAATGTGAATAAATGGCTTTTTCCTGCAACCTGATTTAATCCTTTCAAAGAGCTGCATTTTGATATCAAAAGCCATGTTGTCAAGTCTTCTCTGCACAGTGTTATCAGACAGCGGGATGGTTTTCAGTTTTCAAGCGGCTACAACACCAATCATGACCTCACACATGTCAATGGCTGCTGGAAGTAGAAGGTGTTCCCAATCGTCTGTTTCTTGGTTTTAGCTATTCTAAGGATGTATGACCGGTCCAGGATGTATGACCTCACTTACTGTACTTGCCTGTGTAAATTGGAAGTTGTAAAATGTATATTTTGAATTGCTATGTTTAATATAAATTGAATTTATGCCTTGTACTTACCTGTATTTTTGCACTTTGTATTGCACTTATATTGTAAGTCGCCCTGGATAAGGGCGTCTACCAAGAAATAAAAATAATAATAATAATAATAATAATAATAATAATAATAATAATAATATTCTCAACGATGCACAATAGGATGTCTTTAATGCTGATTCTGACAATATTGCAGATTTAAGTATGCAATTCTGCTGTTTTTTTGTTTATTTTTTCTTGACGTTTGCGCAAAAACAAGCTAACTGGTTTATCAGCTAAATACGGGTGCCTGGTGTTCAAATGACGCTGCAATTTGGATAGTTTCATCGATTCATTTGTTAATGTCTCTGTATAAATCAGACACTGTGGTTTTGGATTATCGACAAGGCCTAGAAAATCAAAACCAAATGTTACATAATTATTATCATACCTCCTGATCACAGAATTATTATTTTTTGGCACTGGGTTCTGTGCTGGCGTGGACGGTATCAGTGGGTGGTTTCAACCATTTTGAAAAAGGTTGTAACTGTTCAGCTGCTAGTGTTTCCTTTTAGGACTACAACTGTCACGCATGCACGATAAGCTACACATGAAAGGCACAGTAGGTCTATCAACACAGATCAGATGTTTCTTATAATGGAAAATTAAATATGTACATTAAAACAAATGAACTAATGTTGCTGATTAAGTAAAAGTAGTTTATGACAATTTGAGGACTACTGCTGTCAGATCCCACCTACCATTAAGAAAAGAAAATACAAAATCCTGTGAAGTGAGGACCCATGTTGAACCTTAGGTTGCGACCCACCATAATGGGAATAACTTATTATAGTTGTATCTGCACATAATAAGGATGTTTTTTCTTGGAGACCTCCGCTTAACCATCCAAGATGCCCGATGAGTGACACATTGCCCATCTCAAACAATAATTACATTAGATTATTTGTCATTTAGCAGACGCTCTTATCCAGGGCAACTTACATTTGTACCCATTTACACAGCTAGGTATTTTACTGGAGCAATCTAAGTGAAGTACGTTGCTCAAGGGTACAACAGCAATGTATAGTTTATACATATCAGTTGCATTCCAGCATCCAGGTTTGTTCATGCAAAAAAGTGCTTAGTGTGTAGAAATGTATAATCAATGCAATGAAAAAACAGCAGCCAGATAGTCTAAAGACAACTGCAAGCTCCAATAGTCTACACAGCTTACCGTTAAGGGAGTCATGACAGATAGCCTACTTGCAATTTCAGCCACCTTCAGTCCCTGCTTACTATATGAATATTAGCCTTTATGGAGGGAGATCACTGTAAAAAAAAATTATATGTGTAAAAAGAACTAGTACTTGTAAATGCAGGTACAAATACAAAGTACAAATCCAAAAGATACAAATACAAATCGCTCGCATATTTGTGACTTTCCACTCAATATATTTGTGAATTACCACTCACATATTTGTGAGTTGGATAGAGCATTAAATCGCTGACAAGAATACATCACAAATGTCACAGGCCGAGATTGTGGAACAATCTATGGCTACGGAACACTGGTGTTGTGACATGTGAATGCTGATGCTAAATGCTGTTTTTGTGAGCTTTTTAATAAATCAATGCCGATCTCGTCAATTCGTCTTGTCATATCTGTTTACCTTTCTTATTTGAGCAACGTGTTTACAAAGATGACAAATGTGTATGACTTCTAACGTGGCAGAACTTATTCTTACTGACAGTTAAAACTTTTTGTTTTAATCAAATTATGATTACCCATACAATACACTGGGATCCATAACTTACGCAAACTGTTTTTCACAAATTCAGTTTCAGCATTTTTCCCTGGATAATCTCCACATAAGCTTAATCAATTACAATAATTGTCTGCTAAATAAATTAATCACACTGTAACATCGTGTGTGGCAATTATTTTGAATGGGACTGCTTTTAAAAAAAAAAAAAAAACTCAATAGATCAGGTAGTGGTTGTATTAACCACACATTTTTCAAGGTAGTGATTTATTTCTGCAGTGTAAATCTAAGAACCATCTGCCTGTCATTTGTCAAATTAGTTTCACAGGCAGCTGGACGTCTCTGGGCTGGGGCACACAACTCTAACGCATGTGCTCTCAGTGCCTTGTGTTTACGTTGTCATCCAGAAAACTGCCTATAGTAGCATTACCGTATTACATGTAGTTACCAGTAATGAGGGTTTACCAATATAATTAAAATGTTCGCTTCTTCATGTGATTGATCACATAAATCATGCCATGTCTATTTTAAAGGTTTTAGCAGTTTTATGTGAGTCTAAACAAGAGAAAGCTCAAATCCGGGACAGTAAACGATTTTGACAGAATTGTCGGGACACCAGGGCGTTTAAAATTCGTGACTGGAAGTATGGTCACCCTACTATTGAGGACGTCAAATGAGCTATTAACTTGTTAAAAGACATGGTGAGATGTTTGGTTTGTGAGCCCTGCACATGCATAGTTTTTACAATAAACATATAGCATTAGCATTTTGACAAGACTGGCACTGACTTATTAAAAGCGAAAAAAGCATTAGCATCTGCATTTCGTATGAGCATTCACATGTCGCAATATCGGCGTTCTGTAGCTGAACGGATGCACTGTTAAATTCTCATCAATTGTTTCAGAATCCACAATCTCAGCCTGTGAACTTTGTGTCGTATTTTTGAAAGTGATTTAACGCTCTATCCAACTCACAAATATACGAGTGGAAAGACACAAATATGCGAGCTGTACTCGTAATTTTCGGATCTGTACTTGTATCTGTGATTTGAAAAGCATAAGTTGTTTAAAATGCAAAAATGAAAAATGCACATGACACTCTTCAGCACATAGTTTGAAATACACACAGTGGGTTTCCAGTCACCAACAGCATTGGTGAGAAACTAGTCTGTAGCGGCCTCAGAGCAGCTGGAAAAAGACCTACTACATTTCAGAGCTGAAACGCAAGGTTTCTGACAGTTCAAAGGCTACAGACAGCTGTGAGGAGTAAAAACGCACAACCATTTAGGAGAAGAAGCGATAGACAGAGAGAGAAAGAGAGAGAGAGAGAGAGAGAGAGAGAGAGAGAGAGAGAGAGAGAGAGAGAGAGAGAGAGAGATCAGGGATAAAAAGGAGAGCAAGCCAGAATCTGCTAGGCACTGGGACTATGTGCGAATAAACAGCTTTTCACAAACAGCTTGAACCGGGTTAAGGCAGTGGAGCAAGATTGCTTCCCAAAACACAATGCCCTTTGTCACTTGTACAGGTTGTGTGAATGGGGAGGCGGAGGCGAGTTTGCCGAGAGGAAACGCATGAATTATTTCACTCTCTTTGGAAATAAATTAACTTCTCAGATCCACAGACATGAGGACAATAAGATCACTTCCTGTCCAGGGGAAAGGACGGCATCTGTTGTGAAGTAGGAGGGCTTTGGGGGGGGACTTGTAGGAGAGACAGGAAGCTAGTGATCTGAACAATTCCTCATTGCAAACAAAGCTACAGATCTGGTGGTCTGTGGTGTGTGTGTTTGTGTATGTGTTGGGGAAAGGATTAAGACATACACATTACTGGGAGGTTATCATCCCATGACAAAACATTTGGAGGGCTTCCACAAAATGATACACTGCAGTAGGTGGTCCAACAAAACATAGATCATTCATCTGGAATATTTTGATTAATTCTCAGTCAGTAAGTGATTTTAGAATGCAATGGAACTAACATCTATCCTTTTTTTACATAATGCAAATCTCCTTAAAGTTTGCTCTGATAACATTAGACTTTTTGGTTCTGCAGGCAGTAAATGGGGAATCAATTTGGGAAAAGCTGGATGATGTGAAAGATGAGCTGTGTAATAAGATCCAGACCATAATTCCACTGCCATTTTAAATTGATATAGGAGTATCAGATCTAATGAAGGGATGGCCATGGAAACACATAAATGTTAACAACCATTACACTGAAAATGCAAAATGTGTGCTTGTAAAGAAAACATTTACAGACATCAAGAAATAATTAGCTTGGAAACAGCTAATTATTTAATTTTGCATTGCTTTGTTTTTGCCATGATTGATATGTGTTTTTAATGCAATATCATTTTCAATCAATCAATCAATCAATCACATTTTATTTGTATAGTGCCTTCGCAGGGTAGCCAAAGAGCACTTTATAGAGTGGTAAGCATACAACAAACATACAGCAAATGAAAAGAAAAATAAATAAATGAATAAAATTAATCAAAATAGACCTTTAACTCTTGATATTAACTAAAATAAAGTAAACCAACATTAAATAAATGGATGGATGGCATGCAGGAGAAAATAAATAAATAAATCTTCAGCTGTAACAAACATCAGGCAAGCATTGTTCTCAGCTGTAACAATCAATCAATCAATCAATCGATTGATTATTATTTCTGAGGTGCAGCTGCAAACTGGGCTTCTGCTTCACACCAAGAAGCAGAAAAAAACGTAATACCTCTGACATATGTGACAATGGGGTATGTGTGCTCAAAATTTGAAGTAACTGTGTCCCTTGTCAATACACATTACTCATACACACTGTAACCACCATGCCTGCATTGTACTAACTCATCAGTCATCATTCATCAGACACTACAGATCAATTGTGAGTTGTACTTTTTACGTATTAAGGGACATACAAATTTTAATTTTGCAGAGTCTAAACTAGGTAACAAATGTAACAACAACCTAGCCTTGTCTGTCTTCCTTAGTGAATGGTGTGATTATTCATGGGGGTAACATACTTCTAAGGCAGACTGAATTAATTTCAATCTGAAAAAAAGAAGAAAAAAAAGACACTTCTATTGTGATGAGTTGTTCTGTGTTTCTGTTAGACATACTGTGGTATTTTTTTGTTTTTTGAAATGGAGTTTCCTGTGTTATCCAAGTTTTAAAAACTGAGAAAATGCATAGTGCTTTCAGTATTAGACATTTTGGGTTTTTTTCTGAAAACACACTGTCTCATATTAAAGTATTTACATTATATAGGACCCCCCCCCGCACACACACACACACACACACACACACACAAACACAAACACTTCTGTAAATCACTGAGGGATTCCCTAAACTTCAAGACATTTCAAATATTCAGTAACAAGAATTGTAATCATAGAATAATTCACAATAAAGTTTCCCCTACAATAAAAAAAAGGCCAGGGTTCCCTCTAGATGCCTTCAATGCTTGTTTTGAATATTGAGCAAGTTTACCAATGCAAGCTGTGCAAAGTAGCCCTCCTAATGGTCTCTAGTTTCAACCTGCAATATGTAAGAGAATTAAGAAGTATGGGGAGTGGAATAAGAAAGAAATGTGCAACTTAAAAATAACCTATGCTCTTAAGCAAGAGCAATTTTCTACAATTATGGACAGTTGCATCCTGACAAAAATATCTTCAGCTGTAACAAACATCAGGCGAGCATTGTTCATAAACAGTAAAAACAGTAAAGAAAAAAAAAAGCAATTCCCCAAAGTCCTTGTGAGTGTTCTTGTAATCCTCTTTGTCAAAAGCAATATGGGTCTCTATTATTAACACATATCTCTGGAACCCCAAATCATCCAATCCTTAAACAAATAAAGATCAAACGCTCTTAAAACAGTGCTCTGTCCATGTTATTTTTGGACCCACCCCACACACACACACAAATAAAATAAATTAAAAAACACTAAAAATATTTAGTCAAAATTACCCAAACTGTACATCCATTAAATCACATTTAATCCTGCCTGAGAAAGCTTTTTGCTTTCACACTGAAACAATTGCTGGCTTTTTGGTGGCAAGGTCTATGTGAATGGGTTATTGCCGGCATTTCGATACCAGCAATTTTCCAGCAACGGATCTGTGTGAATGGAGCAGGAAAACGAATGCCAGCAAATGACGCATCACATCCTTGTGTTGTCGATGCAGTGCATCAGCTAACTGATGTGACCAATCAGAGAAGGTGTGCATTTTTGTGACCACAGCACAACAAGGTTAAGCCACCTTTGAACAAGAATTTGTGACTGTAACAAGAAACAGACCAGGTTGAAAAGAAACAACCGCCACCCTGGTTAGAACCAATAGCCCAGTAAACACAATGGAAGGAAACTGGCAAAATGGGGAAATTATCAAACTTTTAATTGGTCTGTGTCTCCTCTCCAAAATCCACATGCTTCGTTCCCAAGGCTACAGCAGTCTTACAGTCTGTTTTCTGTGTGAACGGACATCCTGCAATTTTCCAACATTCAAAATCAGTGTCAAAATCCATTTAACAAAATGAAGAAAATGTAATTAAAACGTCTGAGCCAGTGAACATAACAGCTTTATCTCAGGATCTACTGTAATTAAAAATCAACTCCGTTTGGCTATTGTACAGTCCCAAGGCTGTGTGGATCATCATTTTCAACCCCTCTACCCATCCATCCTCGACAGTGAAATTAATCCCATTCTTTAGGAAGCCTCATGCTCTGTACTGCCCCCACAAGAATGCCATGACTTAATTCTGGGATGCAAGCCCCACCATTTTTTCAAGAGGTCAAAAGGCTGGTAAATGCTTCTTCTTCTATGACTTCACAAAGTATTACCTCACTATGTTTCTTCCTTGAGGGGTTTATTTCTGAATTTAACTGACATAAGAAGGTTGTTTCTTGATGAACTTTTTATTTTATTATTATTATATTTTATAAGTCATAAATATTGGAAAGAAAATCTTGAAATCACCACGGGGCCCATGCAATCTATTCTTCTCTCTGCTACGGATGTCGATTTTGGTAACAACCGGCTTTTGTTTGTGTCTTTTTCCAAGACATTTTCTAAGAAAAAGAATGGAGACTCACACACCTGAAGAATAAGAGATCTGCAGCTCTCTCTTTAACATGGAACTAAGGAGGCTTTTGGGGGAACTTAATAACTTAATAGGAGGCACTCCTTCAGTGCTCCAGTGTCCTGGGTGCTGAAATAAACAAACTAGCTGTACTGTGGGCTCTGATACACCAACCCCATTTACAAAAAATGCTTGCTGAGGATCTTAAGCCTTTAGCAACCAAATGAGGAAGATAGTCTGTATTTTAACACTTCTCTGGATTCTGGTGTTTGTTGGCTTGATTTTATCCTATTAGCAACAGGGGCGAACTTTGGATCTCCTCAAGAGTGCGGCCTAATTCTCTAATAGACTTTTCAGTAACTTTAATGCTCCAATTTACCCCGGGCACTTACTACCTTAGCTCACATATATTTCACATGTGAGTGAGTCTGAATATTCCCAAGAATATTCCCAGACATATTTCCACAGAGCTGTGCCATGCTATTGTGTACTTTCATATACCGTAGGGTAAACACACTGGAGTAGGAGTAAAATTAGAAAAGCTTAAATCAGCGTTTTTTGTTTTGCTTTTAATGTTCTTCAAATTTCTCCCACCCATAATTTGCCATAAAAATACAGAAGGCTTATCCATTAACACTAAGTTTATACATCCTTATACGAAATATGGAACAAGCATGAACAAATCTGAAATCACAATCAAAGGTTTTCCAAAATCACAATCAAAGGTTTGATCTCAAAATTGTGGTCAATTTTCACATAATTTAATTATCTATGAAACTTTTCATTATTATTATTACAGAAAAACTACAAACCCAATGGATACTAATCACCAATAACTTTAAAAGTGGTCTATATTTACATGGCATACTAAATTACCTTGCTATAACTGTGCTGTCCTAAATGTTTCAATTTGTTTGGTGATTTTCTGCATTGCACTTTGATAATATACCACTATATACAGTGAGGGAAAAAAGTATTTGATCCCCTGCTGATTTTGTATGTTTGCCCACTGACAAAGAAATGATCAGTCTATAATTTTAATGGTAGGTGTATTTTAACAGTGAGAGACAGAATAACAGCAAACAAATCCAGAAAAATGCATTTCAAAAAAGTTATAAATTGATTTGCATGTTAATGAGGGAAATAAGTATTTGATCCCCTATCAATCAGCAAGATTTCTGGCTCCCAGGTGTCTTTTATACAGGTAACGAGCTGAGATTAGGATCACTCTCTTAAATTGATTTGCATGTTAATGAGGGAAATAAGTATTTGACCTCTTCGACTTAGTACTTGGTGGCAAAACCCTTGTTGGCAATCACAGAGGTCAGACGTTTCTTGTAGTTGGCCACCAGGTTTGCACACATCTCAGGAGGGATTTTGTCCCACTCCTCTTTGCAGATCCTCTCCAAGTCATTACAGTTTCGAGGCTGACGTTTGGCAACTCGAACCTTCAGCTCCCTCCACAGATTTTCTATGGGATTAAGGTCTGGAGACTGGCTAGGCCACTCCAGGACCTTAATGTGCTTCTTCTTGAGCCACTTTGTTGCCTTGGCTGTGTGTTTTGGGTCATTGTCATGCTGGAATACCCATCCACGACCCATTTTCAATGCCCTGGCAGAGGGAAGGAGGTTCTCACCCAAGATTTGATGGTACATGGCCCCGTCCATCGTCCCTTTGATGCGGTGCAGTTGTCCTGTCCCCTTAGCAGAAAAACACCGCCTAAGCATAATGTTTCCACCTCCATGTTTGACGGTGGGGATGGTGTTCTTGGGGTCATTCCTCCTCCTCCAAACACAGCGAGTTGAGTTGATGCCAAAGAGCTCAATTTTGGTCTCATCTGGCCACAACACTTTCACCCAGTTCTCCTCTGAACCATTCAGATGTTGGCAAACTTCAGACGGGCCTGTACATGTGCTTTCTTGAGCAGGGGGACCTTGCGGGCGCTGCAGGATTTCAGTCCTTCACGGCGTAGTGTGTTACCAATTGTTTTCTTGGTGACTATGGTCCCAGCTGCCTTGAGATCATTAACAAGATCCTCACGTGTAGTTCTGGGTTGATTCCTCACCGTTCTCATGATCATTGAAACTCCACGAGGTGAGATCTTGCATGGAGCCCCAGACCGAGGGAGACTGACAGTTACTTTGTGTTTCTTCCATTTGCGAATAATTGCACCAACTGTTGTCACCTTCTCACCAAGCTGCTTGGCGATGGTCTTGTAGCCCATTCCAGCCTTGTGTAGGTCTACAATCTTGTCCCTGACATCCTTGGACAGCTCTTTGGTCTTGGACAGGACAACTGCACCGCATCAAAGGGACGATGGACGGGGCCATGTACCATCAAATCTTGGGTGAGAACCTCCTTCCCTCAGTCAGGGCATTGAAAATGGGTCGTGGATGGGTATTCCAGCATGACAATGACCCAAAACACACAGCCAAGGCAACAAAGTGGCTCAAGAAGAAGCACATTAAGGTCCTGGAGTGGCCTAGCCAGTCTCCAGACCTTAATCCCATAGAAAATCTGTGGAGGGAGTTGAAGGTTCGAGTTGCCAAACGTAAGCCTCGAAACCTTAATGACTTGGAGAGGATCTGCAAAGAGGAGTGGGACAAAATCCCTCCTGAGATTTGTGCAAACCTGGTGGCCAACTACAAGAAACTTCTGACCTCTGTGATTGCCGACAAGGGTTTTGCCACCAATTACTAAGTCGAAGGGGTCAAATACTTATTTCCCTCATTAACATGCAAATCAATTTAAGAGAGTGCTCCTAATCTCAGCTCGTTACCTGTATAAAAGACACCTGGGAGCCAGAAATCTTGCTGATTGATAGGGGATCAAATACTTATTTCCCTCATTAACATGCAAATCAATTTATAACTTTTTTGAAATGTGTTTTTCTGGATTTGTTTGCTGTTATTCTGTCTCTCACTGTTAAAATACACCTACCATTAAAATTATAGATTGATCATTTCTTTGTCAGTGGGCAAACGTACAAAATCAGCAGGGGATCAAATACTTTTTTACCTCACTGTAATTTAGTTCAGAACTGTGTCATTTTAGCCTTATGATGGTGTGTTCCATAAGATCTAGCTATCCCTAAGTGGTTTAATTAAACACAGCTCAAGGTCAAAGTCAACTGAACAGCATTTCCTGAAAAGATCATTATCAACAAGAAACACGCCATTTCCTTGTTAGTATTCAGATTTATTCGCATTTGCTTGCTTTATCACATTCTGGAGCTCTGCATCTAATAATTAACAAATGGCACTAAGTGTTGAAGTGCCAGAGGGAAATTTGCTTGACTGCCCCTCCCTCCCTCCATGAACTATGTCATGTTATGTCAGATGCTGGGAGCAACTCCACCACTCAGAATCAACTCTCACTTCCTCCCTCTCACTCTCTTCTCTCTCCATCTATGCACAGGACAGAAGAGAGTAAGTGCATAAAATACTCAATTAAAAGCTATCATTAAAAGTAGAGCTCTAGAACAGGATATAGAAAACTCCAAAAAAATTCCAATCTAGATTGATCATAATACTAGTATGTAAATACAGTGTTTTCCATTAATAATTTATTCAAGAAACACTGCTCAGTGGTAAGTGAAGGCCTGATAAGGGAGAGAATAGTGAGAGTAAGGTACATTATTGAAATGTATAGGCCTAGATAAAAACAAGGTAAAAGAGTTCAGAATTAATATGCAAATATACCAGGCCATGTTTTCACAAGGGTGTATTTTTATCTGAACAATATACAGTGTGTTGTACACTGCTGGAGGCATGGAAATAAAGAGTGCCCAACAATCAAGTCTGTTATTAATATGATTAGATCCTAGTCTCATATGTCATAAGGTTTGCATATTGGATCTTGCATTAGTGTCAACTGCAGTCTCAATCTCATTATTTTGAAAGGGCCCTAAATTTGAAGTTATTGCATACACACTTATGAAACCAAATTTAGCAATGGATACTGAGAATATAAAAGTCAAACTCACTACAGAAAATATTGGCACAGAGAGCTATCATTACTCTGAATGCTGTACGTTTACAAGATTTATTCTTTTAAAAAAAAATCCTTGGCAATTATTGGCTTCCTGTAGATGTGAAGGATATTAAAATTCATGAGCTTACAATGATTGGTATGCCAAGTGCCCAAGTTTTATGTAAGGGTTTACTTGCTCCATAATATAGACGCCAATTCCATCAGTAGCAGAAGATTATTAAGACACATTAAGTCCATAATTCTTGATGAAACACTCAAGCTATTGATTTTCAGAAAAAGTGAATTCTCCAAGCAAAGGAGAAAGTCTTTGCTGAAGTGTGACATTTAACATCATTTTTTATTTTTATTATTAAAGCCAAAATAAATAAGGATACAAATTGGTTCAACCTGTAAAAGCCTTCTTTCAAAGCGAGTGTCAGTTTTCAAACTGCAAGGGTTTAAAGGATAAAAGTAAATGATTATTGTGAATATTAAAACATCTATACAAAACAGCAGTCCTTTAAGTTGCATTCTCACCTTGCAACAACTGTAGAACAGGGGGGAAACATATTAAAATAAAACATAAGTATTAAAATAAAAAGTATTTTGAGAATGTATTTTGCTTTCTGGCTTGGCTGCACAACATTTGCATCCGTTACCTATGACATGCAAATGAGCAAAGCACAAGGCCCAGACAGAATACCACCATTAAAACAGACCTGAATACATCAGCAAAAATGCTGTACCACGTATTTGGCCAGATCTGGGAGGAGGTAGAGGTACCAAGTTTCCCAAAAATGCAACCAGAAGGAATGAAAGAACCACAGAGGCATTGTACTACTTTCAGGATCAGGAAAAGTCCAGAGTAGGATCATTCTAGAAAGGGAGAATAACAAGAGCAACAAAGGACAAGCTCCAGTAATTAATCAACAGGGGTCTTAGGATCATACTGAGGAAGCACTTGCCAAACAACATAAGAAATCAAGACCTATGGGAAAGAAGAGTACAGGGAAACAAATTTAGATACAGATTAAGCAGTGAAAATGGAGATGGAATGGACATATATAGAGAAAGTCAGATAACATTGTTACCAGATAGTCCCTTATCCCAGAAGCCACAGAGCAAGAGAAAGTGGGGACAGCCCAGAAACAGCTGGGATAGAACCACAGAGACAGAGATGAAGGATTTAATAATTTCCTGTAAGAAACTGTAGAAGTTGGACCAAAACCGAGGTTTTGAGTACATTGTCCTAAAATCATGGCCTGTGTCTAAGCATGACCAATATATGTGTGTGCAAACAAGACAGAAATAGATCCCAAAATCGACCAAAAACTACAGATACATGACCAATAACTGTTGGACCATACAGTGAGAAGAAGATATTCAACCATTTTCTCCATCAGTCAATTAGCCGGCCCTAGGACAGACATTTTTATTTCAAGCATTCAAACCCTATCAAGTGTAAAAAGCAGTTTTTCTGGCTGAATATTAGCTACATGAGCACTGCACTTTAAATCAGAGTTGAGTTCAGGATTGTGTTTGACAGCTCAAGGAAATGATAGATAGTGGGAATCTGTATTGTCCAAAGTTATAAAAAAAGAGATGTGAAGCCGACAGGCCTTAATTTCATTGACAAATTCCAGTAAATAATCAAAGACTTGTCAATCAGAGTTCCACATCCTCAGTTTTCTTTTCCTCAATCACTGGATTAACAAACCTCTAGACAGCATTAGGAATCAGACAGCTGGGAAGTAGCATTCCCGATGGATTTGTGGCATGCTTTCAAGAAAACTGTGTGCCATGAGAAAAAAAAAAAAAAGAAAAAAAATATGAACAATAGAAAGTGAATAAGTGAATCTGTTGTATAATTCAGTGCAAGGCTCCATTTTCTTTTATGTGTTTACAAATGTTGTTAAATTTTGGTTTCAGTGGAGGTATATTAGAAATATCCTTGCCCCCAGACAACTTATTTGCCAAGATTGCTTTTTTTTGTTTGTATTTTTGGTATTGCTTTGGTGTTTTTTTCCTTAGATGACTTCACAAAGCTGAAGACAGAAATTAAGTAAAATGTAGTGTTGCTATGTCAACGCAATCCAGATGGTCAGTTAGGAATAAAGTTTGGGAGAGAGAACAAAAAAAAAAGGGGCTTTAAGCATGTTCCAGCTGGCTGGCAAGACAGCGCCTATTACACAGGCCTGCTCCCAGCCCTCACCTGCCTAATGAGATTCGTCTTTGTCACATGAACAGTGAGACAGCCTCAGTGTCCACACTTCCTCTAAAGTGCAATAATCACACTTGGAGAATGTCACATTTTACCCATTGCATTTTCATCACAGGTTTTTATTTAACCCTCAAGACAGCTGGATGAGGAAGTTCGAATGCAGTATAGGATCACACGCAAGTGTTTAGATTATTTATTTCTCTTGCCGTGAACTCACAAAAAAACGTTGTCCAAATTATGCCAAGATACTGACCTGTAGGCATTTCATGTTTCTAAAATCCTATGTTTCTTTTTCAAGACAATTCCTACCTCAAATATGGTGTTGTGTTCATAAGAAGGGAAAAGGGAAAATTAAAGAATCCATGCTGCATTTAGATAGGACCTGATGAACTGGAAACCACCACTGGAAAAATTGAGTTCTGCATCAATTCATCCAAGTGGTCTAATAGTTAGGATTGTGGGCATCCCAAGCTTGCAGTGCTGAGAAATATCATATAGCTTTGACAATGTGCATTTTTGAAAACATGTGCTTTCTGTCTTACGTCCTGAAGAGCAGTAGGTTGCGATTCGAAATTGGTTGAAAAAGGGTTAAGATTTTTTAACTTAGAACACGTTCTTAAAAGACTTTAAAAAGCAGGGCACATTTTATACTGGGACAGACAAAAGAGAATGCAGTGCTTTATAATTCACTTTCCTGGCTGTAAACATGGTGCAATGCATCCCTGCTTCATCCCAGAGACAAAATCTTTAATGTGGATCACATCCTAAAGGACCACTGCAAATGGAACCTGCACCATTCCTGTCCCTCCCCGCACTGGAAACCAATTCAAGTGGGCTGCCAGTGGAAAGCAGCAGAGTTCTATTTTTATGAAATCTCTCTGTTAAGTGCATGTGTGTGCATCTGTGTATGTAGTCATAAATTGTAGCACCCCATTAATTGGAAACTATCGACCTGCGTGGGCAGTTCTCTCTCTGTGGTGCAGGCAAAGTGGTGGGGAGCTAGTACTCTTTGGTGCCTCCAAACAACTGTAGTGCAAAATTAAACAAATTACAGTTTATATGTTCAACCATTGTTTCCAAGTCCTACTCTTGGTGCCCAAGTACCAAAAGGCCAATTTATTCAAAGTTCAAAAGTACACTGGAAAAGAAAGCTGAGTTTCTCTATGGACTGGTATAGGACAACAAATAATTCCTGCAGATGACTTGTGACTAAATATGCATTGTATTAACAGCATTTGTTTTAATCTGCATGCATCCTGCTATGCTGTAACCCACTGAAGACCTTCTAAACCACCAGCAGTTTTGCAAGTTTCATTCCCCGATATATATACTGAACAAGAGCACAGTCCCTTTGAAAACTGCTGATTAACAATTATCTGAATGACTTCTACAAAAAGTGTTGGGTTTTTCTTTGTAAGAATTGTCTGCCTTTTACACAATCATTTGTTCGATATTGGTGTGTTGATGTGTGGTGCAGTTTAGTATTACAAGTTCTCACACTTGGATCTATGCTCATTTTATTACAGCAGGTCTGAATCTGGGAAAGAAAACATTTTATACTCCCTTTCTCATGCCAGACATCTTTTCCTCCATTCTGTTTGTTTTATAGGCCCCAGAGGCAGAGCTATATTAATCATCTTCATGACATTGCTGTTCGATTACCCATTTGAATAGTCAAGCTCTTCCTTCGAGGGCGATTTCTCAATTTGCAAATGTACCGTGAGGTTTCACAGGGGGAAAAAAGGTACAAATTACACACTTACAGGAAACATGGACAAATGGAAATGTGACCAAACAGAAAAAGAAAGGCAAACTTACTTTTTTCTGTAGTACATGAAAGTTTTCATTCATGAAAACGATGCTATTTCCATCTCGTTTCTTATACTACTCATTGTGCCTCTCATTTTAGAAGACTTCCTCAAGCAAATAAACATTTTCAACCATTACAACGAACCCTTTACCCCAATGCAAAGCCCTACCATGAAAAAACAAGCGTATTTTCTCGTAGAGATTACATACTAGTGATACAACACCAGGCACAAAACACAGGCAGCACAAACATAGCAGTTTCTAGGAGTTCAGACTTGTGTATTATGCACGATCTGGTTTCTCATGGTCTGGCATCAGCATCAGCTGAGATGTCCTAACAGTGCAGACTTTGAAATTCCCATTGGCAATGCCAGCATTAAGGTTGTTGTGAATTCCAAATTGGAGAGTATTAAAGTATTTATCAAATACATAAAAATAAATGAATACATAAATAAAAATCGTTATGTATAATTGTGCGACATTAAGGTAACAGAGTATAATTCATGTGAACAAAATATTGCAAAACCTGAAATTGATCCAAATGGGTGGCATCTGTGTCACACTGTTCTCTGGGGCATTCAACGCTTAGCCCGACCGGTCTCTCTTGCCTCATATGTCTAATGCACTCTCTTGTGCCAATTTCCCTGAAGCTTCTCACTGGCAAAAAGAGAAGTCCTAAGTCCACTGTTCCCACGTCATGTTTCTTCTCCGCCGCACTGTAATTAGCAGGCAAAATCTGCCTCTCCTGACATTTCTCCATTGGAGGGCTCGACTTTGTTATCCACAGCCACCTGCTCCCACCAGATTAAATTAGACATCCCAGCGGGAGCAGGGAGAGAGCACCAGAGATTTCAACAGAAGGAGGATAAAGCCAGCAGAGCAGTATGTGCCTGTCCATTAGGTTCATTATGTCTTCATACTCAGCCTCCTGCTGTACTGTATTGCACATCCCGAGGAGGCTGCCACATGGAAAACAGCAGGTTCGAATATAAGATATAACTCTGAGCAATGAGTGGAACCCATGCTAAGACAATACAAACCAAAAAGAACCATTAGACATACATTGGGGGAAAAAAGTATTTGATCCCCTGCTGATTTTGTAAGTTTGCCCACTGACAAAGAAATGATCAGTCTATAATTTTAATGGTAGGTGTATTTTAACAGTGAGAGACAGAATAACAATTTTCTTTTTTAAAAAGCATTTCAAAAAAGTTATAAATTGATTTGCATGTTAATGAGGGAAATAAGTATTTGACCCCTTCGACTTAGTACTTGGTGGCAAAACCCTTGTTGGCAATCACAGAGGTCAGACGTTTCTTGTAGTTGGCCACCATGTTTGCACACATCTCAGGAGGGATTTTGTCCCACTCCTCTTTGCAGATCCTCTCCAAGGCTGCCGTTTGGAAACTCGAACCTTCAGCTCCCTCCACAGATTTTCTATGGGATTAAGGTCTGGAGACTGGCTAGGCCACTCCAGGACCTTAATGTGCTTCTTCTTGAGCCACTCCTTTGTTGCCTTGGCTGTGTGTTTTGGGTCATTGTCATGCTGGAATACCTATCCACGACCCATTTTCAATGCCCTGGCTGAGGGGAAGGAGGTTCTCACCCAAGATTTGACGGTACATGGCCCCATCCATCGTCCCTTTGATGCGGTGCAGTTGTCCTGTCCCCTTAGCAGAAAAACACCGCCTAAGCATAATGTTTCCACCTCCATGTTTGACGGTGGGGATGGTGTTCTTGGGGTCATTCCTCCTCCTCCAAACACAGCGAGTTGAGTTGATGCCAAAGAGCTCAATTTTGGTCTCATCTGGCCACAACACTTTCACCCAGTTCTCCTCTGAACCATTCAGATGTTGGCAAACTTCAGACGGGCCTGTACATGTGCTTTCTTGAGCAGGGGGACCTTGCGGGCGCTGCAGGATTTCAGTCCTTCACGGCGTAGTGTGTTACCAATTGTTTTCTTGGTGACTATGGTCCCAGCTGCCTTGAGATCATTAACAAGATCCTCACGTGTAGTTCTGGGTTGATTCCTCACCGTTCTCATGATCATTGAAACTCCACGAGGTGAGATCTTGCATGGAGCCCCAGACCGAGGGAGACTGACAGTTATTTTGTGTTTCTTCCATTTGCGAATAATTGCACCAACTGTTGTCACCTTCTCACCAAGCTGCTTGGCGATGGTTTTGTAGCCCATTCCAGCCTTGTGTAGGTCTACAATCTTGTCCCTGACATCCTTGGACAGCTCTTTGGTCTTGGCCATGGTGGAGAGTTTGGAATCTGATTGATTGATTGCTTCTGTGGACAGGTGTCTTTTATACAGGTAACAAGCTGAGATTAGGAGCACTCCCTTTAAGAGCTCCTAATCTCCTAATCTCAGCTCGTTACCTGTATAAAAGACACCTGGGAGCCAGAAATCTTGCTGATTGACAGGGGATCAAATACTTATTTCACTCATTAACATGCAAATCAATTTATAACTTTTTTGAAATGCGTTTTTCTGGATTATTTTGTTGTTATTCTGTCTCTCACTGTTAAAATACACCTACAATTAAAATTATAGACTGATCATTTCTTTGTCGGTGGGCAAACGTACAAAATCAGCAGGGGATCAAATACTTTTTTCCCTCACTGTATTATACAGCTGAGTGATCCAAGGATCATGTCCAAAGTGATGAGTCCACATAAACTAGGTCTTTCTCATGCGTTACTTCTTCCAGTTCTATTCCTCCGATAGTGTAATTATAGTGGACATTTTTGTTATCTGCGTTTAATACCTTGAACTTGTTCACATTGAATTTCATCTGCCAGGTGTCAGCCCACATCTCCAGTCAGAAGCAACTCCTCTTATCGACACCCTCTGTTTCCTATACATCAACCAGTTCATAATCCATCTACTTACATTACCCTGAATGTCTACAGGTTCCAATTTGAGGATCAGTCTTTGGTGTAGAACCTTATCAAAAGCTTTTTGAAATTCTAAGTATATCATATCATATGCTTTCACGTGATCTACAGCTGCAGATGCATGTTAAACAAAAACTCTGTCTAATAAATGTTTCCAACATTTTACAAGTAATGCAGGTGAGACTGATTGGTCTGTAATTTCCTGGCTCAGTTTTGTCCCCTTTCTTGTGGATAGGTATGACATTTGCAGTTTTCAAATCATTTGTCACAACCCCTGTTCTATGTATTGGAATATTTTAGCTAGTGGCATTTCCCTCATTTTTTATGTACTGTTGGAAATATACCTCCTGGCCCAGGTGATTTGTTTGTTTTTAATTCTGCTAGTCCCTTTAGTACCTCCTCCTCATTTATCCTGATCGCTCTTAGAGTTTGACTGGACTGAATTGTTAACCTGTGCCATGTTATCTGTTTCTTTCATTGGTAAAAACCTCTGTGAAATACTAATTTATAAAATGTTCCACATTTTGTTCATTTTCTAAGATACTTCAATTTTTAGCTTTTATCTGTTTCACTTCCTCCTTTATTGACCTCTTGCTGTTGTAATACTGAAAAAAGCTCTTTGCATTAGTTTTAACTCCAAGAGCTATGTTTCTTTCAATTTCCCTCTTTGCTTTCCTGATCCCTTTCTTAAGATCTCTTTGCAGTTCTATATATCCTATCTATCTATCTATCCCTTTTGTATGAGCTACAACATTTTCCTTCTCTTGATATATTTTCTTGCATATTTCTGTTAAACCATTTTGGCCAATGTTTTGTGGTCCTCAATTTGCAAGTTTTGGTACACATTTGGTACAGTATATTTTTGAAATATAACCATGTATTTTTGACTGAATCTGTATCCTCATAGCCTCATATCTTCAAGTTTTGCTATTCTAAAATTGTAGATCATTGTTTTAGACTTGGTCCTTGTTTTTTGAAAGTATGCCTCAAAGCGAACCATATTGTGATCGCAGTTTGTCATTGGTTCCCTAACTAATGCCCTTCTGACTCGATCTTGGTAATTTGAAAATATCAAATCAATGCTTGCGCTTACTCTGGTTGGTTCCCTGACAAATTGATTTAGAAAGCAGTCATTTGCCATCTCAACAATTTCCATTTCTGCTTCTGTAGTCCCAACTGGGCTTTCCCAGTCTAGCCTCTGTTTGGGAAATTGAAATCCCCCATTATAACAGCCACATCCTTGCTACATGCAGTCCTGATTACATTGTACAATGTAACATCTTTCTGAATATCTGAGTTGGGTGGTCTGTAACACAGTCCTAGCACTAATCCTCCAGATCTTTTGTACAAAAGTTAAACCCACAAAGATTCTGTTTTGTTAGCAGTATCTAATTTGAGTTCTTCTGCCTCAGTGACATTTCTGATATATAATGCTACCCCACCACCTCCTAAACTGTGTGTATCCTTTCAACTTGTATTCATCCCCATCATTTTCTGTAAGACATGTCTCTGTCACTCCTACAACATCATAGTCACATGGTAGCACTGTGGCTTTTCCTTATAGTTCTGGCATTGAGGTACAAGCATTTCAGGACTTGCCTACTAGCAGTTTCCCTGTTTTCTTTCGTTAGTACAACATCTCCCATTGTCAGTAATTGTATGTGTGAGATCCATAGAATCCTTATGATATATAGTTGGGGTAATATCATTTAGGCCAGTGGTGTCCAATGCCCAACCATTTTTTTTTAATTATTTTGGGCATTGTATTTTATATTATATATTATAGCATTCTTCAACCTGAACGTTCTGTAAAAAGAAGAAAAAACTTAGAATGAAAGATAATGCTCACACACAAAATAGTTATTATGAAACTTAGAGAGATTTATAGTTAAGAAGAAATAATAATAATAATAACTATGGATGTTGGCTTAATTACATGCTGGGTTGTTGTTACGGATGTGAGTGGTTTTCCCCTTTAAAGTAATTTTGCAAATGAAAACCAGCGTCCAATTCTATCTGACAATCCATCTGGTTTCTGTGCTCTGCTGTCCAAATGTCTGAAACCAGCACTCTGTGCCTCCCCCCTTCCCCTGCCCCCATTTTTAATAGCTCAGAGTGCACACCATTGATTGCCTGTGAATAAAATTCAGCCCTTCAATTCAATTAATTGTATTGACTTGGCAACTTAACTGCGTGTATAGCGAGCAATCAAAAACAGCATCAAGCCCATCTTCACTCAAAGTGGGGAAACAATAGATTAATAAATGCCTTAAGAGGGAAACGTAATATTATATATATATATATATATATATATATATATATATATACACTCACCTAAAGGATTATTAGGAACACCTGTTCAATTTCTCATTAATGCAATTATCTAACCAACCAATCACATGGCAGTTGCTTCAATGCATTTAGGGGTGTGGTCCTGGTCAAGACAATCTCCTGAACTCCAAACTGAATGTCTGAATGGGAAAGAAAGGTGATTTAAGCAATTTTGAGCGTGGCATGGTTGTTGGTGCCAGACGGGCCGGTCTGAGTATTTCACAATCTGCTCAGTTACTGGGATTTTCACGCACAACCATTTCTAGGGTTTACAAAGAATGGTGTGAAAAGGGAAAAACATCCAGTATGTGGCAGTCCTGTGGGCGAAAATGCCTTGTTGATGCTAGAGGTCAGAGGAGAATGGGCCGACTGATTCAAGCTGATAGGAGAGCAACTTTGACTGACATAACCACTCGTTACAACCGAGGTATGCAGCAAAGCATTTGTGAAGCCACAACACGTACAACCTTGAGGCGGATGGGCTACAACAGCAGAAGACCCCACCGGGTACCACTCATCTCCACTACAAATAGGAAAAAGAGGCTACAATTTGAACAAGCTCACCAAAATTGGACAGTTGAAGACTGGAAAAATGTTGCCTGGTCTGATGAGTCTCGATTTCTGTTGAGACATTCAGATGGTAGAGTCAGAATTTGTTGTAAACAGAATGAGAACATGGATCCATCATGCCTTGTTACCACTGTGCAGGCTGCTGGTGTAATGGTGTGGGGGATGTTTTCTTGGCACACTTTAGGCCCCTTAGTGCCAATTGGGCATCGTTTAAATGCCACGGCCTACCTGAGCATTGTTTCTGACCATGTCCATCCCTTTATGACCACCATGTACCCATCCTCTGATGGCTACTTCCAGCAGAATAATGCACCATGTCACAAAGGTCGAATCATTTCAAATTGGTTTCTTGAACATGACAATGAGTTCACTGTACTAAACTGGCCCCCACAGTCACCAGTTCTCAACCCAATAGAGCATCTTTGGGATGTGGTGGAACGGGAGCTTCGTGCCCTGGATGTGCATCCCACAAATCTCCATCAACTGCAAGATGCTATCCTATCAATATGGGCCAACATTTCTAAAGAATGCTTTCAGCACCTTGTTGAATCAATGCCACGTAGAATTAAGGCAGTTCTGAAGGCGAAAGGGGGTCAAACACAGTATTAGTATGGTGTTCCTAATAATCCTTTAGGTGAGTGTATATATATATATATATAGACATTTTGAAGAACATTCTGTTGCTGTTTTATTTTTCATCTCTTTGATATCATCTATGCTGGTAGGGAAGATTTATTGTTTTAATTTTTTGGCAAGTATTAGGTACCCACAAGCATGTTTTTAAGATGGTCTAGCTGGTCTGTGCTCTTTATTCAATCACTCAATTCCCTCATTCCAGCAATCATCAGCCTAAGCTTCACTGGAAACCACAGATGTAATGGAAACGCAAGATTAGTAGTTTCAAAACCAGCGGCTACAAAAACACAACCTAAAGGAAGAGACCCAGAGCAGTTCATTAAAAGTCTGAAAGGCTATTTTGCAGCCAATTAAAAGGAGGGTTTCAAAGTGCTGTCAAATTTTACTGCTTAAAGATTTGACATTTCAATGAGCATCCTTAAACCAAACAGAACACACTACTGTACCCCCTGGTTAAAACAGCAGCTTTAAAACAAACAAACATAAACAGAAATATTATATTGTATTAATAAGCCAGTATGTATACTGGCCTCCAGCATAAACTATGCAAAGTAAGGAATTTGTAGCATAATAAAGACAGAAATCTATAGGTTATATTGAAATATACACTGTTTTAACAACATGATACAATACATTGTATGTGTTATGTTTATTAGGAAACAAGTTCCCTTTGGAAATATAATAACAAATAAAAAGGAAAGATAAAAAAACACTTCTGTCTGTGTGAGCTTCTGCAACAGGCCCTGCAAGATACACACACCAAGCTAGTGCTGTCACTGTGTCCGGTTTCTTCTTTGCTGTTGTGTTGCACATGTCTCTTCATTTCAGTGCAGGAGAGATATACATTATCTTCAGTTATGCATCGTTCACTATTTGTGGTCGTTAGGGGGCGACGAATTTCTGGCATTCAGCCGGCTAGATGAAGGTGCTGTTGCATAGACAAATGCAATTAAACAGCAACTGCTCTCCCCCTGAGTTCTAGAAAGAGTTCAGTTCTCACCTCGGAATGCTAAAACCAAACACTCATCTCGGACGACTCAGTTCTCTTCTCATCTGCTCCCAAAAATGTTGTGCTTAATGACTCATCCAAATTTCTAAGTGCTTGCCAGAGCAATTCCTTGTAACGCCAAGATCCAGTTCCCCTTTTTTTGTCTCCTTCCAGTTAATCCAATACAAAACCATGCATGACTCATCATTTTCATACATTTTCTTCACTTAGGTCTACGAATCCCCATTGGTTTGGAAATTACATAGTCACTGCCCTGACTTGTATCCTGCTTGTGTCCAGCTGAACATTACATTTGTGGAGATTTGTTTACTAACAAATACACGGTTTCTCTGCTTATTTACTCGGAGCGCCTTGACACACCAAAAATATCCCCATCCCTTATTTAATCAGTTTCAGGCCTGAAGAGACAGAAGAAGACCTGGAGATCAAGCCGATTCTGTAGAGAAATATCTAAAAACAGCAAGAGGTAATCATGGTAGTCTGATACTGTACATGCCTGCAGATGAATACCAGAGGCAGTGTGAAAGATATTTCTACATGATACTTTATAACACATCAGTAATCAAACATTAAAAAAAAAACAGGATTTGGATTTAAGGTAGGTAAAGTTCTTAGCTCTGGCTTGGAATCTGGAGAGAACAGCTTCATATTCAGCCATTAAAAATACTGCATATTTGATGAGAGATACGTGTATGACTGGGTTGAGGAGAGCCTTCAGACAGACAGTAAGTGGGATTACACACTTAGATCCAGGTGGTCACTGTTTAATTTCTCTGTCCCACCCAGATTAGATCATTGATTTCTGATGAAGAATCACCCGTTTGTTAAAAACACACAAGTTCATGTTACGCAATTCTTCGACCCTTCGCCTTAATAACTGCCAAAATTCTTCAAAGAGAGCATGAGTGGTTTCCCCTACAGTTCAGTTTCTAATGCTCATCGTCCTTTGCAAAGCTGTTTCTTCTTCTTGTATTATTGCCGGCTGTGACAAATGCTTCATCCTAACATTCACTTGAAATGCATCACCACGGCTACACCGAGGGAAGTGAGAAAAGCTCGTTTTCAAGTGGTATCTACAGCAGCAATATCACACCTTTCCATACCTTGTAATTGAGAAAGAATCAGACATTCATAATTTTGCTGAGAACACTCTGATGAACCAGCAAGATTTCACAAACAATAAACTGTGTAGTTAAAGTAGCTGGTAAATGATATACTTCACTATCACAGTCTTATACGTGCTGCATAACTTATGGTCTTATGGTCTCATAACTTATGGAACAATATAGTCTTGTAGCAAAACCAATTAGTATGCTGTCATGACATTGTAAAATAACACTATACAATTACATTCCAGAAAAGTAATATTCACAAAATATAGATAATAAAAATGTATTTTAAGTGAAATGAGAAAGTTACAAAACATACTGTATAGCCTATATGAATACACAATAAGAGATATACACATGATATGTATTGTAATGCCAAAGACGGACCTAAGAAATGTGCAGACAACACTACTGTGCAAAAAATTGGAGAACATGAACAATGTAATTTGGTCAGGGTAATATGGGTCTGTAATATGTTTCCCACATCACATTTGTTTACCCAAACTACAATCTCACACAATGTGTTAGCTGGGTGGGTATCCCATGAAAAGTCTATACTCGACCTATAATAGGCTTTGTTGAAATTATATTTCAGGTCACAGGGATTTTTTTATTAAGGCCAAAATCAGCTACTTGGGGTCATTGCAATCTTCTTCAAATGCTCTCAAAATTGTGTTAATTGCAGTTCCTCAAGATGAGCCCTTCTTATCAAAGCTCTGCCAATTCACCCCAATCAACCTCATCACCTATGCCTGACCTTACCCATGTGTGAAGTGGACAATTCTGCATCGGTTGGTAAGTTCATGGACCAGTGCATCTGAACTGAGTGTAACAGAGGGCAGTTTGTAGAGGAGTTATACGAAAAGGATGAGTAAGGTCAGAATGTCTCATGATTTAATTAACCCACTAAAGAGCCATTGACAGTGTGTTACCATTATTATTATTATTTTTATTTCTTGGCAGACGCCCTTATCCAGGGCGACTTACAACATAAGTGCAAAAATACAGAGAAGTACAAGGCATAGAATGTCAACCTGTTGCTTTCGCAAAATGGCAGTCCTGACCTCTTAATGCATTTTGTTCTTTAATATTATTCTCAAAACATTTTCATTTGTGACACATAAACATGATTTTGCAACACAACACTATGCACAATATGGAGGAGACAGAAACTCGGTAGTACCTGGTAAGCTGGCTTTTAGACTAGGGAGAGCAGGAAAAATCAGTCAATGAAATTGCTTTGTTTTGGATTTTAATATGACAGGGCTCACTATATTACCTTGGATTTGCCTGCTACTGTTATTTAACCAATGACTGCTGTCTATCGTTAAACGGTCCTTAAGCTTTGCAGAAGCAGGAATGATATTGAAGAATCTGCTGCAGTGGGGTCAGCCTCACACATTTAATGGGGCTGCCTGCAACTTGAAGTGAAGAACAATAAGATGGGGTCACACTCCAGAAGGGCATTGTATAGCTCCCTGGAGAGAATGCAGT
Organism: Amia ocellicauda; assembly: GCF_036373705.1. Lineage (NCBI taxonomy): Eukaryota > Metazoa > Chordata > Actinopteri > Amiiformes > Amiidae > Amia > Amia ocellicauda. The sequence goes on from NC_089860.1 coordinate 5,029,657, forward strand.
TCAAATTATGTGGGAGAGGCCCAGGAAGATGGCAGGGTCAATTAGTTGAGAGGCCCAAACTAGTGGCTTCTAAATCCACTGATTCACACAAGGTGCAGCCCAACTCATTGTGTTTAAGCAAAAGGACAATGGGCACAGGAGAGAAGACATCCGGCCTAATGAAGTACCACACTTGTAGATTTGTAGATTGTAGACCCACAGCAACATAAAGAACCATGTGCCATTGTCACACACCTATTCCACATGCCTGCATTTTATTATTAATTTAAATGTTTCCTGAAGCCATCATTAAAATAAGCAGAATAAAATCTAGTGGATTCTCGGTATAGCAAAACCAATAGGGTAATGGAAATGTCTAATCGGGCTGAAATGATAACTATTCGGGAATGCCAATTCACCGAATTCACCTCGAAACAGCACAGAAGGGTCAAAGTAAAAATGGTTTAATTGAACATATGCCACAAGAATCTCATTTGGGTAGCAAGCTCTACTTCACAGACTAAGAGGGGAATGCATAAAGCGGATGGCTGTAAATACCATCAGCATTTTTTTTCTTTTCCACGAAGAAGAAAGACATAACCAGCATGGCTCTCCCTCAAGACTACGGGAGTGGAATTTCGAAAGTCTAGACTGGAGAAAGGCCTCTTTATAAAGCTTTTATTTTTACAGAGCAGACTTGACTGAGACATGACATCAAGCAAAGCACTTAAACAGCAGGACCAGGGAGCTGAAACTTTTTACACCACAGGGGACGCAAATGTAGTGGGGAAAGATGGATGGCATGTTTGAGGGGTTTTCATTTTACAATCCTTATATAAAAAATAAAAAAAATCTGCAGAACATTTCTGTAGGATTCAGTCTTCTTTTTATTTGGGAAGGGCATACTTTTTTTTTTTAAGCGCAGGCCTGTTCCCATTGATACCTGGACTGGTTCCATCTACTGTATCCACTTTCCCCAGAAATCCTGCCTGCATAACTCCCCTCACTTATGCTGAGCTCAGATGGCTGCTAAGACCTGGGACACGTGGTTTTATTAAGCAGCATTTTTTGCGAGGGCATTGGGCACTGGCCCAGAGACAAGCTTCAGAAAATCAAGCCCAGGACAGCAAATGTCTGGAAGCACGTTATGGCTTATAGAAAGGCGAGATAATCCCTAACCTCCAATACTTCTTCCACTGACTGCAAGGAGACTTGTGGGTTAAAAAGCAATTATATCAGGAAGGCAGACATGCAATAAATCCCCTGATTAAAAAGGAGGATGTTCACTTGTGGTGTTCTGAATCAGACACAAACAAAACAAATTTACTCTTTAGCGCTACAGATCTATTGTACATTTTGTTAAAGTGGGTGTGGGTACTGTATTTTGCAAACTTCTCACTCTGGTTCGAGTCAACGGTACAAACTGACAGAAAAGCATACTAAAATATAGGCATTGGGATGCTGATATGAATAATCACATATCACAATCCGTCTTCTCATTAACAGATGTGCATTAAATGCAGTGAAAGTGTTCCTATTCATGGGAGGGGAACAGAGCGATGATTCGAGTTTTGGTTTTTCAAGGCAATGCAATGCTGGGCTTTTCTGGGGACAGCCTGAGCCGCTGTTAATCTAAGGACTTCAGTTTGGGGAAATGATCAATCGTAGCTGCTATTTCTTGGCATTTGGTACATGTCTTCTTAGAGGCATTGCCATATGGGAGAGAGTTGGCAGAGAGCTACTGAGAAGCCGGCACACAATGCTTTCCAAGCCAGCACACAATGCTTTCCAAGCCAAAAAATGCTACGTCCCTTAGCTGTTCTATGCAATGCCTGTCTAAATATGTGGCAAGGTGGGATAGGGCTGGTTGATGAGGGAGAAAGCACAGGATTTGAGAGGTTTTATAAACATATTTTACATATAGTACTACATCTTCAAATTTGATTCAGGTAGAATTTATTGTCTATTAAAGTATGTATTTTTGTTTATATTTACTTCAGATTTTAACAGTAATAATTCCCATGCATGAAAGTAAATCATATACTGCAAAGCGCATCCAAAATATTACAATTCAAATAACATTGTATTTAAGGTGTTATAATTTTAACAAGCAGGCATGTACATTTTTACAAAAAATGTAAATGAAATTTCAGCAATAGTCTGTCACGTTCCAGACTCCTCAAACAATGACAGAAGAGTACACATTACATATATGCCTAGATTCTCTGGTGATAAAAGCAGATATAGGTCTTCTGTATTCTCTCTATGACACACAAAGTTGTTTCACACACACATACACACAAAACGAGTGGGTGAAATTATTCACTGACTCCTGCGTGCCCTGTAATCTCAGTCTTGGCTTACCTCTAGATCCAAACAGGTTTGTTTCATTTTTTTTCTCACCCCCACTTTATCAGAAATAAACATCTCTATACAGATCTCGTCTCATGCTCCAACACAGTGAATCTATTGTCTTGGATCAGATCCTAAATCTAATTCTGATACAATAGACATTACACCATGACAAAAGCTAGCAGGCAATACTGGAGACAAACTAAGGAAAGAAACAAAACACCCCTTGGACATTCATTTAAACTATATGAGCTGCAAATTCTTCTACGTCAGCCAACACTACTATAGTTGCTAGACATGTTGTGCTTGTTTCCTTATTTTGCATAAAAATAAACCAAAATCAAAATACTTCCACTCCATATTAATACTCTGAAGCTCTGAAATCCTTTAGTGTTTAAGTTAAGTGCAATGAGAATCAAGATTGCATTTCCATTCAACCCCATCCATTCAAAATGCAGTTTACATTGAGTTGCTTTCTCTTTTATTTTACATACAGGAACTTCAGACAGCACTCTATACCCATGAGCTGGCAGACCTAAAGTTCCAGGCATTCTTTGGCTGATGCCCGTTTTGGGATGAGGGATAACAACCACCTAATGGGCATTTACTGCTCATACTGACAAATCACAGGAAATTGAGTATATGACCTGGGGCCTGTAATCTCACATGTACCTCAGTTTTCTAATATTAATCTATTCAGAAATTAGGCTACATTAAAAATAATGCCTTCGCACAGAGGTGCTCAACTCCAGTCCTCTAGAACTGTTCCTAATTTCCTTCTTTGAACTACTTGTTCCCTTTAATGAACTTCTGTCCCACTTTCCCTGATCATATACCCCTGATGATTTAAAATACAAAAACAAAAAAAAGGAACTGAACTAAATGGCTGCCCTCAAGGACCACTGATGCCCTCCACCCACCTTAACGCACCTTTTTTTCCCCCAACACCAGGCAGTTTTTTGTGTTTTTTTTTTTCTTTACCAAAAACATCTGCCTGGAGAGAACTGAAAGTAATTAGCTTGCTGCAATAAAATGTGGCATCATTGCAGGGTATTAACTGGAAGATTGTATGAGAAATTGTGTGAGAGTCTTGCTATTCTAAAATGAAACCCACCCGAAATATAGAGGTACCCTCCCCCCCATATATAATCTCTCACATCTGTGGTATCAATCTTAGCTTTCTGCCCAAGTGTCTGCATAAGGCACTTCAAGCCCTCATATATTAATGCCTTTGCGTCTGCAGTTGCTCGTTCAACATCACAGCTGCTTATTTTAATACAGCAGGGGTCTGTAATGTAAAAAGAGACAAGTGTCCAGAGCAGTATAGAATTCAAAATGAGGATTGTCTAGAATATGAAGCAGAAATGTGAAAACTGCTTAGACACACAAAAATTTGAGCAACAGTACCACCAGACAGAACCAGGGGGCTTCTCTCTTTCTCTTAGTGGAAGTTGACAGTTTTCCGCTTGTCCTGGTGTGCCCCAATAAAATGCCCTGATAGCAATTGTCAGTCTGGATTAAATATCAGCCAAAAATCATATCAAAGGCTTTGGCAAAACATTCAAATTCCTAATCCCTTCAGTTTAGCTCTAAATACACAGCATTTACCTACAGGAGATGAGTTCTCTGGGGTCAAGCTGATGGATTTTATAACCTCTATCAACAATTGCGTTGGACTTTTCATAAAAAAAAAAAAAAAAAAGTTCCATATCACTCTTGCGCTTGCTTTTGGGGTGTGTCCTCAAGGCTACTGTCCCTCTGACATCACTCTCAGAAGCTTGAAAGTAACTGCACTGGATTCATAGGTCATATGTTTAAAAATATGTGAACAATTGATAGAAGGATACTACTAAAATGCAAGGAGTAACACTGCAATGTACAACATCGATCTTGCCACTGAATTCAATCAAATCAATTAAAAAAACAATATTAGATTATTTAAGCATTGTAATATAGCATTATGCATTTTTAATACATACAAAAATGTTGGACATCTTTTGGGGGTGTTTATTTGAGGGGTGCACAATAATAACAATAACAATAATAATCACTATCAATAACAAATGAGGTGGGGGACTATAGAACACTTGAACAAAGAGCATGCAGAAATGAAACAAAGATGTTTGCAACTCTTGATCATGTGCTGAAGATAACAGTTTACAATTTGCCAAGCAGATTGATAAAATGTATTACAGAAGCAGTGTGAACAGGTGAAGTCCTAGCTGGAAAAATGTGTTTCCAAATCTGATGATGATTTTCCTGTAAGAATGATGAGAAACAGGTGAAAAAATACAATGAGAGTTTCACTTAAATTTTAAGGATGTGGTGATAACCCCCACCACCAACACCACCCACACTCAGCCCCCCTGGCTAATCCCTAAAAAAGACAAGAGATGAATGTTTCTCTGTGTGGAGATGGAAACATGATATTCTGCAATAATCACAAGCAGCTGAATTCAGTGACAAATAATAAGCACATAATATGTGGACATAAAGAGGCAGCAGGGTTAATAAAATGCTTCTCCATGTAGAGCTTTAAAGTTAATGAATCTGGATCGATGTCTGCATTATTGAAAGACTGCACCATTCGTCATCCACATCCAAACACACGTTCTGCTATTCTGAATAGACCCTGGCCTACCGTATTAGTGTATTTAAAAAAGAAACTGATGCACAGCTTATTTTAAATGTAAGTATCATTTTTTTTTTTTTTTTAAACACTGAAAATATATTAATACAAATATTTCAAGCAGGTTGGAAGACAGTACAAAATATTGTTAATTTAAAATAGATATGTATACATATATGTGTGTGTTCTTGCATTATCATGTATTACATTGTCATCTGCTGTATTGCTGGAAAACAGAGACACACATTTTCCTTACATCCAGCCAAACAAAAAGTAAAACATAAATAAGTGGCACTGAAGGATGCAAACACACACACACTGATTTGAGAATAAATCCACAACATCTGCATTCTAATTATGTCCTGATGAGCAGAAGTGATAACTTATGTCTGTGCAAGGTAATTTTCTGTCCCTGTAAGAGGTCCTGATTCATAAGTATCCTGTATAATCATCTCTTGCAAGAAGGGTACATACCAATGTATTGCAATACTGCACCAAGAGGCACACATTGACTTGGTTGAAAAGGATTCCATTACGGCCAGCCCCTTTAGCAAGGACTAGCTCTTACTTCATCAGTCCCGAACAGTAACACACACTCCTACTGCAAAGCAAACCCGACAAATGGCGGAAACCAATGAAGAGAGCTTCTCGAATCATGCTCCCGGGCAACAGGATCTTTGAGGCAAGTAATATTCTACCCAGCATGCCACAGAAAACCATCATATATCCAGCATCAGGCCAAACCACCCCCCAAACCTCACACACCACCTCCCCCACACACACTCACCCTCTCTGGCTGCTCTTGATTGGGTGTATGCAGTGTGCCTACCTCAGCAAACTGCATCCTGCCAGACAGCAGAAGCATCCCTCTCTCCCTTGCACACACACAAACACACACACAGACACACACACTTTAGCCATTAGAAGCTTCACACTTCGATCCAACTCACTGAAATCCACAGTGAGAGGCTCAATATAGGCTGCTGATCCTCTCTTGCGCTGTCTCTCTCTGTTGCCTTCCCTATCCCTCTCCCTCTCCCTCCATCTCCTTCTCTCTCTCCCTATCAAACTGAAGTGACCTAGCATCTCAAAATGAAACAAAAACCTTTGGTCTTCTTTACCACAATTCCACCGACCCTTTAATAACATTTAGTTACATTTTGAATCATGTAAGACTAAACCCCAAATTCTCAGACAAAAGCAGAGAGGACTTGGTTGCACAGATGACCACAAGGAGGTAGAGTTGTTCAGTTCCTTTGAAACACCCCCACAGTCATGGTATAAATAGACTTTCTCAGCCATGTGCTTGAACATCGCTGCATGCCTCCCAAGGCCAAGCTGTGTTCAAGTCTACTCAGTTGTGTACTTGGCATTGTATTGCAAATATATTGGCTAGGGCAGCAACAATACCTCCCTGGCAATCACATTTAAATCAGTACTTGATTTAATCAGGTAGAAAGCAGAATCTTTCCTCTAATAAAAAGCCCTAATGGAGAATTGCTGGGCTCGTTATTTCCTCCAGGGTGCAACAAATCTACAATATTTGAGCTTTCTCTTGCAACCCAGTCACTTTCTAGATCCTCTTAAAACCCACTCTTTCCTGAGCTATTGAATGCAGTATAGTAAAAACTTCTGCACAATGCATACGTTAAACACACCATTTGTATTTTATAGGGGTGGTGAGATAGTACTGGGGAGGTGGGACTGAAGATTTTGCTTTTGGTCGTTTTAGATTTGAATTTGTTCCTCCCCTTTTACCATTTGCATAGTATCGATATGGAACAAAACACCAACTGAAAATATTATAACAGCTACAGATTATAGAGTTCCAGCTCTATGTGCTAGACACAGCAGGTTTCTGTAACTACCAGCTGCAATTTGTGCTTATCAGTTATTTTATAGGTACTGTCTGTTACAAGTCTGTGTTTGTAAGTGAATAACTGAAAGAGCTTCTGCACTCAGACAGAGACTGGAGGGAGCTTTTTGCATAATGTCTACCTCACACATCAATTTTAGGTAGTGTCAGGAAATGTAGCCTATATGAGCATAGCTGCATTAAATTAATAGTCAGGCCCGGGGCAAATTTTCCATGTGTCCACAGAAAGTCCACAGAGCTCCAGTCAGACTTTGGCCTGGATTAAATCAAAACGCCAACCCTACCCGCCAAATACACACTTCCAATGTGTCTCCTGATGTTTGCCAGAGGGTACTTGCACCCCCCAAATGTGGCCAGGCCCCACAAGAGCCACAGTCCAGTGAGATTTATTAACAGATCAATAGACAAAGGGGGGGAGAAAAAGTCCAGAGATCAAAGAAGACTAGAAATTAAAGACATTTAACCATTGTTTCATATGAGAGTCCAAGCTTTAGATTTTCCTGGTGTTCCTTTTGGAATATCTCAGCATGATTAGTTTCAACATTCAGACAATAGTAATAAGGGGATTGTTGTTGTCATCTCAACTGTAATCCCAGTCGTTTAGAACTAATCACTTAATGGGTCAGCTATGATTTTTCCAAGGAGTGAAAGAGAATTTGAAAACCACACAAGATTCAGTGATCTCCTAGAAGAGGAACTGGTCAATGTAATGGAAAGTCACCATCATTGGCATTTTTCACTGGAAGGATACAATGAGGATACAAAGGACTCCAAAGACTACAGGTCAAGGCAATTACTGGCATGAGTTTGGAATTTCAAAATGAGATGCATTTTCCTTAATAGCCCCAATTATCTTTTCCCAGAAGGTATCTGGCTCTGACAGAAAAGTGTAGCGATTATATTCAAAACCCCCCCCCCCCCCCAACACAACCTGTCTGCAAAATCTTTTTCTCATGACCTCCGTGACCGCATGTTACCGACTAGTTAATACTGACCTACAGTGGTAAGATTCCAGACTGAATCACGGAGCAGTGTGATCTTGGATTTTGCTTGGAAACTGGGAGTAATCATTTACTAAAAAGCAAAAAGATAGTATAGAAAATGTGGCCTAGAGTTATTGCAGTATTTTCTACCTTTGTGTAAATGCAAAAAAAGTAGCTTTTTTCTTTCTTTCATGCAGACAAAACAACCCTTGGTTACATTTGTATTCAGGATGCAAAGTATGAAAGGGTTACTTTGTAGTTCTACAGCAAAAGCCAGTGTGTGTTGGTGTGATTGGTTTAGAAGCTACATATCCGGATGAAAAACATAAACCTTGACATTAAAAGCTCTGAGGAACTGGTGAGTAGTGTGTTTGCAGGGAATAAAAGAAACTAGACTGCCTTTCGAGCCGTCTCTATTCCCTTTACTGTGCAAACCCCAGATTTGAAAATGCTGTTAGCAACTAACCCTGACTGACTTCTCATGAACAAAAACCTACCTCTCCTTACTCTGGTTTCCCTTAGTTGACGCCTGATGTTGCTCAGCACTGACAGGCAGACAAATGAACAGACTGAAAAGCTTGTATCAGGTCTGTCTATTGTTGTAACAGAAATGAGGGAAGAACTTGGCACCTGCTGCAGTACTAATTTGTTAATTTCATTAGTACATAGATGAGAGACCAGAATATGTTCTATTTTTTTTAAATCTTCTCTACTTCACCTTCAAGCGTTTACAAAAGCCTTTGAAGTGATCTAACTCATTTTTCCTTGCCTATTGTCATCTCCTGAAGCACTGGATTTTCTTTTACATCACTGTTCTTAAAGAGGACAAATAGCAGTGAGAGAATGCAAAAAGACATAAGGAAATTACATTTTATTTTTGGAATCCCAATATCATTCACTTTCACTATTAATTTTATAGTGCTTGAGAAAATCACAGCTGTTTGTTTGAATTAAGATAATTATTTAAGCATATGTATTCAATACAAAAAAAAAATCTATTAATACAGAAATAGAAGTAAAATGAAGACTCAATGCTTACTCATATACTTATGAAAGGCCTAAATGACTGTCTCTGATCCTTAAATATTTTCTTAAATTACAGCCCCTGGGATTCAGACTGACCAGTAAGTATGGAAATTCCAACAGTTAGCAGAGAGCTTTGGTTAATCAGATTGATCATAATGGAGAGCCCATTCCAGAAGGTAGCATCAAACAGGCACTTATAACAGGATCAGTCTGGTTGGCAGTGCAGTGATACTGATATGAATGGGGCTCAATCTCTTCTGATTAGGATGGCAATGAGCAGAAGGCACAGCTCTGAAATATGTACAGAGATCCAACATATGACATGACACAAGAGAGCCCAATGTCATACACAAATACCACACAAAATTATTTCCAGATAGTGCCTTTCACCTCAAAGACCTAAATATAATCTATGACTCTCACATGCTCTTGCTAGAGTTATACAGAGGCATATAACCAATAACCAATACGTATTTTTCTAAATCTTAAATAAGTAAGAATAAAATTAGATAGTTCAACTTAAATAAAATCAAACCAAGCAGATTACATATTCAGATTACAGTTATACTATTCTTGTTTACAAACAAAAGAACAATACCGATCATAAGAAAATATACAATAAATAAGCTACATAAGGAAATTGCAGTCGACAATGTAGATATACTTGACACTTATTAGTCTCACAGCTGTAAAATTATTTGGAGCTCTAGACACAAACCTGTAAGTTTCTAATTTCAGGGATCATTTCAAAAACAACTAATAATCATTGCCTTAGCTACTAGTCTTACAACTCAAAAATAAAATTAAAAACCTTAAATGTATCCTACTGTTTGGTTACAGATTTGGTCTTCTCATCATGAAAGGCGCACAAGGGAGCTGGAGGAGTTGGAAGGTCAGTTGCACCTTTTTCAGTTGTTAAATATAACTTGTTCAGATATAATGTACATAATCTGTTAGGATATAAAGTTTTACAGCTGTCATTCCAAGAGTGTTGACTTTAGTAAATATCAACGTGACAAATACATTGATTGTTTTTGTTTATGGCCATTAAAGTTTCATGATAAAAATTCCCGTTGTGTAGGGAAGTGGAATTTTGGCGCATATTCAATATTGTTTTCAGTTTCTGAAACAGAGTGATTCGTGTCATAATGGATCAACACAATCATAAAGGTAGCAGGAACCGCACCTAATAAGTATAATACATTTTGTTTGTATACTAGTGGAATTTCATGTTTCAGTCACATTGTACTCCGTTACTTTGGGTCTGTAAGATTTTATTTCAGATTGTAATTTTTGGGGGTAATTTGTGTCTGTTTGGGTTTATCATCATTTTTGGGTACTCAACACAGATACCCACTAAGAATTATTGCTCGTGCTCGCACCCTGTAAAATGCATATACATTGCCAACACATATCCCCATACACCCATGATGTACATAATGTTTCATAATGTATGAAAGTTATTACATAAATATTTGGATAGTTGGCATGGAAACAGTTTTCAATCGTCTCCTAGATTTGGACTGCCAGGATCAACAGATACATCTTTAAAACAAACAAACTGATTGATAGCTTACAAATGAATAAATACGATTTTTCTGGAAACTTGCTTCTGTCACTTGGACAAAATAATTCAATTGAAACACAAATTCCTTATTTATTGGAATTCAGAAAAGGTTCACTCTGTCATTCCTTCCTTTTTACTTTTTCTTTCAAGAACTGACCATTTTTGCATCTGGACTACAATAACTGTTTCTGTGGGGACATAAGTCCTGAGGAGCAGTACAGTTCAAACTACTGTATTTTGTAATATTCATATCACCATACTGGAGAGGTTTTTGACATTAACACAATGAATTTTGGACTCTTATTCATGGTAATGTAAATCATTTTTTGTATTTGCTATTCATCTTAGCTTTCCTTTGAGAGAAAGAATGTAGAATATATAGCAATGCATAATTGAATGTGCTATTGTACTACTATTGTAAAATAAATTCAAAATCTCACAGAAAGACAGTGCAGTGACCTTAGCACTGAGGTAATGCTGATGTGGAGAGAGCAATCTTCTATCTTTGAGTTGCAGAATGACAGTCATTATATAATGCTTGCCTACTCAACTGAAATATAGTAGGGTATCTTTTAGAAGAGATGCATGGATTGATGGTAATAAAATGGTCACAAGGGAGCACTTATATGGAATATATTAATTCCTTTCATGTTACAGATACTCTTTTGTGAAGACCAGTACAGTGAATATTGTTTTATGCAATTATTTATATGTTTTGTATTCAGGTAGATTTTCTACTTGGTATCTGCTATTTAAATTTCATGCAACAGAAATAATCTCAAATTATGCCTGAAACGATTAATTTAGGGAAGATTCTTTAAAGGAGATGTCAAAACTGAGAAGATAATTCATTCCTGAAACATTGTGTGACAAATGGGATATAGTAAAACTGTACATCAATTTTCATCAACACCCCAGTCTTAATTAGTTTAATCAGTGTTGAAGGGATTAAACCACTGATAAATGCCACATCTTCAAACTCTCTTACTCATACATTACATTTCTGGTTTTGATTATTGAATTACACATTAAGCCTGCATTTTGTGGACCTGGGAACCATATTAGATAAGAGGTCAAAGCATACATATGCAACAATCCCCTGTGGGCTTGCCATGGTCTGACTGAGCAAAGCAACCACCTACAGAGAAACAATCACCTTATTTTGCAAAGAAGGTGGTAGACATGGAAACAGAGGCAATCCACTGAGCACAGGATATTTAATTTATGGATCTCAACCCAAGAAGCTAACTGGGAAATTGCATTTAGACTACAGGAAAACACAGACTTTCACAAAATACATAGATCTGCTGATGTCTCAAAAAAATATATATACTTCTTCAAACATACGTGCCATTGTCCCTTTTTTCATCTTTATGCTGGAAATAATATTATGTTGTCTATACTTCCACACATAAAATGGAGGAAAATTGCAGGTTTAGACTTCAAGAAACAATGTTAAAAAACATATTCCACTCTCCCACAAAATATTAAGTATGTTCATTAGCTCTCAGTTCCCTTGATAGTTTTGGTATCCCATATTAAATTGTAAAACAGCACATGTTGAATGATTGTACAACTGTCTCTCAGAACAACTTGGACTTTTCCACATTTCATTGTGTTACAACATTAAATCAGAATGGATTTAATCAGGAGGTGGAGGTTTTGCCACTGATCAACACAGAAAATGTCCATGATGTCAAAGTAAAAAATATAATCTGCATTTTTTTCTAAATTAATTACAAATACAAAACAGAAAATAACTGGATGCATACGTAATCACCCCCTTTGCTATGAAACACCTGATTGAGCTGTGGTGAAACCAATTGTCTGTAGAAGTCACATAATTATTTAAATGGATTCCACCTCTGCAAAATAAGGTGTGTCACATGATTTCAGGTTAAATACACCTGTCTCTGGGAGGTCCCACAGTTGGTTAGTACAATTCCTAACAAAAACTACATCATGAAGATGAAGGAACATTCAGTGCAAATCTGGAATAAGGTTTTTCAAAAGGGGTCTGATATAAGGACATTTCCAAGGCATTGAATATACCCCAGAGCAAGTAAAGTCCATTATTATGAAATTGAGAGAATATAGCACAACTGTCATCTGCCTAGATCAGGTTGTCCTCAAAACTGAGTATCTGGGCAAGAAGGGCATTAGTCTGGGAGGCCACTAAGAGGCAACTCTAAAGAAGTTACAGTCTTCCACAGCTGAGCTGGGAGACACTGTGCATACTGCAACAATAGCCCAGGTGCTTCACAGAAGTGGCCTTTATGGGAGAGAAAAAAAAAACACATCAAATCTCAGCTAGAGTTTGCCAGAAGGCATGTGGGAGACTCTGAGACCAAGTAGAGGATGATTCTATGGTCTGATGAGAGCTTTTTGGCCTCAACGCTAAGCATGAAGCATGGTGGTGGCAGCATCATGCTATGGGGATGCTTCTCTGCCTCAGGGCCTGGAAACCTTGTAAAGATAGAGGGAAAAGGGATACACTAAAGCACAGAGAAATCCTGGAAGAAAACCTGCTGAAGTCTGTAAGAGACCTGGGACTTGGGAGAAGATTCATCTTCAAGCAGGACAATTTCCCCAAACATACAGCCAAAGCCACACTGGAGTGGCTTCAAAACAAAAAGATCAATGTCCTGGTGTGGCCCAGTCAAAGCCCAGACCTCAATCAAATTGAGAATATGTGGAAAGAGTTGAAAATTGCTATCCAACTTGATGGAGCTTGAGCAATTTTGCAAAGAAGAATGGGCAAAAATGTGTCCAGATGTGCAAAGCTGGTAGAGACTTATCCACATAGACTAATGGCTATAATTGCTGCCAAAGGTACCTCTGCCAAATATTGACTAAAGGGGGTGATTACTTATGCATTCAAATATTTTCTGTTTTGTATTTGTAATTCATTTAGAACAATTTGCAGATTATATTTTTCACTTTGACATCATTGACATTTTCTGTGTTGATCATTCCTGATTAAATCCATTCTGATTTCATGTTGTAACAATGACGTGGAAAAGTCCAAGGGGGGTGCTTTTGAGAGCCACTGTATACACTCACCTAAAGGATTATTAGGAACACCATACTAATACTGTGTTTGACCCCCTTTCGCCTTCAGAACTGCCTTAATTCTACGTGGCATTGATTCAACAAGGTGCTGAAAGCATTCTTTAGAAATGTTGGCCCATATTGATAGGATAGCATCTTGCAGTTGATGGAGATTTGTGGGATGCACATCCAGGGCACGAAGCTCCCGTTCCACCACATCCCAAAGATGCTCTATTGGGTTGAGAACTGGTGACTGTGGGGGCCAGTTTAGTACAGTGAACTCATTGTCATGTTCAAGAAACCAATTTGAAATGATTCGACCTTTGTGACATGGTGCATTATCCTGCTGGAAGTAGCCATCAGAGGATGGGTACATGGTGGTCATAAAGGGATGGACATGGTCAGAAACAATGCTCAGGTAGGCCGTGGCATTTAAACGATGCCCAATTGGCACTAAGGGGCCTAAAGTGTGCCAAGAAAACATCCCCCACACCATTACACCACCACCACCAGCCTGCACAGTGGTAACAAGGCATGATGGATCCATGTTCTCATTCTGTTTACGCCAAATTCTGACTCTACCATCTGAATGTCTCAACAGAAATCGAGACTCATCAGACCAGGCAACATTTTTCCAGTCTTCAACTGTCCAATTTTGGTGAGCTTGTGCAAATCGTAGCCTCTTTTTCCTATTTGTAGTGGAGATGAGTGGTACCCGGTGGGGTCTTCTGCTGTTGTAGCCCATCCGCCTCAAGGTTGTACGTGTTGTGGCTTCACAAATGCTTTGCTGCATACCTCGGTTGTAACGAGTGGTTATTTCAGTCAAAGTTGCTCTTCTATCAGCTTGAATCAGTCGGCCCATTCTCCTCTGACCTCTAGCATCAACAAGGCATTTTCGCCCACAGGACTGCCGCATACTGGATGTTTTTCCCTTTTCACACCATTCTTTGTAAACCCTAGAAATGGTTGTGCGTGAAAATCCCAGTAACTGAGCAGATTGTGAAATACTCAGACCGGCCCGTCTGGCACCAACAACCATGCCACGCTCAAAATTGCTTAAATCACCTTTCTTTCCCATTCAGACATTCAGTTTGGAGTTCAGGAGATTGTCTTGACCAGGACCACACCCCTAAATGCATTGAAGCAACTGCCATGTGATTGGTTGGTTAGATAATTGCATTAATGAGAAATTGAACAGGTGTTCCTAATAATCCTTTAGGTGAGTGTATATAATGGAAATACTTAGATCTTGTAAGCCTAAAAAATACACAGTAGCAGTTATACAAATCCATTCTGCCTTCCATGTTAGTGCATTAAAGCTGTATGATCTCATTTATAATCCCCTAAATCAGCACTGGGCTACACACTCATTTAGTCCATAGTCTGGGAATCAACCATAATGAAATGTATAATTCCAATGCGGATGGGACTGGAAATATAGCTGGCAGGACACTAAAAAATAAATCACTTATTTCTGTGCTATTGCTGCAAATATATAGTAGGGTGCCCATCTGAAACAATACTTCCAGATATGTTGTTTATCGAGCTGTACGCTTGTTCATTTTAGCAATCACCTAAAGCGGGAAAAGAGAAGATCCTAAACTGAAAACACTGCTAAGTCTGAAAGTGATATGGTACTGTTTAGTATCAGTAATCCATTATAAAACAAGGAGGCTTGCTACTCATTACTTTTGTGTATACGCACAATTCTGCATCATGGGAAATTCAGTGATTAAGGTGAGTTTTGACAGGAAGAACTAACAGTCAGGGTTTCTGTTCAGGAGCCTGTCAGTGTTACTAAGAATAGCTCAGGGTGGCACTCGAGACAGTTTTTCTTTTGTTGCTTTTTATTTATTTATCTGAATGTGGCCAACAGCATGTATTGATTTTTAAGGCCATTCCCTTAAAGCACTAATACATTGAAAAAGAAACATATTGCTCTGATGTCAGTGAATGATAAAAGCTTAAAAGCCCGTGATATGTATGTCCGTGTAAAAAATAAATAAATAAATAAATGTGAACACGATTGCAGTACATTGCAGTACATCGAGCATGATTTGCTTCACAACATGAAATTCTGCTTCTGAACTGTGCTTGGACAGTGTCAGTTTTGATGTCAGCTTAAATGTCCTGGCCCCTGGCGTTACAGTCTGTTCAGTTCACCATCCTCGGTCTCTGAGTTTTAAGCTGCCTCTCAGACTGTCCTGGCATCATTACACTTATGTAATAAATCGTCAGATTCATCCCCCAAGCATAAGACGAGCAGATATCTGTCTCCCCCTATACAGAGACATCAATATTGTTCCTGCTAAGATTAGAATGCCCATTTTTTAACTACTCCCTCAATTTCTATACAGACCAACTGCCTACCTGTGCATCGTGTATCATTTTCAACATAATGGAGCACATATCTTAGCAGCGGTTTCAAATCATAGTAGCCGCTGAACAGCAGTTTTTCAATATAGCTCCAATAAAAATATTATATAGAGAATGCATTACATCTGGAATACAACAAGGCATTCATAGGTGTCGGAATCACAATCAGTGTTACCCCGCAAAACTGCCTTTTCTTTTAATTTGCCATGACGTCCTCCCACGAGTGTTCATTGCAGGTGAAGGGGACAGGGAGAAGACAAAAATGTCATGTTGATTTAAGAAAAACATTTGCTAGCACTGACATTTTACTGAGAGGGCCTGAGATGTTCCTTTCCCTACCGCTCACAAATATTTGTATTTCATGACCTTGCGTACGCACGTGACCTTTCCTATTGATAACCTCACCTACAGTAACGCTGCAAGGAAATTAACAATATTAATTTTGAATTGGGCAGAATTCAATGTGGCCAATACAGACATTATCTTTGCTATAGGATGTCCTTATCAAGCAATAACCTAAGTTTTCAATGAGAAATCTATAGCATTGTGGATGGCTGACTATCTTTTGACTAGCTTGTGTTTCCCCCGAGACAACTGAAGCAAAGGAGAAAGAATGGAAGGGGTAAGTTTCATTTCAGCCAATGGGGGAAAAATACTTTTCTATGGATTGTCACTCAAGCATTATTGTTTGTAGTTTATGTTTTCATGTTAAAAAGTGAAAAAAAGAGCCAAGATTCAGTTTATTCAGAGTATTGTGCTGAAAGTCCACCAAAATAATGGGAATCATTGGTGTAGTTACAATGTACAGTGAGGGAAAAAAGTATTTGATCCCCTGCTGATTTTGTATGTTTGCCCACTGACAAAGAAATGATCAGTCTATAATTTTAATGGTAGGTGTATTTTAACAGTGAGAGACAGAATAACAACAAAAAAATCCAGAAAAACACATTTCAAAAAAGTTATACATTGATTTGCATGTTAATGAGTGAAATAAATATTTGATCCACTATCAATCAGCAAGATTTCTGGCTCCCAGGTGTCTTTTATACAGGTAACGAGCTGAGATTAGGAGCACTCCCTTTAAGAGAGTGCTCCTAATCTCAGCTCGTTACCTGTATAAAAGACACCTGTCCACAGAAGCAATCAATCAATCAGATTCCAAACTCTCCACCATGGCCAAGACCAAAGAGCTTTCCAAGGATGTCAGGGACAAGATTGTAGACTTACACAAGGCTGGAATGGGCTACAAGACCATGGCCAAGCAGCTTGGTGAGAAGGTGACAACAGTTGGTGTGATTATTCGCAAATGGAAGAAACACAAAATAACTGTCAGTCTCCCTCGGTCTGGGACTCCATGCAAGATCTCATCTCGTGGAGTTTCAATGATTATGAGAACGGTGAGGAATCAGCCCAGAACTACACGGGAGGATCTTGTTAATGATCTCAAGGCAGCTGGGACCATAGTCACCAAGAAAACAATTGGTAACACAGTACGCCATGAAGGACTGAAATCCTGCAGCGCCTGCAAGGTCCCCCTGCTCAAGAAAGCACATGTACAGGCCCATCTGAAGTTTGCCAATGAACATCTGAATGATTCAGAGGAGAACTGGGTGAAAGTGTTGTGGTCAGATGAGACCAAAATCGAGCTCTTTGGCATCAACCCAACTCGCCGTGTTTGGAGGAGGAGGAATGACCCCAAGAACACCATCCCCACCGTCAAACATGGAGGTGGAAACATTATACTTTGGGGGTGTTTTTCTGCTAAGGGGACAGGACAACTGCACCACATCAAAGGGACGATGGACGGGGCCATGTACCGTTAAATCTTGGGTGAGAACCTCCTTCCCTCAGCCACGGCATTGAAAATGGGTCTTGGATGGGTATTCCAGCATGACAATGACCCAAAACACACAGCCAAGGCAGCAAAGGAGTGGCTCAAGAAGAAGCACATTAAGGTCCTGGAGTGGCCTAGCCAGTCTCCAGACCTTAATCCCATAGAAAATCTGTGGAGGGAGCTGAAGGTTCAAGTTGCCAAACGTCAGCCTCGAAACCTTAATGACTTGGAGAGGATCTGCACAGAGGAGTGGGACAAAATCCCTCCTGAGATGTGTGCAAATCTGGTGGCCAACTACAAGAAACGTCTGACCTCTGTGATTGCCAACAAGGGTTTTGCCACCAAGTACTAAGTCGAAGGGGTCAAATACTTATTTCCCTCATTAACATGCAAATCAATTTATAACTTTTTTGAAATGTGTTTTTCTGGATTTTTTTGTTGTTATTCTGTCTTTCATTGTTAAAATACACCTACTATTAAAATTATAGACTGATGATTTCTTTGTCAGTGGGCAAACATACAAAATCAGCAGGGGATCAAATACTTTTTTCCTTCACTGTAGCTATGTTCAACCTTCCCTTTTACACTCAATATAGGTCTAAAGCTGAATCAGGTAAATTAGTTTCAGTTATTTTCTAACATTCATGTATGAAAATAGTCAAAGGCAGAAACCTTTACAACAGTCATATTTATATATATGAGAGAGAGAATTTAAATACTCTGCTGAAGTTCCCTGCTGCCAGGGGAAATCCACATTACACTGAAAAAGGTGAGAAAGGCATGTAGGAGGATATTTCAGCTAAGGTCCCTAATGGTGATCAGCCAAAGAAAAATATTTTCCCTCTTTACCCTTTATTTATTACCCTTAAAAATGTTTTTACTCTGACAGATTTGTCTCTGCAAACAGGGCCATCAGCCTGACACACAAAAATCCTGGAATTCTTATTGATAAAGGCTTATTGTGGAACTTCAGGGCAAACTGAACAGCAAATAAAGACAGAATGCGCAAAATAAACATCTATAAACAACCTGCTAGTAATGGGTTGTACAAGAGGTTATGTAGGCAATTCTGTCAAGGTTGGTTGACTGTCACTGTGTACTGGGAGATTTATACAGCTGGCTTAGCTGGAATTATATTGTGAGGGTCCAATACACGAACATAATGATGCCCAACTCTCACAAATTTGGGAATGTAATGTGGTTAAATAATATATATATTTTAAAGCTTGCTCACAGTCCCATAGGACTTCTCTGGAATGAACTGCATGGACTCTGTGATGAGCAACAGTCATTAAGCCCTAATATTAAATACATCGGGTACAGCAGCCTCTTGTATTCACCCCCCTCCCTTTCATGTCCTGATTTCCCAAAGTTGGAAAATGATTTATTGATGAGTAAGATCAGTACTTACAGTAAATTCTTTAATCATGAATTGAAATTGAATTGTTGGTCTTCCTCATGAGTAAATAGTTTACCAACTTAGGAAATTCATACCCTCTGTGCATAAATTGGCTCTGAAATGTCTTGCTTGAAATTCCCCCTAAAATATTATTTATACTGGAGGCTGGATTTATTTTTTCCTTCTTTCCTCCCATATCTGGATGAAATTGGGACAGGAAAGGGTGTCTCTCCATATACCAATATGAATCTTACAATGTTTTAATATAAAATTTGTTTTAAGGACTAAGGACGGATATAGACGCGTAGATGCTTATAGTAGCTGCCCCTGCTGGTCCAGATATTAGACATGGCCAATTGATCAGCTCCACAATCACAAGGAGAATTGTGAATAATGTTGTGTGACACAAGGAAAGCAATATACATAAAATAATGGGAGGGGAAAATATGTAGGGGTAAAAAAAAAAAAAAAAAAAAGTTGTGGACTAGTCCTCTGAGAGCTCCAACAATGATTGAGGGCACATCTCCATTTCTGGGAAAGAAATCACTGACTGCAGAGAGAGTTAAGTCTTGAATGAAGAAGCATTGCTATTTTAAAGTAAAGCCGCATTGGGTTTGGAAGCCAACCAAAACAGAAAGAATGTGCCACTACCTCAGCAAAAGCTCAATTTTGTCTTTTAATGTTCAGATTACAACCCCCTGAGTATCTTACAGAAAGGAATGTTAGGGGCAGAGTGAACATCCAAAAGATTATTTTTAAAAAGGAAAATGTATACTTGCTTTTAACAATGTGCTTTCAATTGTTTTTCTCAAGTTTTTTTCCTAGAATCCTAGCATCGACAACAACAAAAATTATTATTTGTATGCCTCCGTTTCTGGTATACATACATAGAAACAGTGCTCAACATTCAACAACTCTGAGTTTTGTTTTTTGGGGGTTCTTAAAATCACTTCGTCAAATTAAGCTTCCTTCATGTGCAGCAGCAGCCTTCGATGCTGTTGAAAATCTTAGAGGAACTTTTGGTATGGCAGAAGACCAAACAAGAGGAACCCGTTAAACACACTCTATGTTAGCGCTTGCTGCAGACTGAAAATGAAACAAGCTAATGGAGCTGAGCTAAAAATACACTCTGACCAGTCAAACAAATGAGGAGGATGAAATGAATATATTGATGTTGCACTAGAAGAGGCTTATTCTTTTATGTGCCTGTGCCTGTGATTGGGGGAGGTTTGTGTGCTTTAACATGCAGCTATGATTTGGCTAGAAATGTGACTGCATTACACAAACCTCAAGTGAAGCTGGCCACTAGCTTTCTAAAACAAAATGTGTTATCCATCATATGCACCAGTGTATTGCTGTTATCATATCCATTAGCACTTTTGGGGTTTATGTATTAGAGTAGCAGGGGCATGGAACAAATTATGCAAGTATTATTTTAATGCAGACTCTCTGGATTAATTTAAGAAACTGGCAGGATGAAAAAAAGCAACCTAAAATCAAATGAGCATGATGGGCTCATTCTCTCAATTGCAATGATCTATAACTGATCTATAAAAAAGTATACAACTGTTGGTTATTTCTCACCCCTGTGTTACTCACTACACTCAGATTGAAGAGATCAGGGCTAGAACTTTTCTGAACTGCAGATCATAAGACTTCTTGATGGTGTTGTTTATTGCTTTAACAGAGAAACCTGACACAAAACTGGAAGCAGGACAGAATGCAAACCACAGGGGCTCCAATATCCTTGGACTGAAGGGTGAAAATCACCACAGATTTCTAAAATGTCCTTGTTTTAAAGCTGTTGGATGAGTAAAGAGCTTCCAAATGGGGAAAATGAATTTAGATTTTCTGCTGAAAAACAATAAGTCACTGCACAAGAGGAGCACTGGAAATTGCAGAGGAAAGAGTTTGGGGAAACAGTCACTTTGTAATCAGAAAGCTCTGCAAGTTAAGGGGGTTATTTACAGCAAATGAGATTCTTCAATAATACTGTAAAATAAAAATTACCCTGCAAACTATGGTTACAGCTTAATTTATTTTACTGTATCTGTGTATTGTGCTATATTTTGTGCTGAAAATGTTATATTACTTTGGCCTAGACTGGATCAAGGCTTCAGTCAACCTGCCAGTAGCGCTAGTAATGCCACGTGCCAGTGTAATTGAATACAGATCTTCGGCTTAACAATGTTTTCCTTGTATATACAATTGATAAACGTAAAACGTCCAAGACACCTCAGATGAAGCCGTCCTCCCAAAAACGTAATACAAAATTACAAATTTTTCAATTCAGTTTTTCTAACGCGGGCCTTTTGGTTATCAAATGTATTTATTTTGTATCACAAGCCAGCAATTATCATTCAGAGCTAACCACTGTGTCTTATTTCAGATGGATACAGGAGAGTGCAGAATGCCATCAATAGGGGAACTGGAACTGATTTTAAAAATAATAAAAAAGCAAAAACAGAAGGATTTATTTTAGGTATTGATCTTGGACAAAGAAGTTGTAGGCCTTTATTCCCACAGAGCTAGTTTCACAGTGAGATGGAGAGAAAATTGTAACTTTGCATTACACCTGGATCTACCTTCATCATTTTTCCCCACCTAATGAAGCTCTTTATAGTCAATACAACCTATTATTATTATTATTTTTGTCATTTAGCTGACAGTCTTATCCAGGGCAACTTACATTTTTACCCATTTATACAGCTGGGCATTTTACTGGAGCAATCTAAGTGAAGTACCTTGCTCAAGGGTACAACAGCACTGCCTCACCCGGGATTTGAACCCACAGTCATGAGTCCAGAGCTCCACAGTGCTGCCAAGTGCAGATGAGAGTTCACATGCCAAAGAAACTGCTTGCTGTCTGTGTTGCTGTGAGTGGTTTGAAGAAAGAGAGAGCCAGAGGTACAGTACACACACACACAAGTACCAAGAGCCACAAGGAATTCCATTTGGAGGAGTAATGCTGGGTAAAAGTAGGACTGTCCATAAACATGCCCTTAAAAGCAGAAATGCCCTACATTCATGATGAGATAATCCTACTTTTATCAAATAGTTTGTTGCTATTTTCTCCTGCTTTCTCTCCCTGAGAATAAAGCCCTGACAAGACCAAACCATGCCAGGTGAATCCCTGCTTGCTGCACACAGTCTTATTAGAAGGTCTGGTAAGGATAAGGTGAGGTGGAGCGATCAACAGCATTTTCTTGGGTTCTTGGGTTCTGTATTAAAATACAATATGTCAATATACTTTTTGGCAAACAAAGCATTCATGCTTTAAATACTGAACTTCAGTTTAAAACTCCATTTAATTTGCAATTGGTGGGTGGATTGAAATTTAAATTTGCTGTGGGCAGTACTGAACTCAGAGATGTTTTACTGGACTGAATAAGGAGACAGAGTCCTCTAGATTATAAAATTCCACAAATATTTTACCAATTTGATTACAATTAATGGCTTAAAATACAGCAAGCAATAGCAGTAACCACAGGAGAAAGACAAATTAAGAACGAGACAATATCAGCCGGTCTTGCATCTTGACATTATTTGCAGCCTTTCTTTTATGATCTACGCTATTATTTTGTTGAAAATGTTTTGATATTTCACTAAGAACTGAGTAATGACCAGTTAAGAAACTGAAATCTAACTCTTTTTTTTTTTTTTTTTCATAACAGCCCTGAGGTAACCATAATTACATTTTAATCACAAGAGGAAGACAAAATCCAAAGCTACATTGGCTTATCTGTGTATGGTATAGTGAGTATGGCTACATGATATTTACTGTTTGGGGGGAGTCTGTTGAAAGTGATATAGCATGCTTACTCACAGCCCTGTAGGTTTATCAGATGTAACTTAACATCTGCATTAAACAATAGCAATTTAAACCAACTGTTTCAGATGAAGGGCTATTGAGCAGCAAAAAACAATATTAATATCAACTGCTGCCCCCCTGATTATGTGCAGTTTGACATACGCTGTTCTAGAACTCAGCTAGATGACCAAGAAGTATAAAATGTCCAACATCTTTCAGTTTCTTCTTTTAGTTTGTGCAAGGAGTCCGTGTGATGTCACTCTCAGGAGGCAAGTCACACCCCTCCCACTGACAGAACTCCATCTGTCTCACTGCACCCACTACAGACTCAGGGTTAAACAGGAATGGTGCTGCCAGCTGAGAGTGACGCCATATGGACTCCTCGCATAGACAAACCAAAGGCAACTGAATGAGCCCTTTTCCACCCTCAGATATTTTTAGCTTTCTTAATCATTAATCATTAAAAACATGGCTCTGTCTGTAACACAACAAACCACACATACACAACATCAGATAATCCTAATATGAATAAGGAAGTAAAAGTGGTTAGTGGTAATGTGTTAGTAACTCGACATTGAAGTCACAAAGAAATTAAATGAACTGAAAAGCAGACAACCTTATGGCTTTCCAGGGCCTTGGGGCAAATATGCTGTCTGTGTATTAGGGGTCAACTGAGAAGAGCCAGTTCAGTTACGAGTACCAGCTGGCTTCTAGTGTTTACAGAAAGGAATCCTGATGAACTTGCTATGTTCTCCATCAATATCTCACTTCGTACAAAACCAGCAGCTGCCTGATCAGTGTGAAAACAGAAGGTTTAGTTACACAAATGTCCTCTCGCTGTTCGGTTTCTCCCTGCAACTTCCACAGCAGGAAGTGTGGTTTCTAGTCATGTTTTTTATATACTTTTAAATCATTAAATAGCTTCCTGTAATTGCATTTTGCTCATAGAAGAGTCAATTTCATTCCCTGGCTTTGCCCCATAGCAGATTGTCCGACAATGAGATGAGTGGTTTTAAATTAAAGTCATACCAAAGCCTATAATTTCTCATCAACAAACACAGAAGTTATTATGCATCTAAGAGAATGATGTGACTTCTGGAGTTGAAGTTCTGGAGTTGGGCATTAAATATGGAATATATATATAAGCTTGAGGCTCCCCTATAGGCATTTTCTTGAAAGCTTTTATCCCTGCATTATATATTCCATTAGTGGTGCTGATTCTAAATCAGCCTAATACTGATGAAGCTATATAAATTGATCTAACTTAAAAGCATTAATCTCCGAAATATGATCACAAACAGATGTCAAGGAAGCACCTGTACATTTCTTAGTAGAAACTGAAACATTGTACTATGTTTTTTTATTAGTTTTTTCTTCTCTTTTAGGTCAGTAGTATCTTTTTTTTGGTAGTGTTTCATAGATCTATTTCTGTACTCAAAGACTTTCATACTAAGAAGGCTTAGTTAGGTAATACTATACATTTTCTTGCACATTTTTCCATATAATGCAAAAGTGAGTTTGCCTTTGGTATTACTAGGCCCAATAAAATACACAATTGTATTGGTTAAAGGGGAGCTCCAGCAAAATTCCATAGTTTCTCAGGTTATTCTATAAGTAGAAACATATTCTGTGGAGTGTGCTGATGTCCAGCTCTTTCTATGTTCCAGAATTCAGAGAACCAGAGATTGAGAAATAGGCCATGACGTCACGCGGATGCCATTTTGTTGCACATTCGATTGCCCCATCACCCTATTCTTCTGAAAGAACCATTGGTTTTGTAGTCATAAAAAGTTTATTTCACCATCCAGAACAGTCACTATTACACTCACCTAAAGGATTATTAGGAACACCATACTAAATACTGTGTTTGACCCCCTTTCGCCTTCAGAACTGCCTTAATTCTACGTGGCATTGATTCAACAAGGTGCTGAAAGCATTCTTTAGAAATGTTGGCCCATATTGATAGGATAGCATCTTGCAGTTGATGGAGATTTGTGGGATGCACATCCAGGGCATGAAGCTCCCGTTCCACCACATCCCAAAGATGCTCTATTGGGTTGAGATCTGGTGACTGTGGGGGCCAGTTTAGTACAGTGAACTCATTGTCATGTTCAAGAAACCAATTTGAAATGATTCGACCTTTGTGACATGGTGCATTATCCTGCTGGAAGTAGCCATCAGAGGATGGGTACATGGTGGTCATAAAGGGATGGACATGGTCAGAAACAATGCTCAGGTAGGCCGTGGCATTTAAACGATGCCCAATTGGCACTAAGGGGCCTAAAGTGTGCCAAGAAAACATCCCCCACACCATTACACCACCACCACCAGCCTGCACAGTGGTAACAAGGCATGATGGATCCATGTTCTCATTCTGTTTACGCCAAATTCTGACTCTACCATCTGAATGTCTCAACAGAAATCGAGACTCATCAGACCAGGCAACATTTTCCCAGTCTTCAACTGTCCAATTTTGGTGAGCTTGTGCAAATTGTAGCCTTTTTTTCCTATTTGTAGTGGAGATGAGTGGTACCCGGTGGGGTCTTCTGCTGTTGTAGCCCATCCGCCTCAAGGTTGTACGTGTTGTGGCTTCACAAATGCTTTGCTGCATACCTCGGTTGTAACGAGTGGTTATTTCAGTCAAAGTTGCTCTTCTATCAGCTTGAATCAGTCGGCCCATTCTCCTCTGACCTCTAGCATCAACAAGGCATTTTCGCCCACAGGACTGCCGCATACTGGATGTTTTTCCCTTTTCACACCATTCTTTGTAAACCCTAGAAATGGTTGTGCGTGAAAATCCCAGTAACTGAGCAGATTGTGAAATACTCAGACCGGCCCGTCTGGCACCAACAACCATGCCACGCTCAAAATTGCTTAAATCACCTTTCTTTCCCATTCAGACATTCAGTTTGGAGTTCAGGAGATTGTCTTGACCAGGACCACACCCCTAAATGCATTGAAGCAACTGCCATGTGATTGGTTGGTTAGATAATTGCATTAATGAGAAATTGAACAGGTGTTCCTAATAATCCTTTAGGTGAGTGTATTTTACATGATTATTCCCCTTCTCCAAAGGGAAATCCCAGCCCTTAGTTTTGATCTGGCTGCTGGCAGAAGCGAGAAGACTGAAAAAGAGTAACTACATTTTTTTTAAGCTACGGTGTCGAGAGCAAGCTGGTGTTCAGTAAAAAAAAAAAAAAAAAAAAATCTGTGGAGTTCCCCTTAAACATGGATGGGTGCATCTTTCTTATATAAAGATTCATATTTTTTCAAGATTTTAACTCCAGCCTGTCCTTCATCTTCATTTTCTTGAAAACATTACAGATTAAGTATTAGATTAGATATTGTAATTACAGTATTTAAAATAAGCACCCTCAGAACTCAAAGAATTGTAAATTTTTCCACATAACACATTCATGGTCAAAGCAGTGACCTCCTTGAAGCTCAAGACCAAGCTATCAGTCATTGAGGTGTTGGTCCTCCTTATTGTGCCTGGTGTTGTGCCAGATCTGTAGTATCTATGTCCCAAGTTTGCTCATTTTAAGGGAATGTTACTATGTGACATTCACAAAATTGCAAACCCTCTGAGGACCAAGACTTTCAGAAAAATACTCACAGGAAAAGACTTGGAGTGATATTCCTACTGGAATTAATGAAAAGCCACACAGAGGACACAAGAGACAGAATAAAATGGTCCTGACATTTCCACAAAAGCGCAGCACTGGCCATTGAGACTAGCGCCTCTCCTGCAATATCACCATGTTGAATAAAATAAAAGCAGACTTCCCACCGGAATAGTTTCTCAGTTAAACAACCAAAATGTCAAGAGAAAATAATGTTCACTGGCACTACAAGGTACACTGTCCATTTTAAAAGACTTTAAAAAACTGGTACAGGCCTCTGCTCAACACCCTAGATCAGGCGCTTATGAGCAACATCATCAAGGCCTCTCAAAAACCTCTCTCATGCCTCACTTCTGCTGTTTGCTCCTAGGTTTGCAGTGTGAACAGAAGCAGGTGGCACACAGAGTGTGTGTGTGTGTGTCTGTGGGCTAGACAAAATGAAAACATTTTGATGAATAAACAATAGAAAGTGGCTTCTACCAATAAATTAAACTGTACTAGGATACAGATGTGTACTTTGCTATCCATGGATAGATCAATGTTTTGATTTCGTCTAGCTGTATGTGCATTTCAACAGACTGGTGAACACTACCTTAATCACTCCTTTGTCAGGACAATCAGTTATAGCAGAGTTGCTGATTACCAAATGTGGGATAAAATAAGAAAAGTTAGCTTGCCACGTTCAATGCTGTCATATCTCTTCCCTAATAACACCCTGCATAAAGTGGGATTGGACATCCAAGCAATTAGGAGACAGGCAGGCTGTGTATGTTTATATACACCACTTTCCTTCCTGTTCTGTGAAGGACTTTCACTTAGAGAGAGAGAAAGTGGTACTCTTTTCTATCCTTAATGAAGTTGTCAGTTGTTTGACCCTGCAACAACCTGGCAACCCAATTCACACAAAGGCACCATGTAAGGCTGTCATTTTCAACATGCAACGAATTGCTACACCTAGCTCATCTCAGAAAACACTGTTTAAAATACCAGATGCACAAAGGGCTGGCAAATTCAAAGGAGATAATAAACCTGCAACCAAAACACAAGGTGCATTTACACTGCCATTTATGATCCTGGTCAAATGCACTGGTAGCATTTGGTACTGCTCAGAAACAGCAGTGTAAAGGCTTTGCGATCAGATCAAATGCACCTCTCAGGGAGATGGTACAGATCCAGATCAAATGCATCGGTAGTGAGGACGCTTGACCGGCTCAAGCTTCAGCATGAACTGCGCCACATCATTTGTTTTAAAGGCAGGCGGCATTCTTTGCATCAATGTAGCAGACAAGAGAACATTTCCCTACTTCCCTTATTGTAGTAGTAATGGCTTGATATTTTATGTCAGCAAAAAAATATATATAATAAATTGTATTTTATTTAAAATGCTTCATTTGCGAAATATGCAAGGATTTTACTTTTTACAACGTAAAATCAGAATGGATTTAATCAGGAGTTTTTGCCACTGATCAACACATATTCTCAATTGGATTGAGGTCCCAGCTTTGACTGGGCCACTCCAGGACATTGGCCTTTTTGTTTTTAAGCCACTCCAGTGTGGCTTGGCTGTATGTTTAGGGTTATTGTCCTGCTGGTAGATTAATCTTCTCCCAAGTCACAGGTTTTCTTCCAGGATTTCTCTGTACTTTGCTGCATCCATTTTGCCTTCTATCTATACAAGGTTTCCAGGCCCTGATGCAGAGAAGCATCCCCATAGCATGATGCTGCCACCACCATGCTTCATGGTAGGGATGGTGTTCTCAGGATGATGTGCGGTGTTATGCTCGCGCCAAACGTAGCGCTTAGCGTTGAGGCCAAAAAGCTCTATTCTGGTCTCATCAGACCATAGAATCTTCCTCCACTTGGTCTCAGAGACTCACACATTTTTCACAACCGAAGCATTGAAAATAAAAATACAATTGCTAACATTAAATAACAAAATAATTTTCTAAATTAACACTAAATTGCTTATTAATAATACGGGCAGTAGGGAATCTGCTATGTTTATCTTATCTGCTCCACTGATGTGAAGAGTGTTTGTCCATAGCCTGCCTTTAAAACAAACGCCACCCCAGTACGAGGCGGAACTTGAGCCAGTCGAGCGTTTACACTGCCAGGATCAAATGCTACCGATGTGTTTGTTCCGGATCGTACCATCTCCCTGAGAGGTACATTTCATCCGATCGCTGAGTGTTTACACTGCCTTTTCTGAGGAGGATCAAATGCTACCAATGCATTTGATCCGGATCAGAAATAGCAGTGTAAATGCGCCTAATGTCAGAGTTTAATACCGAGTGGATCAGATGAGTGTGAATAGAGCAGACATACAAGCACACTGATATAGAAGGTTAAGCTTTTCCCTTCCAAAGCCACTAGTGATCAGTGAACTGAGAAGGTCAATTATCTAGATATAATGCACGCTTTGAAGCCTTGTTACTGCTATTAAGTGATGAGGAAATATGGGTTTTGGAAGATGCCTTCTTTTCTAATATCTTATTTTGTCATTTGAAAGTCACTTGGATAATGTATTCTGATACTGTGAAAAACACACACACACACACACACACACAAACAACATATAAAAAGCTTACCATCTGAAATGTTTTGGAGCCACAAGGACTTGATATTCCTTATTTTGTTCATCTCCCTTCAAGTGTGATTAATGAGGGCTTATTTCTTTGCTAGCAAGATCCCCTGCTTGTTTTTGACAATTTGCTAAATAAATCAATATAAACTGACAAAAAAAGTCACAAAATGAATGTGCTGTTGACATTTCAACCTTGGCTTAGGAGAAGAGTGGTTTGCCATCATTTAAGACCTTTTTTTACCCACTGTGACCAAATAATGAGCATAACGCTGGGTTTGTGACCTAAGTTATTTAAGAGACAAATGTCACCAATCACCTTTAAAACAGAGCTACATTTACATTACCCCTTTCTTCCCAAACTGAGAATCATCCAAAATAGCCTAAAGTGCATGTCCCCAATGTGAGAGAAGTATGGAAGAGAAAACAATTGAAATATATTTCACACACTGCGAGAATTGTAAACTTTACATACATTTGTAATATCCCTCTGGATTCCAGTGCTATAAAAAGGGCATTTCTCCCGCTGCTGATATATTTTACAATTCAGTATTTCCTATTCACCAATAATGGATTAAGCATGTTTAGGATGCCCCAGGACCATATATACAGTTAGGTCCATATATATTTGGACAGTGACACAATTGTTATCATTTTGGCTCTGTACAACACCACAATGGATTTGAAAGGAAACAATCAACATGTGCATCAAGTGTAGACTTTCATCTTTAATTTGAGGGTAGTTATGTCCAAACTGGGTCAACAGTGTAGGAATTACACACATTTTTATATGTGGTCCCCTCAATTTTGTAAGTTTCAATACTTGGTTGCAAATCCTGAAGTCTAGAACCATAGATATCACCAGATGCTGGATTTCTTCCCTGGTGATGCTCTGCCAGCCCTGTACTGCAGCTGTCTTTAGTTCCTGCTTGTTCTTGGGGGCGTTTTGCCTTCAGCAAGTGAAATGCAGCCTCAATTGGATTCAGGTCAGGTGATTGACTTGGCCATTGCAGAACATTACACTTCTTCACCTTAAAAAAGACTTGGGTTGCTTTCGCAATATGCTTCAGGTCATTGTCCATCTGCAATGTGAAGCACCATCCAATGAGTTTTGAAGCATTTGGCTGAATCTGAGCAGATAATATAGCCCTATACACTTCAGAATTCATCCTGCCGCTTTTGTCAGCAGTCACATCATCAACAGACACAAGGGAACCAGTTCCCTTGGCAGCCATACATGCTCTTGCCATAACATGCTTCACAAATGAGGTGGTATGCTTCAGATCATGAGCAGTTCCTTGCCTTCTACATAGTCTTCTCTTCCCATCATTCTGGTATAAGTTGATCTTTGTTTCATCATGTTGTTCCAGAACTGTACAGGGTTCTTAAGATGTTTTTTTGGCAAACTCGAATCTGGTGTTCCTGTTTCCTGTTTCCATCTTGTGGTAAACCCTCTATATTTACTCTGGTGAAGTCTTCTCTTGATTGTTGATTTTGAAACAGATATGCCTAACTCCTGGAGGGTGTTCTTGATCTGGCCAACTGTTGTGAAGGGGTTTTTCTTCACCAGGGAAAGAATTATTCTGTCATCCACCACACTTGTTGTCCGTGGTCTTCAGGGCCTTTTGGTGTTCCTGAGCTCACCAGTGTGTTCTTTCATTTTAAGAATGTACCAAATAGTTGATTTGGCCACACCTAATGTTTTTGCTATCTCTCTGATTGATTTGTTTTGATTCCTAAGGCAAAACTGAAGGCAAAACGCCCCAAGAACAAGCAGGAACTAAAGACAGCTGCAGTACAGGCCTGGCAGAGCATCACCAGGGTAGAAACCAACATCTGCTGATGTCTAAGGGTTCCAGACTTCAGGCAACCATTCACTGCAAAGGATTTGCAACCGAGTATTGAAACTCACAATTTAATTCATGATTATGTTAGTTTGCCCAATTACTTTTGAGCCCCTAAAATTGGGGGGACCAGATTTAAAAATGGGTGTAATTCCTACACCGTTCACCCAATTTGGATTGTTTCCTTCCAAGTCCATTGCGGTGGTGTACAAAGCCAAAATTATGACAATTGTGTCACTGTCCAAATATTTATGGAACTAACTGTATATGGACCCCATCTCAAATGCTTCAGTCAATGGAAGCAGGTCCATTGAGTATACCAAAGACATGTCAACTATGCCTAAGTTATCAAATGTGAAACTGGAGGCAATCAGAAGGTCTCAAACCTTGCCAGTGATTTAAATTTGTAACATCATGTTTTTAAGCATTTCTCTTCTTGTAACTTGAGTTGTAGAAACACATGGTTAAAATACAACACTCATTATATAAAAAGATTATTATTATTACTATTATATTTATCAAAGTGTTGTATGATTCAGTTAGTTCTGTTCATTCATATAAGTACCTTAGTGATGTTGCCTGACCAGACAAATAGACACCTACCTATTTTTCGCTATGTACACTTATGGATGCTGATTTTGGTTCCCTTCAAAGGCAGTTTATTTTTTGCTATGGGTCTTGTAAAGAAATGGTTAGGGAAAGTTAAAATGGAGGAAAGGGCATTATAAAAAGAGTGCTCAATTCTTGTTGTTTAGAGCCCTTTTCATCAAGAATTAAGGAAACTGGGCCTGCACGAAAGAATTATATTAATTAAAAAAAAAAAAACATTAAAAGGGCAAGGTGCAGCTTCCCACACGCTCCAAGCTGACTAAGAGTGTGGAGGCTGTCCAGTCACCTCCCTCAAATTGAACTGGGAACCCTGGAACTGATCCACAACACCTCCCTTTCCCTTTTCCAAGTGGCCAAAACATTTAAGAGAATAAGCGTTTGTTTTTACAGATGTACCATAAACTCCCACTTAAACTCAGACGGATACCGGTTTCAGTTTTTTCAAGTGTTAAACAGTTTAACAATGTAGACAGTGTTCCTTCTGTTAATCAAAGCATCTAGGTTTATTTATTAAGTGCTGTTAGAAGTGAATGCCATGGGGAAGTAGTGGTGGCCCCCTCTGGTGCTGCAGGACCACAGTGCAGTCCCACAGGGTATACAAATCTCATTAAATTAGCAACACTTTATGACCTGGAGAAAAGGTAAGTGCTTCATTTAGGCATATAATTACTTCAACTAAGTTATAAAGAACTTAGCCAGAATATATATGTATAAAACTGTAAACATTTTGATGCATTGGATAGCACCCCCCCACACACACACACACATTATAAAGTAGTTACAATCAATCTTGTACAGAGATTGGTTGAAGTACGGTTTAACAAGTTGCAAACATATAAAAACGTAATTCTCCCCCTTTAAATTACTGTATCCTCGAAGTGCTGGCTCAATATCTGCTGCAGTAACACTTGGAAACCCACCAAATTCCAACCTGCTGTGTCTGACAACCTTGAAGGACTAAATGAAATGCACCCCTTCCATGTTCTACTAAGTTTTAAGTTGTTAATAAAGCTCCAGTATTATTTTGCATGCCCACTTTGTGCCCTCTCTCCTCAGAATGGCACACAGACACATATAAGATAAATAGCAAGGATTTACAACACAGAAGGTTGTATTTGCAAATGTATAAATCCAATAATGAAAGAAATATAAATATTTCAGATTAGTTTGGCCCGGTTGGCTCTGTAATAGCCAACTTGGTTCTGGGTTGGTTCTGGGTTCCCAGTTCAATTTGAGGCTTGTCAAGCTTATTACTCGATTTTGAGTTAATCGGCTTTGACAGATGTGTGATTTAGCAATAATCTTGAATATATAGTTTTTTCCTGCCTCATTAGTACAATTTGCAAGAGTCTGCATTACATTTTTCCGGGACAACAGATCAAATTGCCGTGTACTGGGAGTCTGTGCAAAAGGGTAAATTATATGCAAACGTTTGACAATCATTTCAATGTGCCGTTTATAGAGGTAACGCTCATTTTGCAAATCCACGCGTTCACAACATTCAACACTGTATCAGATGTCATTAAAGTTGACGTGAAACCCATGAAGCGCTTAGGGGGCGTTGGAAAAAAATAAAGATTAGGATTACATCGACTGACCATAATGCTAAACCTTCACTTTCTGCTCATTGTAACACACCTCTTCACCCCCCCCCCCCCAAAAAAAAAAAAATTATATATATATATATATATATATATATATATATATATACACACACACATACTCCCTTCCCCATGTCTATTTGTAAATATCTCTCAATTAGCGTATAAATCTGTGAATGATGAAACGCTATGACACTCCGCTGTAAACCAGGGTCTTCTCGTTGTGGGAATGTGGGAAATCGGAACCGTAGAAGAAAAGAAGCACTGCCTTACATCCACGCACAAAGGGAGTGGGAATGGAAATACGTCTATACGGATAGCCCCTTAGTCGCGTTCTTGTAGCGCAGATCTGCAGAATCCCAGCGATCCCATTGGTGGAGCCGTGCAGCTCCGCGAACCCTGCGCTACACGAACGCGATCTCTCCCTGCAGCGCACACGCCGCTCACGCGTGTACACATAGTGCAGTGCGTATATGCAGGGATGCGCCCAGCTCAGACAGAGCTATCATGCAAGTGCAGGGAGATCAAAGCCAGGACACGGGGCGATAGCGCAACCACGGCAAGGAAAGACAATGGCACTGGAAGACGGGTTTTGAAAGGCTGGACGCTTAAAAGCCTGTTACTTCTCGACTGGCCGACACCTGCGTTCACTATATCCTCGCATCAGGTTTGATTTCATAATAGAAAGTGCAGAGGTCCCAAATTACACCGTGCACTGGAGTAGCGGCCGACTAGCCAAATTACACCCTCTGAGTCTGAGCACACAATTGAGCCCCACGCCAATTTTGCAGGCTGCTCGGATTTCTGACGTAGATCAATCTTTTAGCATGGATACAGTATTTCTTGCCGTGATTTTTTTTTTAAATGAGTTTACAGCAAAGCGCCGTTATTTGCAGATAATGTGATATTACACTTGTGTCCTTGACGCCCAGGATGCAACAGAAATTCCATCATTATTATATGCGCAAAAAAAATACATACAATAATCCTTGGTTTGGTCAGTCTTGTGGGGGAGTGGTATGGGGTGGGGGTCGTCATGAATATGCACATACCACACTGAGGTGAAATCAGCTTACACTGCAATAATTTGCAGTCATTCAACATGCAATGAGTCTGGATGTGCGCGGCTGTATAAGCATACCAACGGGTTGATCCCCCATCCCACATTAACTAGTCCCAGAAAAGGATGCTGCATCCATCCTCCAGGCATTTCACCGGGCGCCGTTTCAATAACGAGGACTCCCCATCTGCTTGCACAGGGCTCGGCAAATGTATAAACACCGTGCCGCTTAAGAAAATGCTACTGAAAAACAACGATTCAGGATAACGGTATCACACATATCAATATTATACACGTTTAATTCCTCTTACCAGTCGTTGGACGAGGTCTCGCTGATAACATCCTGGTAGGCTGTTAGCAGGGCCAGTCTATTCTTGCTGAGATTTACAGCCATATTGCTGTCTTTGCAATCATCCAGACCTGTGTAATACTGTAATGGAATAAACAGAGGACAGAGTGAGACTGCGGAGAGACAGTGAGGAAAAGAGACAGATATTGAGATTGGAACAAAGAGACGGTCCTTCTCTGCACTAACCCACCGAGCTGCGCGGTCCTAGTGCTAGATGGCTGGCGAGGAGGTGCTGGATTGTCGGGTCCTAGTGCCCGGGATGAGAGGGGGGGGGGGGGGGACAGAGAGAAAGAGAGGGGCTTGCGGTGATGTCATTTTAAATAAATCAAAAAGCATACATCAATATTTGTACATTCATTTTGGAACTCCGCAGTAAATTCATAAAGGTTCTATATTTATACTGCACTTTACTGGATACACTATAGGTTGTTTTGGGCCCGAACACATAAAAGACTCCCTCTGCTATAGATAGTGTACTATTTCAGAATTAAGATGGGCAGCTGGGGAGGGTGTGTCTTGCCTTGAGAAAGCAACCCAAAGAGATTATATTTGAAAGGTCTCAGTTTCTCTGGACAGAACCATGTTAATACTTTTAATGGACAGTGTAGCCATTTAATGTAACCACATACTAAAAGTGTGTTCCAAAACAAAGCACTTTTCTTTTCACTTCAAAGAACACATGCCTGAAAAACAAGACCATTAAAGCAAGTTCATTATTATTAACAGTATCTTATGCCAGGAACTTTTTTGGCAGTGACTACTGTTTTGGTCAGAAAGGGTTCATTCCTGAATTGGCAAAAAAAAGTATCATAATTGGGGTACTGTTCAAATGTGGGAAAGGTGGTATTAAATCCTTTGTCGGTAATTAGAAGGCACACATTCTCAGAAAGCTGGCTATTCAAAATGCAAGCAACCTAATTTGATTTATCAGATATGACACACCATTCCCAGTTGTGTAGCTTTCCTAGTAAAAAGAAAACATACTATACTGTCATAACAATTCTGAGATAAGTTGTCTGTAGTGTTTATCATGCATTTTAAACAGGAGTTAGTTATCACTTCAAGTACAGTACCATATTAATAGTCCAGGGAGTAGAGAGAAAAAGTACAGTTTTGTGGTCTCCCTCAATCTGTTCGTACAGCAGGTTTCCACAGTGTGTGGAAATTAACCCAGAAACAAAGGTTTTTAGGGGAGGCCTGTCTGTGACATGGGGAATTTCTTCCAGAAAAAAAACTCCTGAACCCCTGAAATCAAGCAGTTATTAAAGCAATAGCACACTTCTGACCGAATCAAAAGCAGACCTGTTTTGATAACCATCCTAGACAGAGCATTACCTCATCTGGGAGGATGTTTATGTTTTCCGATACAGAGTGCTTTCTGAGGGATGCTCATGTTTTGTTGACCTTATAACCATTCCTGTCTACGAGACCTTGATATTTACTCTTCAGGGCCATGACTTCATATTTCTCTTACTAAGCCAAACCTTTCAGTTGTATACAGCCGGAATTGCTACTCTCTTTAAATTTTGCCTGTTGGGTTTTTAACAGGAGCGACTGTTATTGCATGCTTGTGGAAAAAACAACAATCTATTAAGCCTTTTTCTATCAGATGAGTCCTACTGGTTTAATAGGTAGCTTTCAAATAATCAATCCACAAAGACCTGGACAAAACAAAAATATATATAGATGTTATCTCATACTAATGAAGCCAACCATTATGCAAGTAATTTGTTGCTCAGTTGGAACTGCAGAAGGAAAATAAAATGCATGACCTACTGTGGCTCTACCAGGACCACAACGGCAGAGCAATGTAAGTGCAATTACACTGGCTCCACCACAGACTTTGGCACTTTGGGATGCTTCTGTGGAGTGACGGAGAAGGATAAAAGGAGCCATAATGAAACTGAACCCCAGGCAGTGTCTGTTGGCTCCAGTCACGCCTCAGGCCTCAACTCCTAAGTGATTGTCTCTACAATGTCTGCTGACAAGCCATTGAAACCCTGAGCAAGCTACACTGGGCCACCCCAGAACAGAGCCTGCCAAATGCTCTGAGTTGTGCCAGATGGCGTAGTAGTCGAGGAATGTGGCCTTTATTTATTTCCACAGGACAGGTTTTGATTTAAAACAGCCAATCGGCCTCAACGCCACAGGCAGTGTGAAGGGGGTTGCATTTCTAGGTAAGAGACTGGTCACCTACACTCTTTGTTTGCTTAAGACTGCATCCAAATCTTAAGAGTGGACAGCAGATGACAGTCGAAGATCCTTTCAGGAGTGTCAATGCAATATATGACTTGCTTTGACTTGCATGAGGCCCTGAGATAAATCAAACCTCAAGCTGGTAGAATAAAACCATCCCTTAGTTAAGCTATATTGAGAACAATAATGCCAGTAGGGCTATGTCGTGGATCAGAGGGAATTGTGCGTGTCTTGGAAAATGCATTCACCAGTACTCCCAAATTTGGTTTTGGATTGTCATTTTCAGCTTTTTCTTGATCATGAAACAAATCCACTCTAGATATGTCCTTAATGAGTATTCTTTCTTTCAGTGTCTAGAAAGACCATGTCAGTGACTAAATGACCACTGTATTATGGATGAAGACCCATCCACTTACTATAGGTATGAGTTGGGAACTGCTCTAAACACATCACTCAACAATCTACTGTGCTGATTCCCACTCATTCTGTAGTATATGAATATGCACTAAAGTTTATCTCTTTAGTTTTTTATGTTTTGTTCTATTTAACTATATTCATATTACTATATATATTTTTTATCATAACTATGTCACACACTGTTTAACCTGTTATGTGCATTTCAAAAATATTATTCTTACAAATTATTCTACTATAAATGCTACATTAGCTCAAGCCGACCCATTAGTATTGGGATGTCTGCTGCAGACTTTAAGATTCCTAATTTCCAGAGAAAAGTTGAAGTCCAACTTACAGGATGACTGATGTAATGTTTTTACAAGTCAAGGTGAGCGGGTAGCAAGGAGGATTATTTTGGAACATCTTTATCTTTTGTCCAATGGCCCTGGAACACTGATACTAACACATCAACCACCACGGTAGGATCCAGGCTCTTACATTGTGCTTCCAATTACAGAATGTTTCCAGTTACACAAAAGGTTACCTGTGATTGACCATCACGACACATGAAACAAAACCACCGGCAGTTTCTTTGAGGTGACATCTCATTTAGTCTAGTATAGCACACTTTGATTCCCATTGGATTTCGAATGGATTAATCGATGTGAAGCAGACCATGATCCTGTACCAGACGTAGTGGTTATTGAAAATGGATGGATGGACACCTAAATCCGACCCTACACGAGTCTGCATTACCTTGAGGTTTTGACTTGTGTAACGTGAGTCACATTAGAGTACTCACCGAAAGTCAGGCCACACTTTGTGTCCCCATTGTGCTCAGCCATTGTATATTTAATGTCCCCCTACAAGACAGTAGCGTCCACCCTTCCCCACACACACACACTCCACCCCCAAGCTCTACCCCTCCACCCACACACACCCACACACTATACCACCCCTGCTCACCTTCCCCCCTGGTCTTCCCTCTTGGCTCGGTAAGTGGGTTACCATTAATTATTCCTCTGTGCTCAGAGCTGCACTTGTTCCTCCTACCCACCCCCCTTCTGACAGACTGCCTGAAAAAGGTACCAATTATTTCCAATTGTGATGCTGATTATTGTGAGGCAGACATCTGTCTAGCAGGAACTAGATGGGGTGCCAACAGCAGTTCTCCAGCTAACTGAAAAATAGAAGTTGGAAAAAATATATATACTGTACTGCTAAACATACAAGCCGACCGCTGAAACGGTTCCAACGCCCCCAAAATACCAAACAAAGGCAAAGGCCACAGACCAAGTTGTGACCTTAATACCTGTGTCCGTGCTTAATCTAGTAGTTCCCTAGGCCACTTTTTCTATCAGAGCAATTAGTTTAGGCTTGTCCATTTCAGCCCAGAACCCTAACTAGCACAGACAGCTGAATGTTTCGGTATGTGCTGACAGCCATGAAGGGGACAGATGCAATCTTTGATTGTATTTTTCTCTCCGCAAAGTCAAGTCTGCACATTTTCACACAATTGTCATGGGGACTGTCATTGTTATGATTTGTTACTAACTACAGGCCTGGTTTTTCAAGTTGGGAAATGTTTTACCCATTAGCAAGATTGGAGTGTCATTGGAATTAAAACATTTTGATTTTTGCATTTTTTCTAATTAAGATAATTTGTGGGGGCTTTTTGCAACCATTTTGTGTGAGTACAAAAACTGTTGTGGTAACTCTAAGACCTATATCTACTAAACTTATTGATTAGTAAATCCCTAAATGCTTGTAGATAACAAGACCTTATAATGCAGTTTACAGAGGCATATAATTCAGACCAAATAAATTATTGTTTTTCTAATGGGTCTAAATCAAGCACTTACTCAGAGTTCAGTGAGAATGCACAAACACAGAAATGCAGTTATTGCCGTATTCCAACATGAATGGTGTTACACTGTGCATTATGTTTAATAAATGTACTATATATAAATAATACATTGATGAAAAGTCATACACAGCATCAGTGTTATAGTGTTAAAGCAAAACTACTATGATGAACTGAAGACTAAGAAGTGTAAGCTGCAGTTTGACTGAGAATAGTTCAGGCAGGTGGAACACTGTACAGAGCTCTATAATTGAGCCAATTGGTCTCAATATCTTCCTTCAGTTTCACAAACACAGGGCCATAATTCTGAAAGAGGACTGACTTAAAGCCCCACTTGTCTTGATCAACCAATAAAGACAATGGAAATTACACAGATTTGTTATCTACGTATTCCAGATCCAACAACATATTGACAAAGATGACCCCACACACTTAATTCAACTTAACACACTTAACTGGAAGGCCTCCTTTACGCAGAGAAATGCTCAGCCCTTGCTATTGAACTCATTGGTTTAGTACTATGCAAAAGAGGGGGCTGGCTATAGGTTAATATTCCAGAGATAATTAGGTTGCCGAGTCTTGTACAAATTACAAGAGACAAGAAACCCATTTTATAAGTCTCCCATGGAAATGTTGTTTTCTGACTACAGTGAAGAGCAGGCAAAGGCCAATTAAACACACAGAGCATATTCAAAATTGAGAACTATAACCATTTCCTCACCTGAAAAACAACGGTGCAGAATCAAAAGACAAAGTTTTATGTCACATGTATGCACTTGATTAGGATAAATTAAATCTGTGTAATTTCCTTTATCTACATATTCCAGATCCAACAACATATTGACACGCTTAATTCAATCTCAGCAATTCCCAGTACCTCATAAAAGGGATATTTCACCAGAAGAAAACAAACTATATACACAATTAAGATCCTTAATTTGTTCAAAATAATTCAAATTAGAACAAGATATTGAGTCTGATATTGTGTTTAAATGGGTTCCCTCAAAATAAAACTAAAAAACATCTGCACAATGAACTACAGAATACCCACATTGCTTTTCCAGGTAAATATCTCCATCTAGGGGGTTAATCTTGTTACTACATCAAACAATTCTGCCACAATGCTGTTATGTAGGTTTTATTATCCTGGATAACATTCACTACATAATGAGTAAGACTTAAAATAAGACGCTGGAAAAACAAAATGCAGCACGTAAATTTTTAATATAAATATACAGTGTTAATACAGTTTTTAAAAAATAAAAAAACATGTTGATCTTCAAATAGGTTAAAAGTGTAGTGTAGTTTTAACAAAGTTGAAATTAAATGGGTATCTCTGAGTTACCCAATACATTAGCAAAGGCATTGGTTATATTGGACACTAGCGCAAGATGCCAATCCCATGTAGTCCATATATGAGATAGTGTCTTTCAGACAGGGAGTCCAACACAGTGTAGGGTTTTATACACAGGTTTAAAAAAACAGTTTAATGAAACCGAGAAACCCAAATTATCAGAGGAAGGAGGTGTTCAAGTCATGGAATGGAAAGAAAGTAAAACAACAACAAAAAAAACTTTTGAAGTTACTGTCAAAAATAAATAAAATACCAGTATAAAGACAAGTTAAACAATAAAGCAGTATCTCCATAGATTCTACAGTTGTTATTCATCTATAATGAATATCTGATACAAGATACGGATTTTGTATTGTTCCTTGCAGTTTTTGGTGGAGATTGCATGATGAAATTCATACCACCAGACAAGCCAAACTTTTCCTGACAACTGTACAGATGTTATGGTCACTGAATATAAGGAACACACTTCTATTCTAGCAGCTGGAACACCACTTATTGGCCACAGCAGAGTAATAGCTGATAAGACAGTTTATATTATTATTAATAATAATAAACCTTCTCTCATAACTGCAGCACAATACATATAGTCATCCTTTGCATATATGAAAGGTGTACAAAATACACATTACATTTCAGAAAATTCAGAGTATACACATCGTAAAAAAAAAAAAAAAAAAAAAAATCAATAAAAGATTAATGAAACATACACGCATTGATAGTTTTATGTATAAGGCAATAAAAAATAAAAATAAAAACACTTTAAAAGGAGCACCTGGTAGTCATGACCATTTGAAACAAGTACGAGCCCACCCTCACAGCTACCAACATTAAACTGCAGATTGTACTTCAAGTATTCATGTAGCTGGGCAACACTGCAGCTATTTCAAACACAGAGGATGCAAATGCATTGGACTGAGGACAGTAGTGGTTAAGTGTAAACTGAAAAACAGTTAAAAATTGTTAAAAATGAGCAATTGGCCATGGCAATCATCAATTGTACAGCCAAAAAGGCCAAAGTACTCCCTAGAATGACTATCCATAGATCTAAAGCAGTCACGAATAACACTCGATGACTCTGAAGAGGTGAATACAGACAGGCAGAGAGCAGAGACGTGCAATCTGTATATAAATCAATATCATCATCGCCAGTCCCCCCCCCCCCCTTTGTAGATTAAGATCTCTCCAGCATTGAATGATGTAGTATGACTCACACTGTCCAGACTGGTTAGCAAGTATGTGGGACAGGCAGACCCTAGACCAAGCACAAACCAACTGTGCCACTCTACTCACAGGTGTGTGTCAGTGTGTTTGTGGGCATGGTCAAATCTAGCCCTGAATGTAAAGAACCTCCCTATTTAAAAATATATATATTCAGGAAACATATACAACTGCCAGCCTTTCCAAGTTATAGTAGAGCAAGAGTAAACATCTGTAGAAATCACAAACATCTAAGCTATACATCCTTTGCCATCTCAAGTACAAAAATAAATGAAGTAGAGTCTGGTATTGCAGTTGCCCAACTTTGCACTTTAAAAACAGTGGAGAGATCTGACACAGACAGGAGTGATTTTGTGCACATTTTGTAGAAGAAAAAAAAAAAATTATATATATATATATATATATATATATATATACACACACATACACATACACACACACAGTACCTCTTCTTTTCTCCTTAGGAATCAAATCATTGATACCACAAAAAAAAAAAACTTGTTGAAAGACAAAAATCCAACTCTTAATGACATAACATTTCCTTAATTATAAAGAATCATATTTACAGATAAAATAATCCAAATCCACAGTTTACTGGCTAATTTAAAACTTTTAAAAAATGTTGTACAAAAAAAATATATATATCTAGACCATTAACATTAATAACCTAACAAACAGAAATGTCACTTTTCCTTTAACCTTACTTCACCTCCCTTCCCTTGAACCTGAAAGTTTGTAGAAGGCTCTTCCCATCTCAAGTCTGTAGCCTGCAAATATCCATATACATCTTAAAAACCAGTTTACAATCGTAAAGAATTATCCTTAAAAAAAAAAAAACATAAAACATAGGTGATGGCATGCGTAATTGGACTATACATTATTCAGCAGCTAACCTGAAGTCAGCAATGTAAATATAACCCTTTGATAGGGGTCAATTGCTCAAAAAAGAACTGGTGATTTTATAGTCTTACAATATTTAATTTATTATATATATGAAGTTAGTATTGGATGAGCATCAAATGTGAAGGCAGACCAATGCACAATACAGTATTCGTTCAGTTTTGCAGCTTGCGTGCAACTCCAAAGATTTCGTCTCCATTAGTTCTGCCTGGAAAGGCGTTTCATCCAGAACTTCAGGAGTACAGCACTAAAACCATTGCACTTAAAAAAAAAATGTTTACTCTTTCATGAAACAGATTTCAGCGGCCATGGGGGGAAAGAGGCCAGCTGGGTTGACTCTGCAGCCCTCGATTAGCAGGTGGTAGCAGAGATGCCATTTCCGAGGAGAAGCTCTCCGGGTCAGCCTGTTTTACGCAGCTGATGGCCTCCCCATCTTCAAGCTGCAACTGCCTGCCCCTGAAATGGTACAAGGGATAGGCCACGGGGCTCCCACGTCTGACCTCAGGGTTGCCTTGTTCCTCCTTAACAGGCGTGATCCTTGTGCGTCGGTTGGCACGCTCTGGCCTGCTTTTGCCCACCAACGCCCGTGGAGGAGAATGTTCCGAATGACGGTCTACCTCGGATGTCACCAGGGCACCGTTCTTGCACAATGCAGATTTGCTTTCAACTGCACTGCTGTCCCCCTGGCCTTTTGATGGAAGTGGGGTTAAGAGACCTTGCTTAGTAGATTGGCCCCCCAGGTCAGAGGAGGCTGCTCTTATAGTGTCATCCAACCCAGATTTGGCCTGGTTCTCTTGCTGCTGGGCTCCCCCATCTCGCTGTGCTGCCCTGACCCGTTTGGGTGAGCTCAGGTCTGCTGCTTCCTCTTGGGCAGCCGGGACAAGTGTTAGCCTGCTGTTGGGCTTCAGAGCCTGGATTGTGTCATCAGCTGCCACCCACTCAGTTTTAAGTCTCTTTGAGAAGTCCTGGCCAGAGGGGCAGGGCGACAGACCCTGGGCTTCAACCTCATCAGCTGGCCTTTTTGTTGTTGATCGCTTGCTAAGGTTAAGGGGGAGAGTCTGTTCCTGAGAGCCAGGGACAGGGCTGCTGGCTTGGTAATTCTTACTCAGGTCCTGGGCCAGCACCTCTGACAGCTTCTTGGTGAAACAGTTGAGCTGCGAAGACCCTAGATGGCTCCTCATGAGCTGCCGCACTTGAAGGCTACAGTCGATGTCTAGGGGAATGATCTTCAGTGGGGGCATAGGGAGCCTGGTTCTGGTGTCGCGAGCGGGTGCCTCAGGAGGATTGAGAATGGACTTCTGGGCTCGGTTATCATCTCCATTCCCTGAGGACTGGTTGGATCCATCTCCAGTGGGTTTTAGTTTGTTCTCCCCTGACCCATGCTTGGGCTGAGAGAGGAGGATTGAAGGTTGGGAAAGGGGATTCTTCCCAGAGTCCTGAGCACTCAAGTCAGGGTTTTCCGTGACCCCCAACCCCAGGCGGGTTTTCAGTAGGTCTAAGGCAGACAGGCCTTTGGGTAGGCTGATGCTGCCCATGGACCCATTATCATGGAGCCTCTGTAGCGCACTCGGAGATGAAGGAGAGAGAGGCTGACTGTAGGCATCTCCATCACCTCTAGAATTCAGTTTCCTGCCATCTTCAGCATTGGGCTGGAGGAAAACAAGAGTCGATGGGGTGAGAGGGGACAGCTTCTTCCTGGACTCAGAAGACAAGCTGGACTCCTCCAGACTCCCCAAGCCAAGGCGGCTCTTGAGAAGATCCAGAGGAGACAGCCCCTGGGTTATCTGAAAGCTCCCAGAGATGCCATTGTAGTGCAGCTCCTGTACGGGAAGCACTCCATCACGTAGGCCCAAAGGAAGGGCCCCCAGAGCTGAGCCTGGAGAGGTCTGCTGGGACGGGAGAGTTGGGATCAATTCCTTAGGCATGGAGTGGTCTCTGTTGCCACCTCCAGGCCTGTCAACGGAAACTGACCTACTTCGGGCCCTGGCCTGCTTTTGTCCTCCTGCCCCTGTCCATCTCACTCTGCCATCCTAGTGGATGAGAAGAAAGATGTATAAATGTATACGTTTAATTTAAATTTAAACAATGCAGCATACACACAGGTGCAGCACAGAAATGAATTAAACGTACATCTACTCCAAACAAAATAATTGCATTGAGCACAAGATTAGGATTTCAATCTACAAGAGATCTTCGACAGGTCCTGATGAATAAGCCTTATTCGCTGAAGGAACTTGAGTCATGACATAAGAACCTTTTGCTTGGAGCACCCCATAAATATCAATGAAATTGGCTTCTAAAATTGAGTTCGGTCAATAACAGACAAAATGTTTTGCTTTATAATGCACTAAAAAGTTCACTTTACAACTAAACTGGTCTTTTGATCACCCCCCTCCAGTA
Organism: Amia ocellicauda; assembly: GCF_036373705.1. Lineage (NCBI taxonomy): Eukaryota > Metazoa > Chordata > Actinopteri > Amiiformes > Amiidae > Amia > Amia ocellicauda. The sequence goes on from NC_089860.1 coordinate 5,074,535, forward strand.
CAGAGCACCATTTGTGACAAGTGTTCATCTGTCAATTTGGTAGTTCATTCTGACATTTATTCAGAAATTAATCAATTTGGCCATTCATCCAGCAGTTTGGCCATTGAGTTTGCACTGTGACAAACCCACTTAAATCTATCTAGCCAATAGTAGCAGACATGCATATTTTAACCAATAAATAGCCTCTCCTAAAATGCCTTCAGCCAATAATGTTGCAGTTTGTTACAAAAGGCGTTTCTCCATCTCTGTGTAACCGTATGGAAATGAAAATCACCATTACGTAGGCTATGTCATTTATGAGAAGATTAAGTGTTAGAATGGGTAAGGATTAACAGCTTTACATAGAGTAAAATAAGTTGTTTTTAGCATCTTGTATAACAATGTTTTAAAATACTGTTGAAATTGTTTCCATTTGTGTATCAATTAATCCAAGAATACATGTCACTATCAACTATGAAATTCATTAATGTGGCTAGTCATTAATATAAACAGACGAACTTCTAGACAAAACTACGAACTGCCAAACAGACCAACTTCCAAGCAAACTTACAGACAAACGTATTTTATTTATGTAAAGCTGTGGTTAAGCCTTACCACCCATTCTAACAATCTTCTCATAACGAACAGCCTATGTAATGGCGATTTTCATTTCCATATGGTTAAACAGAGATAGAGAAACACCCTTTCTAACAAACTGCAACATTACTGGATGAAGACATTTTAGGAGAGGCTATTTACTGGTTAAAATATGCACGTCTGCTACTATTGGCTAGAAAGACTGAAGTGGGTTTGTCACAGTGCATGATTGACAGTTTGTCTGTTCATCTGGAAGTTCATTGGTTTTCTAAGTTTGCTTGGAAGTTGGTCTGTTTGTCTGGCGGTTCATCGTTTTGTCTGGAAGTTCATCCGTTTATACTAATGACTAGGGCCGACAGATATATTGGAGCACTGATATCGGCTGATATTGGCCTTTTACAGAAATATCCGTTTCAGCACATATTCCACCGATAAGCACCGATATATTCTCAAACTATTGGCTAAATATTTTTTTTCAAATTGCCATAAAATCCTTCGTGAGGATAAATACATGTTTATTTGGTTTTTTACCATTATTTTTTAACATAGTTATGGTGCTTTATGGAAGCTTACGGCACAGTGATTCTCATGCGCAGCGGCGCCATGTGCACACAGGGCTCATAAACTAATAAACGTGTTTTACTAACACCCTCATAACCAATAGAAAGTGTTTGTGAAGGCTGTGCTACATTTGAGTATCCATGGTTTTGATTGTTTATTTTTGTCATGACTGAAGACTACTGTATACTATGGCATAGATGCTCCTTTTTCTGAAAAGTTAATTAAAATCGCTTTTCAAAATTCACAATAGGAATTAAAGAAAAACAGTAAATGTTCGCTGAAGAAGTTGATGTGGATATCAGCAAACAAAAAGCGTCTCCAAATGACAAGCAAGCTCAGATCACAGAATGTTGGATAAAACTGATACTATACATGGTATTTATAAAACCGTGTATCGTGTTCTGGCTATGATTCATATTGCAATATGTTTAACATAGGTATTAAATAAGTTACACTTTCAAAGGCATTTTTCAAAACATTTTTTTTAAACAAATACAGCTGTGCTGTGCTACTTGCGCTATTACCTGCCACTGTTGTATTGGCAGTATTGAGCACTGAGCAGGACTTGAGACACTATCATATTATTTGCTTTAATATATAGAACATGCACATTTTTCTATGTGTGAGAAATTGCTCATATACCTAGGTCTTTGTTCTAATGAACAGAACATTCATATTTTATATTTTTCCTTTATTCTACCTTATTCTAATTTATTTTTACAATGTTTGATGTGGTTGTTATTTATAATGAAAATTAATGCCAAGTTTATTATGTAAAATGTAAAAATCCTGCCTTCAGTGCATTTGACAATTTCTCTCTGATGGGGAGATTTGAGGGATCCATGCTAGAAAATGTCCATTTTCCATGCTAACCAAAAAAAAAGTAAATCATCGGCAGATATATCAGTAATCGGGAAATTTAGCTTCCCAATTATCGGTTTCGGACCCAAAAAACCTGTATCGGCCGGGCTGTATTAATGACTAGCCACATTAATTCATTATATAGTTGATAAAGTGACTTATGTATATATGGATTAATTGACACATGAATCGGGACAAATTAATAAATTACTTGACAGATTCCTGGTTTAATTTACTACTCAATAGCCAAACGGCCAAACTGAGGAATTTCCGAATGAACTACCAGATTGACGGATGAACATTTTTGGCACAAACCGCTCCATACTCCAGTTTCAGGAGTGGCATGAAATCAAAGGCAGGACTGTACACTCACTTGTTTTCCAACACTGAAGGCTTTCTTGTCTTTCTGAGGTTGCTCTGGCCCTTTTCTTTTCACTGGGATTTCCTTGTTTCCATTGGCAGTGGCTGGTGGCTGGGGTTTGGGGAAGGGGTCAACCTCTTCATTGACCCCTCTTAGGTGGCGATCGTAAGGCAGGATCAGCCTGAAGAGAAACAGGTCATAGAAAGAACTGAAAAAGAGCCAGGATTATATTCTTATACTTAATATCAAGAACCGATAATTCTTGTGGTATGTAATTGGATTACAGTTCTAGTCAAGTCTGCATATCTGACCCACTGTAGACTATGACTACAGGTGGATACATGAAAAAGTTTAATATGGAAATCATTAACATGTACAACTAGGTCACAGGATAATGTGCTTTAAACACAAGGAAATTCTGTAGATTAAAAGAAAGCAAGTTATGCATATGACAGCATGATAAATTATGAAGTTTGTATATAGCTGTTTGTTAGAAATAGAGTATGAACCTTCTCAGAGCAAAACTCATTAAATTAATTGAACACAAATGCTGGCGAGACAGTCAACAGATTCTTAATGTAAAAAAAATCCTTTGTTTGAAATATATTCATTTTGATAGCCAAGATTCTCCCCTTTCTAGTCTTGTCATGATTTTCTTTTTTTCTTGCCGAACTGGACACTGCACTTGCTACCAACACCGTTTTAGTCCCTGTACTATGAATATATCAAGATGCATTACGATTTGTGTATTACCATGGGCGGTTAATTGGTCAGAGTGGTTAGGTGTTCAAGATGTTCCACTGTAAATCAGAACACACCTCAGAACAAGAGGTTTATATCTGGAGGTTACTTGTCTATACAGTTATAAAAATCTCCAGAGCATATTAGGACTCCTACAGCCCAGACATCACTTGGTTGGAGTCTGGGTTATGTCAATAGACAACTGAGAAAGGGATTCCCCCAGAGGCAAGACAATTGGCCTTGTTCCCCAGGGTAGGAGGGGCTTAAGTAAGCCAGTGTTCCAGGGTTACCGCTTACAAGTGAGAGTCATGCTGCTCCTCCAAACAGAATTAGCTCTCCTTGAAGCAGCAGCTTGTAGTGTGAGGAAAAAAAGGGTGTACGAGAGAACCTGGTTTAGTGCTCATCCATGTATGTAAAAACAAGAGTCTAAGTAAGCCAAATGGATATTTATAATGGTTGACTTTTAAGCAACTGGGTGAAATTGGAAAAAATATAAAATATATATTGGTCAAATTTCTCCCAATTTTTTTCAGGTTTTTGGAGTTCTCAGTGGTGGTTAAAGATTATGGCAATGACTCAAAGCCAATTATTTATTACATTTAATAGTAGAGGTGAGGGCACACAAGCAATGAAGCAGACTCGGACCACACTGGAGGCTGCTACTGGAGGCTGCTCCTGCAGGGCTTTCAAGTGGATTAAGAATGAAAGGCACTGTTCTTTCAGAAATGTGAAGTGTTAGTTCTTAGTTATTACGGAATGAAAGAGACAGAGATATAGAGATAGAGAAAGTGTGCATGAAACCAGGGTTGTATAAAACATCTTAGTAGGGAATCAGATGCATAAGATTATTGATCTTCAAAAGTCAGTGTAATTTGATGTGAATACATAATGATATAATAAAATGGTTGAAGTTCAAGTTTAAGAGGTTTTCAAACAGTTGTTTGGTAGCACTTGATCGTGACAGCAGGTTGCAATGGTTTGTAGGTATTTTAAGTGTTAAAATGCATATAAACAAAAATTCTGAAATGATCTTCATTACAATAATGTGTACAGAGTGAAGTGGATCCTGAAACAGCAGTGGTAATTGTAGAAAAAATATTGAATTAGTTTTGATTCATTTCAACAAAAAGCATTTGAAAAAAGCTGCCAATTAAATAGAGAACATAAAAAAATGCTATGATGAGGCAATTACCATACTGATATTGAAATGGTGGATGCTGGAAGGAAATGGAGGACTAAAAAAAAAGTAATTCAGATGTAGACTAGTATTACACAAAAAACTATCATACATTATAATTATTCAAAGTACTTTGTTATGTAAGATTATAAGTATGGAAGATTAGTTTGTCAAAACGAATATAACAAGTTTATATAAAAACAGTATATTAAAATTACTTGCGATGAGACATGACGTGTAATCAATTTGAGGACAGCAGTGTTTACCTATGCAAAATATGAATCTGCACACTGATGCATTGTACCTGTTCGCCCGTTTGTAGGAGTTTTGCAAGATGTGATTGTTTTGCATTATGTGTAGGCCTGAGGCAATTACATAATATCGCCTGATCGTGATCATTTTGCACTCTTTAGATCATATTGTAGCGTGCCACCGCACCATGAGGGGTTAATGGGGTAAAGGCAGTGCGGTGGGGAGGAGCATGAACTGAGGGGATACAATGTTGTTTCACCTTTAAATATGAATTGAGCTTATTCTTTGGAAAAGTGTTACAATATGTTTCCATCCAAATAAAGGAATTTTACATCAATGTTAGAAATGTCAGAACAAATATAATGCAAATTAAGTGAGTTCCCATTAGTTGGATGTCTCCCCTACGGGTGCAGCAGTGCATTTGACAGCTCTGGGGAAAGTTATGCTGCAGATAATTTAGACAGTCCTTTGCTGCTTAATTTCAGTAGGTTTAAACTCAGTTTAGAATTGTTGTGCAATTAAATCGGACCAAAAACTGTTCCTTCATGCAACATTTGCTACATTATTATTTATTCAACGAACATGTTTCCATCGCCTACATGTCGCATAAACATTAAAAATCAACAAAAGGAAAAAAACACTCATACAAGTGTAAAACCTTTTTAGCAATATTTTAAGTTGTCGAATTTTGTCATTTCCACCCAGCTTTTCCATAAAATAAAATGCCTGAATGGAAAGATGGATTAGCGTTTCCCCCTTGCATATTAACTTTTGACAATAAAATTAAAATGTCTTGAACCACTTTTTTTGTTACTTTAGGTAGGCCTACACAATATTTTTACGACAAAGGGTCCCTTGTATTACATGATTAATTGGTACCCAAAAATCTCAGCGTTGTTAAATCCTGTAAAGTGAATTGATTTTAATGTGTGTAAAATTAAGTAAAAAAAAAAAAAAATCTTCAAATCATGTTCTCGCTCCCTTGAAGGCCCTGGTTCGAAGTATGGATGATTTTTTAGAGGAAGAAATGGTCAAAAGAAAGCTGACAGGCAGCATTTTCTATCTTATAGAGCTAGATATTCATAGGGTTTGCGCACTGTCCAGAGAGGTGTGTGCATTATTTGCCATATTCAAAACCCTGTTATGTGCAATGCAATCCATTCTGTGCTGCTCACCCTTATGCAAGGTGCCAAATGGGGGGGAGTGGCTGAAATTATGCACGATTCCCCTTATATTTGTAGCTATGCGCCGCACAAAATTACATGTTGAAAAGGATGCCATTAACTCTGCGCACAGCACTATTTCAGGGGACAGCAACATTCCAGTGCACAGTCAACAACGGGGCGGTCTGTTTTTAATATGGTTGTACGTGTGCTGCACCAGAACAAATTCCTAACAGTCTTTTTGTTGACTGAATGGCATATCATACATTTATCCAGTTTGTACTGAAATGTACGCAGTTGAATGTCTCAATGTACTCTGAAATTAAGGCATAGAACAAATAATCAATTGGAGATAAAGAAAGAAATCATGGAGTACTTTTGTTTAACAAAATGTAACCCTTTTGTTCTAAAACTTTTGACTGGTAGTGTATTTATTACACCCAGCCCTACTGGAAGCACAGTTTTCCACCCTGGTCCTAGAGACACCAAGTTTAGCAGTTCACTTTTTAGGTCACCTTTAAATCATCAATTAATAAACTTGTAAACAGCTAACTTGGATTAATTCCACACCACAGGTGTGGTGGTACCATCAGAAACTGAAATTAACCAATTTACTGTATAAGACCAGGACAGGAAACCACCAACCTAACAGAATCAAAATAGCAAGATAGAAAAATAAACTGAAGCAACTGCAGAGATGCCTCATGCTGTAGTCAAGTGTCAGTACCCTGTAGCTTGCTCTTTAGTGCAAGCACAATCATCAAAGACCCCTCTTATTTCCAAGTTGTGTAAAATGTTCTGGATTCTTCTGTACATTTCCCCTGTGTTACAATGTGATCAGTTACTCACTTCTCGTAGTGTCTCCTGGTGCATGTTGCAGCACTAGTGCTGCCAGGACTGCCTCCCAGCTCGTTGTAAACTTGCTTCCACAGACGCTGGGCCGTCACCTACAGGAGCCACCAAACACACACCATTTCCAACCACTGTATATCACATTGCAGCAACCAACAGGACAAACTGCCAAACCTGGTAATGAGTTACTCCAGCATAAGACAATTCAGTTTCTTACATTTTTGGAAGTGAAGATAATTTATGGGGGGTTTTGACAAACATTCTGATTGAGAAGAGAAGCGGTCAGTAAGTTACAGAAACTCTAATAAAACATATACCGCCTCATTCGTACATCCTTTACCAACTTTGGAAAAAAAACGTCCCGAAATGAATTAGACAAGATGGGGCCCATCCATTCTGCTTTCCACTGTGTCAGGGTTCTTCAGGTCTGGTCCTGGAGGGGCCAAAGTACTTCTGGTTTTCATTCTCACTGAGCTCTTAATTAGTTAATTGAACTCACTTTACTAAACCTATTTAGCCCGTCCTGGGTTAGATGCATGCGATGTTCATCTTAGATTTTGAACAGTGGTTCCAGGAGAATGTTTCACTGAGCCCTTAATTGAACTAATTATGGCCTAATTTCAAACTTGTCATAACATTCAGGTCAGTATCTGATGGCTAGGTCAAAATGAAAACCCACAGACACAACGATCCTCCAGGATCAGTGTTGGGAACCACTGATGTAGAAAACTAACTGCACTGGATGTGAACAACACTGCATTATGTCTTAATTTCACACACATCCTTTCTGCAGAGAAGAGAAGAACAAGTGCTTTGAAGAAGCTATACTTTTAGACATTTTCAAATTTGTTGTATCTAAAAAAGTTAAATAAAAATAATTTAAAAAAAACTTACCGTCTCATATCCACCCATCTTTTTGACAACAGAATATAAGAGGAAGAGATCAACTGAGGAAACAAAGAGAAAGTTATCAATCAAAAGCAGATGCAATTGATTCAGACAAGGTAGGAGAGGTTGTTTTTGTGGGGTTTTTTTTAAATGTCAAATTGTTTTGCTGTGCATGAAACCTTTACCTTGGTCTTCTGAAATCCTACATTAACAAACCAACATAAGAAGCACAGTCGAAACTTGATTTATGAAATGTGATTTAATATTCCCCGTTTCAGTCAACCATTTTTATTCACTCAATTACAGATTTAAACTTTAATAATATTATAATAGTATTTCTGGCAGGACTGAGTATCCAAATCCAAATCCTATTAATAACAGACTGTAGACTGCTGATTAATGCGTTTGCCTTTTTTATTTTTTTAACCACTAGCAGAATATTGGACTCATCTCATTATACGGCTATAATCAAAATGTAGAATGTGGTTTAGCTTTAATATGGTTAATTGATTGTACTTGGAACTGCACAGTTCAATGCATAGTTTCTATAAAACTAAGATCATAGCGATATACATAACATCTTGAATAAAGTTAGTGTTGAATTAAAATATGAAAACAGTTTGTCTAACTGGAGGTTTGAACTAGGAGTATGCTGAAATTATTACTTTGTTAGTATTTAACATAATATACCAGTGTTACATACTTTAATGGAATAGGTTTTAGATTTCCCACCCCACACACACACCTCCAAACTGCCTTAGGTTTTCACAAATTTGAATTTGCTTAAACTTGGATATTTTTAAAACATGAATTTATATCAAATGCTAAAATATAATGACAGAATGAAAGCATTCAGAAATGGAGGACTATCCAAAATCTAAAAGGCATTTGAGTAGAAGTTTTCTATAATACACCTAGCAAAATGCAGGAAACAGTTAGCACCATACTTAAATCTAGAATATTGGAAGCACAAGCCCGATTTTCAGAAATACTTTTACGTGGAAAATTTGAATTTTTCTGGACTTGGAAAAGTGGAATATTTTTTCCTGGAGAAAAAGAGCTGGTCAAGCAAAATGATCATGTTGTAAAATGTACCATAGATCTCTCTGAAGGTTAATGGAACAGCCCTGACAGGGATTTAATTATTTTAGAATATTTAGGGCTAGTTTCACAGACCTTGAATAGCACTAGTCTGGGACTACTCCTCCTAAAAAATAACTGGGCAGTCCTTGACTAGTGCTGATGTAGGACTGTGAAACCAGCCCTCAGGGTTTATTTCTGCTATAAATTCAAACAGTGAAGAGTACATAATTAATATGGCCAGTGTGAGGAGCTAGAACACCCCTATGGCTGAAGGTGATGACTAGGCCTGGGTACTCACTTTTCTTAAAACCCAGGTTGGGCACCTTGCAGATGGGGGAGCCCCTGCGCTCCATGAAGGGATAGAGCTGATCCAGGAAGTGTTGTTCCTCAGGCTGGGGGAGCCAGCCCCCCTCACACTGTGCCTCCACACTGCCCATCACATTCTCCTGCACACACAGCCAGAGAGCAATGCTCACACACAAACATTTTGCAATGTTACTGCCCTGTCCCAGCACAAAGAAACCTCACTTTCAGTAGTCAGAAGCAGACAAATTAACTGCAGTGCAAAAAACATTTCATATTGTGGAATAAAAGAAGCTACCCACACACCATAGTAGGAATAAATCACAATTACATTTATCAAAAGGGGTTGGAGTTTTATGAGACCATGGGCACTTTCACTGCATTATTTCCACAACAGAGTTTAGAATAGGCATGCTAAGCAAGTAAAGCTTGGAGAAGACTGCACTGTTAAACACTATAATTTGGTGAAGAGTAAAAAATAAAAATAACAAAATGCAACTGGAAAAATATTAAAAGCATTCAGATCAAAGAAGGTGAGGTATGTTCAACAGAATATGATTTCAAAGGCTTACATGAAGTGCAGAGCAAAACATTTGAAACAAAGAAGGATGATTTGCATAAAAACGATCAACACAGACCCAGTGTACTTCCCACTAGACACTATTTTAAGCATGTTAGCAGAAACACACAAAGAATGGAGAAAAGTTAGCATTCAGATTGGGAGTGAGATTAAGTATGCTAGCAAGCGTTCTCTTTGTTACAGTGCAAATATTAAATTCTCCTTTGTTTAAATGTATACACACTGCAGATGAATAATCAAATCTAGTTTGGAAAGATAAGCCTTCTTTAAAAAGGCACTGAGGTAATAAAAATATCAAAGAGCTAAAAGTCATATTTCACTTTTAAAAGTATTTTAGGGAGTGACAGTGTTGATATACAATTAAAAGCAAGATAAACTACTACTGAAAAGTTTATATTACACTGTTATATTAATATTGGAATTACTGAAATAAGACAAATTGGACTGATAAATAAAATTTGATTGAAAAAAAGTGATCATGCCATTTGTCTACCTACCTTCATTCTTTCTATCCAAGCTTCTGATTGGCTGTTCAGTCTAGACTCCACCCCCTTCCCATCACGTCCTTTCCTCTTTCGGGGTCGACCCTTCAGGCTGAGAGAGGAGCACCCTGGGAGAAAAATTGCACCCATTAAAGAAACTGATTTTATAGTAGGGCTGGGCAATATATTGCGTTTTTGTCATATAGCTGCAGACCCGGAAACCATGGAATGTGGGAGGAGTAACTAAATGTTTTATGCAGCCAATCACTGCAGGAAATGCTTGTCAATCTGTATGTGGCCAAATCACTTGTAGAAGACACTTAGACATTTTTTTATTCAGCCAATCACCTCCTTCAATTATAAAAGTAAGGAAGGAAAGAAGAGGAGGGAGCAACTGTCTCGCCATGGTGTGTTACTATCGAATAATTTGTGTTGATGTTAGTAAATGAGTAGTTAATCAGAAAATGCAACTGCTTATAAAGTTGCATGTTTATTTTACAAACAGATGAGTTCGTGGAATTACGATCTTGAATGTTACACTCGCTATATTCATATTTTTTTTAAACAATGGAAGCAAATTAACGAAATAAAGTTACCAAATTTAAATGAAATGTTTGAATTACACACTAAAAGCGAATACTGATATAATATATAAATTAGATATAGATATACACACACACCATTTCCCGCAGTGCTATTCAAGCTAAGCGGGCCCCCTGGCCAAACGTGTGTGTGAGGGGAGGAGAAAAAAAAAACAAAAAAAAAACTTTACAGCACAATCGCATGTAAACCTGATCTGCAAGCACTCCGACAATACGCGATCACAGCCCCACCCCCTGCCAATTTAGATTTAAGCCCCATTCAAACTGAAATGCCGGAAAATTACCGGGAAGGACCCATTCCCACAGAAAACAGATTGCCGGCAAGAGCACTGTAGCCATGGGAACGGGACGCTACATAAGCCTGTGGATTTGGGACACGGACCAACATTCTGGACATGTTTGTACAAGTTGGATCATTTCCCCGTTTCCTTCCATTGTGTTTACTGGGCTATTGGTTCTAACCAGGGTGCCGGTTCGATTCGGACTCACTACCAAGAACTACTCAGGAAGGAAAGGCAAACGATACGTCAATCTATGTGCGTTTTGTGCTATGACCAGTTCATCAGGTTGTATAGTTGTGTGTTATTGCGGTGTGGTAACCCAGCATTCACAGATCATTTGAACCAGTGAACCCAGTATGAGACTCAGCTCTCAGTTCATGGTCGCATGATGAGAGGCACTGTGTCTGGGTTTGCAGATCTGCGATTGATCGATTGCTCAAAATAACTTTTTTTAAAGTTTGACATTACTGCATTATTATAAATTAATTTGACAAACTACCATCAGTGTCACTTGTAATGCAGTCTAAAGGCTCATTCACACTAGAGATTTGTTTCCTATTCAGTGTGGTTCTTTTGGGGAAGAGTGTGAACAACACAATTCGATTGGCAGATGAACCGAAACGAAACTAACAGACAACGAAAGAGGTGGTCTCGGTTTGGTTTGCGAAGAAAACTTGAATTTGACACTGAGGGTCTCGGTTCTATTTCAAACAGAAAGCTAACTCCAAATTTCACCCCAAAACGTGTACAGTACCAGTTAAGATAACATGCGCATTTGTATTTGTTCATTTATTTACAGGTAACATCAGTAGCCTGACAACTGGATATTGGTCTATATTCATCAAGGGTGTTCGAAAGGTATTTCCCATTTTCTAAATGGAATATAATGCAAATTGAAGTCAATGCATCAGAGTGTACAATTTTATCTAAAGATGCTGTGTGTGAGCGAGTCATTTTTCAAATCATTTTGCGGCTTATTTGTACTTTTGTTTGTGCTATAAAAACCCTTCAATTAATGTATTATGTAAAATAGAACTATATGTTTAAAGGTATGGCAGTAGCTGTAACATATTCCTAGATGGATATTTAGGGGACGTCACAGTGTTATTGTTTATTTGTATATAGGCAAAACAATCACCATTCGGCAGTGCAATATGCACCAATTATAATATCCAGAAGTATAGCAGCCTATTGTTGTGTTCAATAACTGCGTACAGTGTGTTAAAATATTGGGTGCATTCATGATACAGACAATCGTCACAGATTATGAATGACTTGCTTTGCCAGTCAGATCTGCGCACATGAACGCGCCAGGGCAATTTTCAAATAACTATGTAGATTGCTGTTCTGAGGTCTTATTTCACAGTACATATTAAGGATATTTACAAGTAATATATTTTTGTAAATATAAGTTTTTACTCTATTCTGCACAGTAAAACATTTGTCATATTTATTTATTATTTTACCTTTTAAGTTTTGTACCAAAGATCTCATAACCGACCCCTGTCCCCAAACTAGAATTTAGATCTTCAGAGATAAATTTTAGATATTTAAACCTTAGTAATCCAGGATTTTGCTTATAATTCTAGAAAATACTTAAAAATACTTTAATCTGAAACTTGTAAATATGAAACATGTTTTATTTTATTTTTATTAAACCCTTAATGTGTGTCCACGCATTTTCCAAATAACTTTTCATAATCAACATCCCTTTTTGTTTTGTGTTAAAACATAGCATTTCAATAAAATGAAGCAGTCCTTACCTGTGTTTGTGCTGTTCATCTTTTCTTAAAAATACTCATGTTAAACTTAGAAGTGCCTCTTGGCACATTGTTGTAGCGCATAACCATCACCCAGGGAAAAAAATTAAACTGAAATATTAAAGGCGTATGAACAAAAAATTGATTTCTCAATGCTAATTTAGTTTAGTACAAGAACAAAAATGGCTGTCACGTGTTACAATGTACAAGAAAGTGGAATTTCTCATAGCCGACACCTTGCAATTGATTCCATGGCCGACTCTTTTCAGGAGATAGAGAAGGTGTTGGTTATTATTTTATAGTGTACTTTTTTTTAATTTAGTTCAGTTGTTTGGTATGTAATTTTTTTTTTGGGTGTGGTTTCTAAAGCCAGTTTTAAATGTTCATTATAATATTGGGCCAAGTTAAATTTAGCTGTGAAATCTGAAAATTAGTATTATAGAATCGTAGATGTTAAGGGTCAGTCTAAGGCCTTTAACTAAAGCCTGACAATGGACAGCTTTGGCTAGAAACCCTGTATGCACTGCATTAATTTTGTGTTTTTAACCTATGACAATTTATATGGCATTGCCCATGATAAATAAATAAATAAAATTACTCCTAAACCTATAAGACTCCCATTCAATAGCAGTCTGGCATGTGGTATTTGTTTTGCATATTTTATGAAAAACAAGATATATATTGTGTATCACCCAAACTTCTAAAAATATCAAGCTATCATTTTTAGGTCATATCGCCCAGCCCTTTTATAGATGCATGCACATGCAAAGACAAACTTGACACAGAACTAGAACAACCTCTTTCATTGTCCTTTTCATGGATAAAGAAAAATCACATTTATGCATCTATTAAAAAAAAAAAAAAAAAAAAAAAAAAAGTTTTACTAAGTGTTCTGCAGCCTTAAAACAATCCTTAACCTGCCCTAAATACACAAATACATAGCCTGATACATATGACTACTAATTTACTAGGCTAAATCAAAATGGTTTTGTTTCAGATAGTAACAAATGCCAGCAACAAAAAAGCAGAGAACACAGAAGTGTACATTTTACCTTCGAAGGTCAGCAACACATTAAATCGAACAAAGGTTTGAAGCTTTGTTGGTGCTAATTTACATAATTAATCAATGACATCATATTTGCTACCAGTGCTACAAGATTTGAATGGAATTCCCTTTTATTTATTTTTTTAACAGGTAATCCATATAAACAAGACAAATGTCACAAAAACACAAAAATGTCAAAATATACCAAGACAACTAACACCACTTTGTAATGTCTTTCCCAAGCTCTGGATTAGACACTTACCGAGCTCTGTCCAGATGCTGGCATTGCTGTCCAGGGTGGGGTGATTGAAGGTGTCACGGCAGTAGAGGATCCTAGTGTTGCAGGTGGAGAGCTGCACCGCTCCCAGGGCCAGGAGGTGTGGGTCCTGTAGGCTGGGGCTCTGCGCTCGGTCCTGCATGCGTTTCTGCAGTGAGCGGAAACGGCAATACTGGGGATAGCTAAGCACCTTCACGCTCAGGGGGTACTTGGCTGCCTGCCCTGCAAGAAAAAAGTGATCACATCAGGTTACTAGTTCGATCAGTTCAGGAAATGGAGTCCAGAAGGTGCTGGATCCCACACCCCCTCTCTCATCACCTTGCAACACATCCCAAGTACCCATCTGTTCAGATTGCACTTGTATACCCTACAAATCTTCTCTTATGTTTCCAACTGCCTTTATACATGCGCTGCCTCCTGTGACACTGACGCTTCCCCTGCCTGCTTGCTGAATGTCTTGCTTATGAACACATTGTAATTCTGCTTTTTTTTTTTTATTGTAATCCAATACTCTTTATACCCTTACAAAGGCACTTGTTATATAGTATAAAACTGCACAATTCGTATGGTTTATGGATTACACCCTTTTAAACTTCCTCAATCACATTGGTAAAGGGCATTTGCAAATTAGTAAATACAGAAAAACAGCATTCAGTGCCTGCAAACAAACCACATTACTTTTATTTTGGCTTTTTTTATTTTAAACTAACTAGAGGGTAAATATATAGAACACATAATACAAGTCTCTAGTGCCCTAAAGGCAACCACAATACCTTAAAACAGGGGTTCCCAAAGTGCGGCCCGGGGACCAAATGCGGCCCTCAAGGATGATTGGCGCAGCCCCCCAAAGCCAACATTGAACCACCCCTTTTCTGAACCTTTACTATATTTTTACACTTTCTGAAAAAATTGTGTTACAAATTGCACATGTAATTTGGAGGAAAATAATAAAACAATTAAAGTTCATAAGTGTCCACAAACAGAAATGTATAGGAAATAAAAAGGTATGATTTAGTTTTCATCAGTGGTTCAATTTCTACTGCGGCCCCCATCCCATGCAACCTCTGGAAACTGGCCCTCCATCACCAGACAATTATAACTTCACACATGCATTAAGGAACATGTACTCAGATTAAGGTAGCAAAGTTTATATATAAACTAATAACATGTGCAGGATAAGAGTCTACAGTCCGTATGCTCTGTAGTGATCAAAATGACAACAAAACCTACTTCCGCTACACTGATGTTTCCTCATTTGTGTCCGTCTGAGGATGAACATACTATTAAAAAACAGTACAGTAAATACAGGTGTGAACTTAAAAATCAGTAAAAAAATTAGCTATTTCTATTTGTTAAAACTTGATGAGATGATAGTGGATTCACCTCAAAAGCACTTTTGTTCTGTGCAGCCAGCATGCTTACCCTGATCGCTCTGCTCAGCTGAGTCCCCTCCTGGAAGGAGGAGAGTAGCCTGGTGTTTATGGAGCCCATTGCCTCCTCCGTAAACCTGGCCCTTCCTTTTCCAGCTGTCTGGCTCTGGACATGTCCACTTCACCAGGTCCTCCAGCCGGATCACTATCTTCTTGGAGACGGCCAGAACCTCGTCCTGAAGGCAGACAAAGGCATCACCATGACAACCTGCTTCAGACTGTAGGGGGAGACACATAAGCTTTGGCAGAATGTTCCTGTTTTTCGGTTTGTAAAGATGTGCCATCGAACTCTGAATTAACCTCAAACTTCAGTAGAAATTAGCCAGAATATATTGCCAGCAATTAGAAAAAGGACATATTTTGATATTGCTTTTCCGTGTAGCATGTTGGGTCAGAGTCCACCCATTAAAATTGGAACTGCAGGCTCTGAAGCACACCTCAGAATGCCCCGCTCTGCACAGCCTCACCAGCAGGGTGACGGATCTACTACATCAATAGACTGCTCCCCTGACGTCAGGGGTTTGTCCACTATACTACATTAAGAGATTACACACAATTATACCTGTGCAGTAAACAATTTTTATTTTTTTTAAATAAGGGACCCTGACAAATATGAATGGCAAAATATCAGTACGAGCACCTATTTTGCAAATATAGTGGTGTTTAGTTTCTATTACAACATATTCAAAATTAAATGAGCTATAAAGCTTATGCAAGTAATCAAGTATCAGGTAATAGTCATTGATGCTTGGTTCAACCTCAGTTGCAATTTTCATTGTTTTTGTTAGGTATGAAAACAACCAATGAGAAAATGAATGGTCATTGAATGGGAGAGCAATCCCACATAACACTGTCCAGCAGGAGCGTGGGTCTTGAGCTATGTAAGGAAGCTCTCTTCCCTCAAGAAATAACAAATCAGCTGCAATAAAAAAAAAAAAAAAATGTATATAAATTATGTGGTCCATTTATTGAATACAATTAGAGAAACTGGGACTGTAGCCAGAAAGACAGGAAGTGGATATAAGTGGTTCTCAAATTAATCCCAGAATAGGGGTTTCAAGAGATTCAAGTTTGGAAAAATAAATAAAATCACTTGCTTCCATTCCGATTTGAAAATTGCATGGGAGGAACTTGAAGGGGTGATAAGTAGTGGCATGACTGTTGGAAGAACAAAATTGTCCTGTTCCCTAGAACCAGAGCAGTGGTAGCCTGTGGTTGTCTCAGATGAGTGTAAATATGACCTCTATGGCTTGGATGGTCCTCAGTAAGATCTAAGAAGACCGCTAAGTGTCAGGCTGAAGTACCCTGCTAAGCAGATCATCTGGGGGTATTATATACTGGGGTCCTGTTCATCTGCACTTTACAAATGGCATAGCAAACTCCAATAAGGATATTAGCATCTTAGAAAGAACCCTATTTCAGCAAATAGCAGATCAGTCAGGAAACAGTGGTAGCTGCTTACTTTGAGACAGTGAAACTAGTGAAACAGTAGTTGCAGAGCAAGTCTACCATCACTTGGGAGCAGGCTAAATCCCATTAAGAACTTTTGGAAGATGATGGTTGCTACACTTTCCAAAAAGAAACTACTGACTGACAACATTCCATTGGATCTACAATCTATCATCGGTTCCATAAACTGACCATTAATCACACCAACAGCTAACTGGATTAATGCCAGATCATTGTCGTAATTAGGGCAAAGGGCAGATCAGTTAAGGATTAGGTTTAAAAAGTTTGTTTGCAGTGCAGTTACCATTGGAACCTGATCATGAACCTAGTTATGTTAAAGTTAAAAAATAATATGTTGAGTATTTCTTTTTTTTTTGGTGATGTGGTTTTGCATTTAACTCTATAGATTATAAATAATTTTCAGAACATTAAAATAATGGAACACCAGAAAAAAGAAGATTTCAATGATCATACAGTTTGCTGTACTTTGACACTACTGTGGTAATGTGACATTGACTTTCCTATTGCACCACTTTGCTTTAGGCTGTCTGTGCTGTAAATAACTTCTATGGAGAAGAGGGAGAGGGAAAAGTGACCCTGATGAAAGCTATGGCAAAAAAGCATCTAAGAGGTCATGGAATTCATGAAGGTGGAGAAAAAAAATATACCATACATGTATATTCACTCAAAAGTTCTGTACAGTATGGAATACCTTAATTTAACAAGCTCTAATATCTAATAGTACCTACTTATCTAATGTAGCCTATATATTATTAAAATGTTTCTTACTGCACAATACAGGTGGCAAAGTTGTCCAATTTGTGGATTGTTTTATTTTGGGACTTTAGTAAATAGCCACATTTTGTAACTAATAATTACAACTCCCTACTGATTCTATACTTTTCCATCAGTTATGTGAACCTACAGTGAGGGAAAAAAGTATTTGATCCCCTGCTGATTTTGTACATTTGCCCACTGACAAAGAAATGATCAGTCTATACTTTTAATGGTAGGTGTATTTTAACAGTGAGAGACAGATCAACAACAACAAAATCCAGAAAAACGCATTTCAAAAAAGTTATAAATTGATTTGCATGTTAATGAGGGAAATAAGTATTTGACCCCTTCGACTTAGTACTTGGTGTGTCAAAACCCTTGTTGGCAATCACAGAGGTCAGACGTTTCTTGTAGTTGGCCACCAGGTTTGCACACATCTCAGGAGGGATTTTGTCCCACTCCTCTGTGCAGATCCTCTCCAAGTCATTAAGGTTTTGAGGCTGACGTTTGGCAACTCAAACCTTCAGCTCCCTCCACAGATTTTCTATAGGATTAATGTCTGGAGACTGGCTAAGCCACTCCAGGACCTTAATGTGCTTCTTCTTGAGCCACTCCTTTGTTGCCTTGGCTGTGTGTTTTGGGTCATTGTCATGCTGGAATACCCATCCACAACCCATTTTCAATGCCCTGGCTGAGGGAAGGAGGTTCTCACCCAAGATTTGACGGTACATGGCCCCGTCCATCGTCCCTTTAATGCGGTGCAGTTGTCCTGTCCCCTTAGCAGAAAAACACCCCCAAAGCATAATGTTTCCACCTCCATGTTTGACGGTGGGGATGGTGTTCTTGGGGTCATAGGCAGCATTCCTCCTCCTCCAAACACGGCGAGTTGAGTTGATGCCAAAGAGCTCGATTTTGGTCTCATCTGACCACAACACTTTCACCCAGTTCTCCTCTGAATCATTCAGATGTTCATTGGCAAACTTCAGACGGGACTGTACATGTGCTTTCTTGAGCAGGGGGACCTTGTGGGCACTGCAGGATTTCAGTCCTTCACTGCGTAGTGTGTTACCAATTGTTTCTTGGTGACTATGGTCCCAGCTGCCTTGAGATCATTAACAAGATCCTCCCGTGTAGTTCTGGGCTGAATCCTCACCGTTCTCATGATCATTGAAACTCCACGAGGTGAGATCTTGCATGGAGCCCCAGACCGAGGGAGACTGACAGTTATTTTGTGTTTCTTCCATTTGTGAATAATCGCACCAACTGTTGTCACCTTCTCACCAAGCTGCTTGGCGATGGTCTTGTAGCCCATTCCAGCCTTGTGTAGGTCTACAATCTTGTCCCCGACATCCTTGGACAGCTCGTTGGTCTTGGCCATGGTGGAGAGTTTGGAATCTGATTGATTGATTGCTTCTGTGGACAGGTGTCTTTTATACAGGTAACGAGCTGTGATTAGGAGCACTCCCTTTAAAAGAGTGCTCCTAATCTCAGCTCGTTACCTGTATAAAAGACACCTGGGAGCCAGAAATCTTGCTGATTGATAGGGGATCAAATACTTATTTCCCTCATTAACATGCAAATCAATTTATAAACTTTTTTGATTTCTGGATTTTTTTGTTGTTATTCTGTCTCTCACTGTTAAAATACACCTACCATTAAAATTATAGACTGATCATTTCTTTGTCAGTGGGCAAACGTACAAAATCAGCAGAGGATGAAATACTTTTTTCCCCTCAGTGTAGATTACTAGATCCCCTTAAACGTAGCATAGGCAGGGTGGTCCGTTACTGAATTGTTCAGGTGGGGCGATAGCAGATTGTTGAGCGGGGGAGTCGTGGTGCTTGTGCTTTAAAGTTTAAAGTTTCGCTGTTGTTTTGTGCCGTTCACACAGATGTGTTGAAACCGCTGTGGTAAACCCTTATTGTTATTGTCTGAGTTTCTTTATGCACCAAAATGTAAAGGCATCTCCTCCTACAGTTTTCCAGTTTTGTCCTGAATGGCCAGCTATTGTTTTCATTGTGGTTGTGTGGTCTACTTTCGGACCTCCATGCCACATGCTGTAAAAGTGAAAACAGTTTATAACTCTAAAGGTTGTAAATCCAGTTATAATACTAATTGAATGCTTATATGGAACCTTAGGTGCACTATCATACCCCATTTCTACTGGCCACGTTCAGGCTGCGTCAGGACGTCACAGTACATGCCCCAGACCAGTTTGGGACTCATCCGATACGAAACTAGTCCGGGCACAGGCGGAGGTGCAGCTGAGCCCTAGTGGAAACCCCCTGGACCAGCACGGCCACGCTGAGGTGCAGCTAAAGGTGAATAGAATTTTTGTACACATCCATACAGGAGTTCCTATTAGTGTTCAATATTATGTTTAGCCATAATGGCATCCCAGAGGGTGTAATGAGCCAAGATGCTGCATCTCAGTCCAGGAAGGTTATAGCGAATGGTGTAGTCTCATACCCCGTTTCTACTAGCCCCCTATGACCACTGTCAGATAAAATCACTAATATTAAAACCGGTACTTTTATTTTATAGCTACATTCTAGGCCAGGGTTTGTCAACGGCCCAGAATATAATTAGCAGAGGGTGTTTTCTGCGGTAGGAGCAGGTGGGTGTGCAAAATGCACTAAATTGGGATCGCGTTTTTTTGTTTTATTTTCTTCCTTTAATGATTAAGTAACTCATCAAATTTCCAGGGGGGGCTGAGCCCCCCTTTTTACTGTTCGGCAGGGGCTGAAGCCCTTGAGCTCCCGCATAGTCAGCGCCTGTGGCCTCTATCCATGGATGCCCTTGAACTTAACCTATGACCTCTTTCAAGTTCAAACATGAAATTGCAGTTTTCACAATGAAATCCTACAAATGCCACAATGATCACCATGCCACATATAAAGCAGGACAAACGTGGCGTTTCGAAAAAAACCTTAAATGGGTGTTTCCACTGGCTAAGCGTCTGGACGCTTCCATGTTTTGTGGACGGTTAACAATCTGGTGCTAGACGTGTCCGTAAGCGTCCATCTCGCCCACTGAGGACATGATTCGCTTTCAGGAGCGGAGGTGTGCGCTTGACATATTTGCGATTTAGTATTATTGTTGCACATGGAAAAGTTTTCTTACAGTAACGTAATGCATGTCTGAATATAATGTTGTCTATACACGTTTAGCTGATCTTAATATCTCTTAACAGAAACATGCATTTATTACGCTGTTTACAATGATGTAAAGCACAAAGAATAAAATAGACACAGAAGTCGTTTCCAAGTCAGGCTGTATCACTTGTAGTGTTTCCCGTCTCTGTTTTTAACACAAACACAAACCAAACCCACAGTTGCTGCTCCTCCCATAAGGACTTCACAACGGCCTGGCATGGCACGGACGGTTAAGCCAGTGGAACCAAGGCATAAGTTTGAACTTTGACCTTTTCTTTAGGGTTCAAAGTCAATTAAACACTTTTTTTTACTTTAGAACTCCTTACAGAGGATGCAGCCACTATGACTACTGGACAAATACAGGAAACCATAAGTGGATCTAAGATCTAAAATTGTCCTTTGATCTCTTCATCAAGGTCAAACTAATTTAATGGTAACGAAAACACTACAAGCATCTCCTTATGTGAGGACCTTGACACAAATTAGATTTAAAAAGCTGTCATGTTTCACTCCCACCTTTTCAGCATGAGCCTCTGAACTCCCAAACAAAAGGTAAGCTAGGGCAATCTCTACCTGGCCTCATATCGATTCATGTTAGATTGGGATTCTGTGGTGCCAAACAAACAAAGGTTCCAAAGGTCATTGTATCCTGGAGGTAATGTTAAGGAACTTGCAATGCTCCAGACTCAAATTCACAACTTGAGCATAAAAAAAAAAAAAAACATGTGCTTCCAGCTCCTTGCTTCCAAGTAAGCTTCATTCAGTGCCTGTTAATGGCGAGAATGAAACACCTTGCCTCCGGGCTACCAGAAATCACTGCAGCTATTTCTCCCACAAAAGAGAGCAATCAGACCAGTCTGCTGCTGTATACAAGTGGTTTTGCAAATTCCATTCCCTAGAAGAGATTAAGCACCAGTATCACTTACCCAGGACCATTGTGCCTAGCAGGACAAAGATAATAGAAGGAGGGAATCTGCCATTAAATCAACTGATGACAATAACTGCACTGAACTGATTTTTTTTTTAAACACAAATGTATTCACAGTATTCCAGAAAATGTACAGAGCTGCAATTCTGCAACATGTACTGATCTCAGTGCTTTAAAAAGCATCCTTCAGGGCTTTGATGTTGGGTGATTGGACGTTTTGTCATTTTTTGCTGTAGAGAAGATGTCTGATGTAAAAAGACGACACGCATTAACTCAAGTTCAAAACTAATTTCGTCCATTAAAAAACTTCAGCGCTAATTTATAATTATGGTTGTTGGCTGAAGAGGTTTATTTTCTCCCTGGCTTTACAGGTAGGTTCAGAATGAATAAATTACACCAGATTCTGTAATAAAACAAGGTTATCTGATGCCAATGCTAATATTTGTAGACATTCACTGCTAAGGTTAGCAAAAACTTTAAGGGAACATTCTCTGGGATTAATTACATATTTAGTTTGTAAGGATGATTGGATTTAAATTTCAAATCTGCTGCTAAAAAATATACCCATTGTATAAGATACATACAATGATGCATTTTATTTTAAATGTATATACTGCAGTTGTCATTAGGCACTTTTACACTGCCATTTCTGATCTGGATCAAATGCATCAGAAATCACGATCAGTGGTGTTGCGTTTACACTGCCATTTGATCAGGATCAACTTTCAGCCACCACAGGGGTCCTCGCATGCGTACTAGCACACAAGTCCAAACTTCATTATATGCTTATATTAAATTGGTCCATGTCAAAAACTGTCATTTTATCTCGTTACAAATTATTCTAACATTTGAAATTAAAATACAATTCTATAATTCTTGCTAAGATAAAGTAACAAGCCATTTAGTATTAGTTTTAACAATGTTATTTGTAACAAGGGACTCTTATCTGCTACACTGATGCATGTCTGTCGCCTGCCTTTAAAACACAGGTGCATTAGCACATCAGACCAAACTTAATTATATGTATGTATTAAATTAGTCTTTTAGAACACAGGGCTGTATCAAAATTTATTAATCCCCTTATGAATTATTATAACAAGTAAAACCAACACAGTTGCATATTTCTTCACAACCAAAGCATTTTAATAATATTTTATTGACAATACGGGCAGTGGAAAGTGTTCTCTTATCTGCTCCACTGATATGAAGGCTGTTTGTCTGCCCAGTCTCTAAAACACACACTGCCGCAGTACATGTCAGAACTTGAGCCGGTTGAATGTTTACACTGCCAGGATCAAATGCTATCGATGCATTGGATCCAGATCTGTACAATCTCCCTGAGAGGTAGATTTGATCCAATCGCTGAGTGTTTACACTACCATTTCTGATCCTGATCAAATGCTACCAATATTGAAACATCATTGTAATGGTCATTACACAGTATTTGCATGCCTGTATTGAAGTAAA
Source organism: Amia ocellicauda (assembly GCF_036373705.1). Lineage (NCBI taxonomy): Eukaryota > Metazoa > Chordata > Actinopteri > Amiiformes > Amiidae > Amia > Amia ocellicauda. Next base: position 5,097,586 of record NC_089860.1, read on the forward strand.
ACTGCAACTAATTATCTACTGCAATGGTTTCTAAAGCCTTTAAAGACCAAGCACTGTATAATAGTTTGGTACATGATAACTAAATAAAATTATAATAATAGCTGGCAACTACCAGCTCTTGACCAGAATGAATGAACAAACAAATACATTAACAAAATATTTTTCCTTTTGAAACAATAACATTTTCTCCTGTATGAAGATCAAGTGATGTCTTCTGTTAATCAATTATTTTGGGCAGCACAAGATGCATTTAAAGGGAAGTGGTTTGGGTTGGTATAATGTTGAGAGCTGGAATGCCTGTTTATGATGATGCTTTACAGATGTGTTTTTTCACTTTAAAACCTTTTTTCCAGTGCAAAAACACAAAGAGCCAATTGCGACTCTGCAGGTCTATTTGTCCTCGAGTACAGCTGGTTAACCAAATGATTTATGCAACACTTAAAACCATATAATTATATCAGTTCTACTGTGCTCACTTTAGGGAGATCTGATAGATTGTATACTGTTTGAGCTTGCTTATTTAAATAAAAGTGGTATTAATGATGTTCTGGTAATTTCAGCTAGCCCCCAAAAAAGCAGATTTTCTTGAACAAATCAATAGCCACAATCAGTACTTTTGTTTCTTTGTCCCCAAGATTAGACTTTAGTTGTGGTGATATGATACCTTGTAATGTGATAGTTGATCTCTCCGTTTCACCAATCTCCTTTACTGGATTCAAATTAATCATCAGATTTTGAAGTGGGCATGAACTTTACAAAATTTTAATAAAATCTTCCAAACTTAACATCTCCCAGCAGAAACCTACTAGCATCCCACTTACACAAGTACCAGTGGCAGTGTTTCCAAGTATCAGAAATACTTTACTTTAAATTGTAAGGAAAGAAAGCAATACTCTTTCGCTGGGGTACAGCATCTTGGCCAAAAAGCATTACCGATTGTAGTTGGCTGGCAAGGGTATGAGGATGGTTTCAAGACCATGAAACAAGACAACTATTTGCACTAAATGTATGGCACAATATGGTCTTATTGCAGCTTAATTGTAATCTAGTTCTCTCACTGCATTCCAATATGGTCATGTGCATTCTAATAGTGGTGCCTACAAGATCAGCTGTCATATGGACTCAAGCGGTGAATCTACTCTTCAAGCGCAGTCAAAATATTTAGTTAGCAATCATGGTTCTAGAATTAATTATGTTCTACTCTACTAGAGACTAGTATGCGATTTCCTAAACCTGAACATAAGAATCAGAGAATCTTTCAAGTTTTTATTATTTAATTAAACCTTCAATTACTCTATTACATTATTCATTTCAATTTAATTTCCTATATCATTTGTTTTTAACTCTGGTCCTGAAATAGTCAGCTGTCTTAACTAATTATTTACACAACGTACAATGGGATTAGATTAGTTAACTTTTTCAAATGATTCTCTGTCCTTGGCTTCAGAAATACCCTATAGAAGTTGATAAACAGCCTTTAATGTGTGACCCATTAATAATGACACAGGAGGGAATTACACTTTCAGACCGTGATGCTTTGTGCTCAGAATCCTGTCACTTAGTTAAGGGTTAATGCTGATTTCTAACCCTCTCTCGTACTTAAAAGAATTTAAATTGTGTGGTCTTTAGCGTGGAAAGCAACTTAAAAACCTAACAAAGTCTTCATACAAAAAAATAAAAAAATGAAAATACATAATCTTCAGGTATGCATGTTAAGTCTGGGTTCATGCCTTGAATCCATTTCCAAACTGTCCCACACTGCCTCTCACCTCTCCATGCTCCAGGGTTCTGCCTTTAGGGGTGTCTTCGGGGAGAAAGTAGAGTCTAGAGCTGGCCAGAAGGTGGTGCTGTGCCTGGTCCTCCCAGAGCAGTGTTACTTCAGCGACGCACACAGGCTCCTGCGGGCCACAGCGCACAAAATAGAACTCCCCCAGCCTCCATGTCCCCCGCCGCTGCCTGGCCTCATCACGGCAACCAAATGACTTATAGAATGCATAGGACCCTCGCAGGCAGCACGGAGCTCCCAACCACTGATGGGGAGAGGAGAAAAAAAGGAAAGATGAGTTCAAATTGTCAGTCACCCTTCCCCCACTCTTCATCCCTGTCAGCAACTACAAGATGACTGCGATGGCCTCAATAGCCCACTCTTGTACAGCACTTCCTCAGGTCCAGCTCTCAACTTCTGAACTGGATAAATATAACAATTCTCTGAAATGTTCCATTGGTACTGTATCTTGAGGTAATAGCATATTTGTTTAGCTATTGATTGAGAAAAACTAAACAGAACTACCTTAAATAAGCCTAACTGAAAAGACAATTAAAGTGGTTTTGTTCCAAACAAATTACAAGATACTGTGTCCCCCAAGAAACTGAATTTGGCACTGCCTCAAAGTTGTCTGTGAGGGCTGGCGTCTTAAACAGCATTGTAGGAAGTTGTGTTGTTGAAGACCAAATCACATACAGTCTCCTTCATACAAGAACTGAATGATATCTACTAAGTGATATTAACTGAGAAACAGCTAATAGTAATTTAAACGTTTTAAAGGATTTTATTTTTAACAGCATGCATGCAACAAGCAGAATTGATCTTACTGCTATTCCCCCTTTACAAAGTCACTAGTAAGCTATATGTTTTAAGTAGTGACATCACATTGTGTTGACTGATTGCATGTAGTTGGTCAGAAAGTAGTCCCTCCTTAAGTGTTCATGTTTTAATACTATGACAGTCCTTAACAGCTGTAAAATAAATAACCATACAACTCGCATTGTAAAAAATAATACATGGTTCATTTGTGCATTGTTGAGATTTTAATTCACTACAATATTCACTAAATTAAAAAGTAAATCCTACTGATAGGGCTAGGCCGGTAAATGGTATTCCACCTCACCGCAGTGAAAAATAATACAGTGATACAGAGAATACAGTAGGCTAATCTAACACCAGGAATCTAACACCAGAAAATACATTAGGGCATTTTTTCCTATTATATTAACCTATTTTTTTAATCATTGTGGGCTATTTTTATTTTGTTTCAGTATTTAAGTATTGTTATGCTAGGAAGTGCGTTTGCATGTATAGTTCTAGAGTCACACGCAATGGGTGCGAGTCTCACACACTGAGGCTCCACCTCACGTATGCAAAAAGATCACGCATTTCTAACAAACTATGCTACGAGCATGCCCCCAACCCCTCGCTCAAACTATGTGCAGTGCCCCCACCCTACCTCAGGCTGACCGGTTTCTGTTTTTTCAAGTGACAAATCTCACAGATTGACGTTTTGAAAACTTGAGCTATGTGGCTTTAGTCATTCTGCAACAAGTCTGCACAGTGTGAACGCATCCCATATAAACACGCCGACAGAGTGATGCTGGTAGTTCTAGTTTCTATAGGAAGCGTGCTTAGTTACAACCATGTAGCCGGAGTCATCAATAAAAAGGGGTGAGATTAAGGAGTTGAAAAGACTACAACTGCCGTGGGTAACTGCAGGATTTAATTAAAGGCTGTTTTGGAATCGTAAGACATCAATATGTATTTGATTTAAATCAAAATGAATAAGTGATCAGGTTTTAATTTATGTAACTACAAAATTGAATACTTACTGTATCTGTTATTTATGATTTATTATAGTGCTATTTGTTTTTAACACAGCTTAATAGTGTTTTCCAAAAGATACACTTGATACACTTGATGTTGTATCTTTTGTCGGTGACCTTATTGTTTGCGATTAAAAGCTCATGATGAATAGTGCATAACAAATTGACAGGTATCTTAGGCTCCATTAATGAATCGTTTTTAAAAATGGTGAAACATTGCAGCTCCGATGCGATCATCGTTAATGCCAGACAGTCACATTGGTATTTTTGGCATTCAACCTCCACACACAACACACCTGAAAGCACACAGTTTGTAACCCTTAAAAATGACATTAAAATTGATTAATTTACATATAGGCTAGTTCTTTAAAATATGCATTTGAATTAGAACCCGACCAATAGTTTTTTTGGGTCCAATACCGATAATTGAAAATTCCCTGATCACCGATATATTTGCCGATATTTACTTTTTTTTGTTAGCATGCAAAACTAACATTTTCTAAATATATATATATATATATATATATATATATATTAATTAATAGGCCTATTATTAATATCATAATAAACTGAAAAATATATAATATTGATAAACTCTGAACTTTAGAAGCAGGGCTCTACAGTGTGAGCATTTCACTCGCATTTGCAAGTAAAACTAATGTTGTGCGAGTGTGAAATACAATTTGGGCACACAGTGCGAATACAATTTTTGAACTCTATCAGGAAAGACTACATTGAAATGATTATGATAACGATATTTTATACAAATCATTATTACGGTAGCAAATGTAGGAAATGAAGTTCGGTTGTGGATTGTCCCAATTAACTGAAGGCAACGAATACTGCAAGTCCCCTGAATTATGTTTATGACAGTGCTGCAGCGGTTCATTAGGCTCACAATCCAAAGACCTACTAGCTGGCATTAGCCGTCTCGTCATTAAAACAATCTTACAGATACAATAGTACTCAGCGATAATAGGGCTGCAACAACTAATCGATAACATCGATTATTAAAATCTACTAAAATCTTAAATGTAATTCATTGCCGATTATTTGGTTCACCTGGGGCGCAGCTACAAAAAAAAAAAAAAAAACTTGAAAGATGGCAGAGGCTGCAGCTACACCCGTGGAAAGTATAGGAGCACTTTACATTGAATTTACTTTGAAGACAATTAGTTGCAACATGTGCAAAGCTGAACTCACATGGCACGAGCACGACAATGATGCAGAGCACCTTAAGAGAGAATACACTGGAGCTATAATGACAGAGGATGAAGATGCCAAAACACGGCAAATGGTGTTGCCTCTGGATCCAACACATAATTTGTAGTCTGTCATCCGAAAAGTTGTCTGTCAAGGACGGCACATTGGATCTGTTAAAACTGCACAAAGTACTCAGCTTTTCAGTTTCTTGAACTGGAGTGCGTCTCACAAGCTACGCCTGTTTCTTTACCTCCTTAACTACATTATTATACATTGTATTTCTAACGCTTTCTTATTATACCCACGTGCTACTCTCAAGCAAGAGTCAAAAGAGACACAGTAAAGACAGGCGATCCAGCAGTACAGTACATACAGACAAAGCAAGCAAGAAAACAAGCAGCTAGGTTAGCCAATAAAGGGGAGCAATAAAAAGGCAGAAAATATATTTTAAAACTTGTAAATAACAGAGATCCTTAACTTGTTCAAAAAGGTGATTAAGACATTTCTTTAAATTATCCTGTGTAGGGGCGCTTCTCAACCCTCTGGAAGTGCAAAGCACCATGGCTGTGCAATGTTACAGAAGACTCAGACTACATGATCAAACTAGTGGTATAAATATTGAATTCAAAATATAAACATATATCATTAACGGAAAATGTTTGAGTTTAGTTTTGCGTTTGCAACGGTGCTGCCGTGTGTGCATAGATTTACACAGGGACGTGCAGAGGGGGCGGGGGGGTAGGGGTGGCGTGAGCCACTGTCCCTTTTCTTTCCCCTAAGTATCCTATATACCCGACTGCCCCCCCAGACCTCACTTGGCCGGCACCTCGCCCCTGCAAACCAAAATAGGGCTACCACTTGGAATGAGCTGCCCCAATTGAAAACATTAGGGAGCTCATCCTGTCAGTCAGAAAGGAACTGTCAGAATGGGCTACCAGCTGTTTTTGAACACTCGTACAGTATTTTAACCCTTCAAAACCGAGGTAGCTCATCCTGTCGGACAGAAGAGACCCATCAGAATAGGTTACCCTGTTTTGCAACACTCATATACTGTATTGTAGCTCATCCTGTCATCTATGTGTAAATGGCAAATGAGTCACTATGTGAAATAACATGGGAAAAATCATTTTAAATGCACATAAATCTGCTGGTAATAATTATGTACATGTTCACTGTGCATGCGTACTTTCACTAGGTAGCTCATTCTGACAAGTAGCTCAGTTTGTCAGAACACCGGACAGTCTCCCAGGATAAGGCAGGGTTCTTGCACCATTTTTAAAGTCAAATTCAGTGCTTCTTAAGACCCTTTTAAGACTTCAACAAATATAATTTAAGACCAAAAAAATGTCTAAACAACGTCAATGTCAACGTCTATAGCTAGCTAGCAAACATAACGTAAACGTAAAACTTACATTAATAGCGAAGTCTCTCATTGTCTAATACTAAGTTAACCCTCAGCGGACTGACACAATTTTTCCCGTTTTTACCACTTCTACATTCAAGCTGATAAACAATATGCATTTGCTTATAAACCACGTTTATAAGTGTTTTATATCTATTTTTTCAGAACAACCTATGCTAAATGCATTTTTCATGTATACTGTACTTATAAGACAGTATGAGTAAACAATGTGCAATAAAAAAATAATTCATTTTTTAATTATTATTATTGATTTGACACCCCACACCGTAATAGTGAACAGTTTTGACACTTAGAACATGCTCTTCAAAGCCTTAGGTATTGAAATATTAATTGTATTTCAATAAACTATATACATAACACTGAAATAATGCACCTTTTTTGCAAACTGACCCAGGAGAACAATGAAATTCTGTTTTCCCTGAGTTATTCAGGTCCCTCAGACATGTCACTGAGCAAAGCTGGGCCTCTTCAGGAAGTGGCAGAGGGGCACCTGGCATCTTGTTATATATTCTGCTTACCTCACAATCTTGACCAGCTTCTGTTTTCCATTGCTGGAAAAAAAAATCTAATTGTTTCTTTTTTACTTTATTGCACATTGTCCACTTATATGCAATATAATAATATATACTGTATTATAAGTACATAATACATGCATAGCTGAAGCTGATCAGAATCCATAGATACCACATCAGTAGCATCTATAATAGCTGAGATATGAGCTGAATTGTATAAGCCCCTCTCCCCTTCCTCCACCTTCTCTGGCGGTGCTCAGTCTGTAACGCGACACTGATCAGCTGCTGAGACAGGGTTTTTTGGATTGGCTAGTAAAGGCAGATCTCCATGGCACATGACACATAGTAACATCCTCTCCATTGGGCAATTCCAGCCCCATGTGCTGCTTTGCGAACTGAATTTCTAAAACCAGGAAGTACGCGATGTAAACAGACCGCACATGACTCTTTTCAGCAGAACCTCAGCTACGCAGCTTAAAAAAACCATGTCTTTATCTCAAATCGTTTCTCAGATATTTAACACTTTGTAATTGATGCCCGAATTTTGGGCGGATCCACCTAAGTCGTCCTTTAATCAAACAAATACACGCTAATTAGACATTTTACCTACCGTGCCACTGTGCGTGACAGTTTTCCCATCAGCCTTAAATGCACCATCTGCAAATTTAATACCTACAGCAAATTTACGGTAAATTTAAGACAATTTATGACCTTAATTTCCCAGATTTTATTTTAAGACTTTTTAAGGAGCCGCGGGAACCCAGTAAGGGCGTCTGCCAAGAAATAAATAACACCGGCACTCACCTCCCCCGGAACGAATTGCCCCTTTTTGGTTTGAGCCATTAGTTTTTCATTTGACCATTAAATATGTACCGTTTATTTACTCTTTTTTGTGTGTGTGTGTGTGTGCCACTAAATTTTGGACTGTGCCGCTAAAATTGAAAAATTTAGGGGCACAGTGCTAATAAATAAAAAGGTTAGCATAGAGCCCTGAGAAAGGAGTCTTTTTATTGTAGTTAACCCAAATTTTAAGGTTACCATTTTCCGGTGTCTTTAGTATTTACTACTTTCAGTATAGTTATATTTTGTTATGTTACTGAACACCAGGATATTTTAAATCAAGGGGTTTACACCAGTTCGCTATTTCTGACACTTTTCCCTGCATCGAATAAAATACAAATTACAAAGTTTACATGTATACATCGCTGCACATACAGTTTATTATGAATAAGGTGGTTTTACTGGAAGGTTAACATTTTTCATGCAAGTAAAATCAATATAAACCATTATTATTATTATAATTTCTTGGCAGACGCCCTTATCCAGGGTGACTTACAACATAAGTGCAAACAAAGTGCAAAAATACAGAGAAGTACAAGGCATCAATCATTACAAATTCTACTTAAACCATGTGCTTGTAAAACAATAAAAATAGGATTACTGTTTGAGAACTTATTTTAAACTACAAGGGGATGTTTTATTTTGTTTCTAAGGATTATCTGTAAAAAAAAAAAAAAGATTTTCATTCAAATCTATACACTAGTAGATAATGTGACATCATCTATAAATTATGCAAATCATCACCAACGAAGCTACGAACCTTCGTTCGTAATGTGTTCCGAACCATTGAAGGTAAAAATTCACCTTTCAGGACAGCCCTATTATTAATATTTTCTTTTTTGGATTTGTGTAGTAACTAGTTCTACTGTTTGATTGAACAATAAGAATCTTCCTACTTATTCAGAATAGCAGAACAAAGCCACCCCCCCCCCAAAAAAAAAACTGTCAAAGGCACAACCCTACCTACTAGTAGTTTTAAAGCTGAATTGCAGTTAAAGAAGGTATGAATCACAATGGTGAACATGAAGTCTCCACATAATGTCCCTCATGATCAAATGGAAAACCTTTTCATTTTTCAAGTCAAATTAAAAATCTGGTGCTGAAACTCTAGAGTGAAGTACGTTTGCTAGTATTTTCCTATCGGTAGGTGCGTACAGTTAACGATAGAATGGCAGGTGTTTGTTTACGTCTATGTTTCTGTATCCATTACAAATTTTAGCTGAATACAAGTAAGGGTATTTGAATTCCACTTGTATCTGAACGGGTTTTATTTGAAAACATTGGGTTAAGAGATGAGCAGTTGGCTTCCTTTTAAATCATCACCGCAATCACCTTATCCAAGTTCCAGCAGGCCTCTCAAGATGAAGATATGGACCCCATCCACACTTATGAGTTAAGGTGGCCCTGGGCCGGGTGAAAACTAGTTCAGCTTTTTGACATGGCCTAAATCTTTTGAGGCGACCTAAATGTAATCTGAACACGCCGAGTGAAAAGTGTCAGTGTGTGACACACTCGAGTCTCTGGAGGCATGGTTTGAGTTGCATGATTCAAAGGAGACGCCGCTTCTTGCCAATGCAAAAATAAACTAGCACCAAAAAAGCTTACATGACTTCAAACTATTTTCTCTATATTGTTTGAATTTCACTCAATTATATTGATCTATCGCCATAAATGTACTGATACATTTCGCTAGCTCACGTTATATACACGAAAAAGCTGAGCCGAGTAGTACAACGATGCAGAAATTAAAGCACTGTTTACAATAGGGCTGAACGATTAATCGAAATCGAATCGCAATTTGAAACATTGCGATTAGCTAATCGCAAAGGCTGTGATGTGGATGCGATATGAAAAATATGCAGCGAGTCTGTCCCAGAGCAAAAGCATGACTGTGCTCTTTGTGTGGCAGTCTTACTAACCAATAGAGTGAGCGCACCTCCGTCCTGCCCAATCAGCGCTGCCCAGCCAACTGCGTGCACGCCCACCATTAACAAACAAACAGCAAAGTGCGGTGCAGTGGGATTATGGCGTCTGCAGAGTCACAGCGATCATAAGGCGCATTAATACCAAAGACAAACAGCACTTCGGTAATATGGGATTATTTCGTCTTCAAAAAGTGACCGACACCGAACAGAAAAGGTCATTTGCAAGAGCTGTGCGGAATTGTTGCCACAACACGCGGGAATACAGCTCACTTGCACCAGCACTGGAAACAGCGCCACGGTGGCTATTTGAGGAGTGCGTTGCTAAAAATCGACAAAGTCCTGCCAGTGTCACTCAGTCTAGCAGCGAGCAACAGCAAAGTACAATTTCAGAGTTGTTTGCGGCTGTTACACCATCTGAAAAGACCTCATGAAGGCACCAGGAGATCACTAACGCCATAACCCACTACCTCGCTAAAGACATAGTGCCTTTTAATGAAGTGACCAAAGAGGGGTTTAAAAAGCTCATCCGAGCGCTGGACAGGAGTACAATCCCTCTCGCACATATTAGCCGAGTTGCAATCCCACAGATCTGTGCATTGAATGCAGGAATAAAGTTGAGAGGAATTGACACACATGGAATATGACACCACAAAAGCAGACTTGTGGTCAAGCAGGACGAGCGACCGCATCTTATCTCACTGTGCACTTTATCAATGCAGATCCGTTGTCTGCGAACAGCAACTTCCCTGTAGACCACACGGGACACAATATTGCCCATGGACTAAGGCAGTGTTTATGCTTGTTTGTTATCTTTAAGTGTTGCTTTTGTCTTTTAGATGTTATTGTTTGAATATAATCACTTTGAGGTTAATTGTTTGTATAACTTAATTACCTGCTTTATGATTTTATATTTCACTTATTGCATTGCTTTCTGTGAAGCACTCTGCTCGTTAAAAAAAATATATACAAGTTTTTAATTATTATTGTTGTTAATTACATTAAGTCTGGGAAATGCAAAACTGTACCATCCCCACACCCCCCCCCCCCCCGCTCCTACAGCTCGGGACTATTAGCTCAGATCAAAATTGGCCCGAGGTCACACCTAGTGGCCGACCCCTGTACTAGACTACAAGTCAGTGGAGGGTCTACAGTTAAAGGCATGTTGTTCTCTAATTTAGAGTGTGTGCTGCACACTATTGAGAATATTGAGCTGAAGCTTGACTTTACAAAATTAAATCGCAAATCAAATCGCAATCGCAATATCTGTCAGAAAAATCGCAATTAGATATTTTCCCCAAATCGCCCAGCCCTAGTTTACAATGTGGATGGAAGAAACTGAAGGAAGTATACAAGCGCTGCTGTCTATGAGCATATAACTATAGAAGCGATCATAGGCTTCTTTCAATGGGTATCACTCACCCGACCAAGTTAAAAGGAAAATATAAATGCAAAGAGCAGACAAAAAAAAAAAAAAAAAAAGTGTATGACAACAAACAAAGTGGATCCAGAGAAAAGGTTGCACGTTTTTCCAAGGAACTCAGAAAAAGTACTGAGCAGCACAGTTTGGATTCCATGGGACACCGACACTTTGACGTACTAATACTATAATATAGTCTATACTGTGTATGCGTGTATGTAATACACATTTCAAATTATAAATCTCAATAGGCTATTGATAACTAATGCATACGATTTTTTGTGATTTAATGTAGATGTCCTACTAAATGTGCTTCACTTCCGGGTGAATTGTATAACAGCACTTTTAGACTTGTAGAACTTGAAGATAGAAATTTGAAAAGGGAAATATTGGATTGAACCAGCCAATATAATTTTTTAATTATATTAGAAAGCTTCAGCTGCAAAGGGTTTAGATTACTTTCAAAGAAAATAAAAAGCGATCAATATATCAATATTAATAAGTTGTGATATAAACGCATCACATACACCTGTAAGCATACCTAATGTCATGTGTAACTGGTATGTTTGAGCAGATTTAATTCCCGGCATGCATTTCGTTTAGGCCTCATTTTTAGCTGTATATGTAGACGTGGCCGAAAGTATTGGTACCCTTCCACTTTTTTTTTTTTTTTTTTTAAAGAAAAGTCCCAACTTTCTCTGAACCAAGTAGAAATTGATAAAAGTATTTGGTATCCACCCTTCTTTATTTCACATTCAATAGAACAGAAACTTTGCTTTTGATGTATGATGTAACATAGTACTTGAAATAGTAAAACAAATTAAATAGGCAAGGACAAAGATATTGGGACCCTTAACCTAATATTTCGTTCCACAGCCTTTAGAGACAATAACTGCAACCTAGTGCTGTCTGTAGCCCCGAGTGAGATTTCTACACTTCTACACTCGACTGGTAGTTTGGCCCACTCTTCTTAAAATGCTCCAGTTCTCTCAGGATTGATGGGTGCCTTTTCCCAACTGCAAGTTTCAGCTCTTTCCACAGATGTTCGATGGGATTTAGATCAGGACTCATAGAAGGCCACTTCGGAAGGGTCCAATGTTTTCTTCTCATCCATTCTTGGGTGCTTTTTGAGGTATGTTTCGGGTCATTATCCTGCTGGAGGACCCATGACCTGTGACCAAGACACAGCTTTCTGACACTGGGCTGTACATCTCGGTCCAAAATGCCTTGATAGTCTTCCGATTTCATCGTGCCCTGCACAGATTCAAGGCACCCAGTGCCAGAGGCAGCAAAGCAAAACATCACCGAGCCTCCTCCGTGTTTCATGGTACAGATAGTGTCCTTTTCTTTGAATGCTTAATTTTTTCCCCCTGTAAACATGGAGTTGTTGGGATTAACCAAAAAGCTCTACTTTTGTTTTGTCTGTCCAAAGGACATTCTTCCAGAAAGACTGTGGCTTGTTCACATGCATTTTGGCAAACTCCAGTCAGGCTTTTTTGCATTTCTCTCTTAGAAGTGGGGTCTTCCTTGGTCTTCTACCATGGAGTCCATTTTCATTCAGACAGCGACAGATTTAGCCTGACAGCCTTGAAACCGTTGCACCTTGAGCATTGGCTCGGATCTGTTCTCTTCATTCTTGGGGCAATTGTCCTCTTACATAAAACATCCAGGGATGTTGGCTTCAGTCCCATGGGCCTTAAACTTCTTAACAAGCTCTTTAGAGAGGATCTTTGTTGACCATGCTTGGCTATTCCCTTCTTTCTAACCTCCCCTTTTCCATGTTCTGTGTGATACACACAGTAACACAAAACAGCAGAGTGAGTACTTTTATTAATTTAAACTGGCTAAATGAGTGATAATGCGATTGAAGACACCTGTGTTTCTAATTAAAAGAGAATGGTCTACTTGAGGTATCACTACAATACAATTATTTCATATAACTTCTAAAGGGTATCAATAATATTGTCCAAGCCATTTTAGAATGTCTTTATAGACTAAGCAAGAATTCAGTTATTTTCACAGCTTTCTTCTTTTGTTCCAAAGCAAACCAAAGACATGCATGTAAGGATGACAAAAGATCTTTAAATTTCAACACTTTTCAGGAATTGTGAATTGTGCATTATTAGAATAAAATACAAAGGGTACCAATACTTTCAGTCACGTCTGTAGGCCTCCTAAAACCTCAACTGTGAACGGGGTCAGAAAAAAAGCCAGACTAAATTTGAGGCAGCCCAGGGCCGGTCTAATAAGTGTGAACAGGGTCATGGAGACCTGCTTTCTTGAATGCCAGACCCCTTGTTTGATTTAGGTGCCCGCTTCCCTTGGCTTGGAAACTGGAAGCCCGATAACTAGCTAGAACTCAAGATTCTTTGTTTAAATCCAACTAAACCTAACAGTCCAATGAGAATATTATAGTTCATCTTCATTGCCTGGTAATAAAATACACAAAAATACATAAATACATAGCCTACATAATCTCCTGAGAGGTGCATTAAGTCTTGTGTTCAAAAGACATGACAGCTATTTTAACATTGTAATTAAATATCTGCTGTTTGTTTCCCCCTCCAACTCTTTCAAAAATATTTTCTGCGTTGTTTAATCAGAACTTGAGCTTAGCAATTGAGCAACAGAGGGCAGGCAGTTCTCCATTGTTGTTTACTTCTGGTTTGGTAACAGGAGGTATTGTTTCCATTATAGAAAAAAAAGGGAGTTGATTGAGTACATTATTTTAAATCCCCCGTCACCCTCCGCCTGTCACTTTTAATGTGCATTCCTTTTTCCAACAGTGCCATTTCTGATCATATCACAGACACCCTCTCACAGCAGCAGGTTCTCCTTGAATATCATTATTGTTCAGACATACAGAGCCTTGCACAAAGTAATGGCATTAGCACAAAAAACACACAAACACTACTTATATTTCAAACGAGCTGCATTGTAGTTACTTAGCACTTATAACAACCTGAAAATAAAATCCTAATATTTCAAAAGGATTATGGTGCATCCCTAGTACTGAACTGCATTTTCTGCTTTACCAAACAATATTTGCAGTCCTCTGGATAACAATAATTTATAATTGGTCTTCTCTGAAATTTCACTTTTTATTAAATTAACTGACTAGTCATTAGGACACTCAAGATGCTCTTAGTAAAGACAATGTAAAGATTTACCAAAGGCTGGATTTAATCACAGTAAAAGACTATACCATCACCCCCCCTAAAGTTCATGAACTAAATCCCAGGTCCTCAATACTATCCTGGATTCTTGTTTTTCAATGTTTTTATTTTAAAAACATTATTGAACTCTACAACACCACAGGTCTTTTCCAT